>NC_136980.1:20559938-20669938 GCF_032717465.1 Coenobita brevimanus
GGGAGTGGCATTGCTAAGGACTCTAGATGAATGGCCGGAAGTGAAGCCCTGGATTGCAGGGCTCTGTTCTGATACTACAGCGTCTAACACTGGGATTCACAGCGGAGCTTTCTTTGTCACTGAAAGAGATCTCCAAGTCCCGCTGTTGTTCTTGGGATGCAGGCACCGCACGTGCGAACTCATAGTGGCAGGGATCTTTAACCTCTTTTTCTCTTCTTCTGGTCCTGAAATTCCTCTCTTCGGTCGATTCAAAGAGTTCTGGAACAAAACTGACACAGATTCCTTCAATCCCTACGATGATGACCTAGATGAAAAATCTCAGTCGTGGATTGCCAACAAAGCCGAGGACATTGAATACTTCATACTCAGCCTCAGGGATCGTGCACAACCCCATGATTATTTCCTTGAGCTCCTCCAGCTGTCTTTGGCTTTCCTCTGCAAGAAGCCAGCACGGATGACCTTTCACCGTCCAGGTGCCTATCACAGAGCACGTTGGATGGCCAAAGGCCTTTACTGCCTCAAGATCTTCCTTTTCAGAAATCAACTGAAGGATGCAGCCTCCTTCCCCTTCACATGGCATCAAATGGAGGCCATCAAACGCATCTGTGTCTTCCTCCTCACCACCTATGTGATGCATTGGTTTGAAGTCCCAGATGCTGTTGACGCTCCAATCAATGACCTCAATCTCCTGAAGAAGACTGAAGAATTCAAAGAGGTAGATCCCATTGTAGCAATGAAGGCTCTGGACAAAGTCAAAAGCCACCTCTGGTACCTCAGTGAGGACCTGGCTTCACTAGCCATGTATTCTGACAAAGTCTCTGTTGAAGAAAAGCAGGAATTGCTGAAAAGTATGACCACACCACTGCCGAGGAAGAAGGGTCTGTGCCGTTTGAACATGAAGACGATTAATAAGACATCAGATCTGAGAATTTCTAACTTTTTCACCCAGAAGTCGAAAAACCTCTTCCAGTTTTTGAAGCTGGATACTCCGACAAGCATGGATGACCTCTGCCCCCATTCCTGATGTCATGGCCCACAACTAAGTGGTCAATGACGCTGCTGAGCGGGCAGTCAAATTGGCAATGGACTACAACATTGGTCTGACGAAGAATGAAGAAGAACAGCTGATCTTCCATGTTGTGCAGCAGCACAGAACCCTCTACGACTCGACCAAAAAATCCCACATGTAATAAACTGATTATGCTTGTTGTATAGTTCAAAAATATTGTTTCTTTTTGTACCACATTGTTTATTTTTTACCTTTCTTCACCATACCCTCCAAGTACTCAGGTCACTTAGATTTCAGAATCCACGAGTAGTGAGGCACGACTTTGTAATGATAACTAAACATACATTTTTGCTTGAATGCTTTGTAAAGTGGAATCGACTGCATATTTGCCCACCTAAATATCCACTTCTTTTTTTCTCCCCTATAAATGCTGAACACCCTAATATATATACATATATATATATATATATAGAGAGAGAGAGAGACCAGTATATATATATATATATATATATATATATCTCCCCTATAAGTGCTGAGACACCCTATATATATATATATATATATATATATATATCATCAGCCGTTTGAGTATCCACTGCAGGACCTGCCTATCCCGACCGAAGTCGGGACGATACAGCCAATGTATCTCTACCAAGTGGCTTAGGCTGTCTAGTAGAGATTGCATGTAGGGTGAGAAGTGCTTGTAAGTTTAACTGTCTTGTTGGAGTGGCTTTGGATGTGTGTGTAGTCTGTGAACCAAATGTAATCGGCCGCGCAAGCCGACTGGTGTCCGTCAGTGTATTACGTGGCCGGGTGAACACTCCCAAAGTTTATTACCCTGGCGGGGCGCGAACCCTGGCTCACCCGTATACGAAACGCACACTCTACCACTGTACCACAGAGGCTCCATATATATATATATATATATATATATATATATATATAGTAAAACCTCTACAACTCGGCATAATTCATGTGCAAGCCTTGCCGAGTTAGCCTATTTGCCGAGTTGAAGGGATGAACTTTAAGTTCCCCCCCCAGCATACACAAACACAAATAGGAAAAATGGCAAAAAATTGACAATAATTAAATTTTTTTTACAATAAATAGTAAAATCTGCCTTACGATGATTCCATGCACTTCTAGGGTGTATTCCAGGCATGGAGGAGGACTTTTGGTAGTTTTTGGAGGTGTTAGGGGAGCTCAAGATCAGTTTTGGGCACACCTTTACTGTACTGTACTTGTCACTGTACACTATGTAAAGCACAATTAACATTATAAAGGCCATTACTGTAATGTATTTATCACTTGTACTATACTGGAGAACTAAGCACCAAACACTTAAACATTACTGTACAACTCAACATCTTACCGAGTTGGGGGAATTTTTGCCGACTCTTTTCCTCTCACGTGTGCATTTTTGGGAATTTTTGAATTTTGATTTTTTTTAATGAATATTTTGGAGCCTTCCCGAGTTGTAGAGGTTTCCGACTTGAAGGATGCCCAATTGTAGAGGTTTTACTGTATATATATATATATATATATATATATATATATATATATATATATATATATATATATATATATATATATATATATATATATATATATATATATATATATATATATATATTATATATATTATATATATATATATATATATATATATATATATATATATATACATATATATATATATAGAGAGAGAGAGAGAGAGAGAGAGAGAGAGAGAGAGAGAGAGAGAGATCGGTTCCAAAAGTTAATCGATTGTTTCCTTGGACATGGATTTCAACCCACCAAATTTTGTCCAAGTCTCTCTTTTAGTTTTTGAGAAGTCTACCAACATATAAACAAACAAACAAAAAATCAGACAAACTGACAGGGGTGAAAACATGCTATCCTTGTTAAAGAGAATGAGCAAAATTTAATATGTTTATCAATAAGCGGCAAAGAGAAGAAAAACGAAACAGGAACACGAATTAGATCAATGAAACTCAAAATGGAAAAAGTCTGACACAGGTCTGAAATAAAATGGCACTAGGAAAGTAACAAATTATATAACTGAGAGACAAAAATGGTGAAGTCATTAACCGTTGTAGTCTGCTAAGAATGTACAAACATGCAGTCTGTTCGGGTCAGACTTGATCGGCAATTCATAGTGGACAATTTTTCGTCATATATAGTATTTCCTTTTTTTTTTTTTTTTAGTATGTATGCCCAGGTGTGGAAGTGACTGTCATTCAGACCCCTCACCTAACCCACTCATCCACCCATCCAATATGAGGGTTAGACCCTAATTAGATGCATGCATTGCATTTGAATGTTGCTGTTCCATGTTGTTTGCATTTGTGTATCAGGCATTCACAGCACACTGTTGACACCTTATTGTCACTTGTGCAAAAGTAACATCTTTTGGCAGGTCTTGAGTGTTTTTGTTTAGAATTACTATCCATCATGCTTCTTTCTGGTACACAGACTCCCCTAGCATTTGGAACCCTTGGTAAAGCAGGCCGTGACGATAAGTGGGGCTGAACCAGTGCCGACCAAAGTTCTTGCAGAAATAATCTATGAAGTTTTTACATATTAGCCAGTTTGGGTGAATCTGCATCCACAGTACAAATACATTTTATGCTGAGATATCTGATATCTACCATCGTATCAAAGAAGGCCATTTGCCATCTCGCAATTTGACGTTCTGAGCGATAAAGTTGCCACAAGTTTGTCAAGGTTGTCTATACCTCCTTTAGTTGCATTGTAGAATTCAGTTATGTTGGGTTTCTTATCTTTTCTCTCGCTGTATGTAACAGAATCATGCATCGTGCTCAGCAAGAGTACAGGCTTCCCTTTCTTGGGACATTATGAAATAAGGACATTGTCATATCCTTTAAGGGTTGAATAAACCGTTCGTTCTGGAGGGTTCACAAACTGCTGGAACTTCCTTTTGATTCTTTTGGACTGTACCAATAATAGTTTGCTTGCGTGCATACAGTTCCTTGGCCAAGGGTAAGCTGCAGAAGAAGTTGTCACAGGTAATGTTTCTTCCTTTCAGGCCATCTGTGAGTTGTAGCACCACACGTTTACCTTGTTCTCGTTCTGCTGCTTCACTTTTTTTTTTTTCTTTTTTTTGACCAAGGTACATTTCTGCATGCCACAGGTAATTTGTTTCTGCATCACATGCTGTCGACACCTTTATTCCATATCTGGTCTGGCTTAGATGGTATATACTGTCTGCATGGGCATTTTCCCCTGAATGGAACAAAAATTTCATCAACAGTGACAGTTGATGACACACTGAACATGACTAGGAGTCGTCCAACCGAGGTATCCCAAATATTTCTCATACCTGCCAGCTTGTCATGACGTCTTCTGGGGTTTCTAGTGTCATTGTCATCAGAGCAAACATACTTTGAAAATTTGAAGAATGTTTCTAGAGACATTGTTCAGCAAATATTGGTCGTTCAAAAGTGTCGTCCCATAAAGTTCTAAGGGACTCACCACGAGACTTATACAGGCCAGCTAGGAGGCGCAGTCCATAAAAGGCCTTCAATTCAGTCATGTTAGTGACATCTCCAGTTCCAAGTGCTCGATTTGCCTTTTTGTTAGTCATTTCCAGAATAACACTGAAAATGTCTGGAATAATCAAAAGGTCAAATGCAGATATTACCTTGTCTATAATTCTTGTTGTTGCACAGTGTATAATGCCAGGTGTTTGATCAATGATATTCCTAGAGCTTGGTATTTTGATACCAACTCTAACGTATGGAAGTGAAGCTTGGACCTTGTTAGAGGGACACAAGTCAAGAGTGAAAGCAGTGGGAATAAGTTATTTGAGAGGAACACGTGGAGTCACATAGAGAGACAGACTGACATATGAGGATGTCAAGGAGCGTTGTGGTGTGGATTTGGATGTGATAGGAACAGTTGGGAGAAACACAATGAGGTGGTTTGTCCATGTGGAGAGGATGGAGAGTGAGAGACTGACAAGGAGAGTGTATGTGAGTGAGGTGGAGGGGTAGGAGAGGGAGGAGAGTGCCAAGGATGAGATGAAGGGATGGAGTGGAGAGGCATATGAGAGAGGGGGTTGTGAGGTGGGAGCAGGACAGTGAAATGGCGGGGGACAGGGCGATATGTAGGCGATTTGTTTGGGGCCACCTCTTACGGGATTAAGGCGTCTGGCAATAGATAGATAGACAGACATTCCTAGCACCTCGTCTACCTACTGAAGCACCTACTTTCTTTTCATGCCACATTATGGCTCCGTTTTTGGATGTACAGATTTTTGAGTCAGAATCTTGACTGGATTTCTTGGTCTCTGACACACGGACATTTTGATCATCCTCACTTTCAGAATAATTAGAATCACTACTGAGCTCGTTGTTTGCTGAAACATTATCACTTTCACCATTTTCATAGTCTGAATGTAAGTGACCACAGTCTTTGTCGTGTGAGGCTAGGTTATAAAAGCTACCAACTGAAAAACTGTATGGTTTCCTGAAACATAAAAAAATGGAAAAAACAACGAAAAAAAAAAAGACGCCATGTCATTCATCTTTCAACTACTGATAGGTTATACCACGATTTGACATAAGTGAACTATAGGGTCATAAATGACTCGAACAGACTGGATGTTACTTGTTTCATATGTGCAAAAGCTATCAAGATTTCTATTACAAAATTAAATTCAAATAACACCCTCAATGAATTCTGAAAATTCATGAAGCACGATGCTTCTTTCATAAAAAATAAAAATATTAACCTAGCACAAAGTAGCCATGGGTAAAAAAAGACCCCGAACAGACTCTTAGGGCTAAATGCAGAGATAAAATGATGAATATAGTTGAATTTTACAAAGAACTGAGTGCAAGAAAGACGATAGTACCAATAGCTAACTTTTTAGTTGATCCAAGTAAAATACCAGAGGTAACACCAGGTGAAGTAAAAATTTCTCTTAAAAGTATAAAAAGAAGAAATACCCCAGAAGGAGAAACAGTAGCAGATTTACTGCCAGATGCAAGAGAAGAAGTTCAAAACTGGGTTGTCCGCTTATTTACCAAATATATAAAGAAGAAGGATATTCCTAAAACATGGTGAAATGCAATAGCTCTTTTGCTTTTTAAGAAAATAACTCAAAAGATCGATCTACATACTTCTTATCGGATTTTGCAAAGTGTGCACTAACGTCCTTACGAGCTAAATAACAACAAATCTAGAAGAAAACCAACCTCGTGAGTAGTGGAACTACCGAAAAGGGTATTCGATTACTTTTCATCTACACACAATGAATCAGCTAACTGGCAAAATTACAGAATATAATAAACCGCTGTGCTTAGGTTTTGTAGATCAGGAAATGGCTTTCGACTCAGAAGAGCACATAGCAACTGTAGATTCACTGTGGAAACAAGGAGTAAACGAGAACACTGTAAATCTATTCGAAAACATACATAAAAAGGTATACCTGAGAATTCTCAAGACGTGCATCAGGGAGATACAGTTTCACCAATATCATAAACCGCATACCTTGAAAGGATTATCAGAAAGCTAGACTGGGAGAATAAAGGAGTAAACGTAGATGGAGAAAACTTAAGCCAGTTAAGATTTGTAGATGACATTGTCCTACTCTCAGAAACATCAGATACATCGCAAGAAATGTTAAATGACCTAAACACAGAAAGTCTGAGAGTAATGCTACAAATGAACCGGAGTAAAATAATGTTCAGTCCAAATAACACCATCGAGCAACTTCAAAATAAACCAAGAAATTCTTGAAGAAATTGAAAAGTACAGTTAACTTAAGGCAAATACTAAAAGTAACGAAAAACCATGATAGCGAAATAAAATGATGCAATACGATTAGATGGAAGTGCGAATGTTCATGAAACAAAAACTATATATATAAAGAATGTATAATTCCAGCTATAGCATAGAGTTATGAGACCTGGAAAATGATAATATCGATGGAAAACCAACTAATACGTCCTACAAGAGCAATGGAAGGGATAATGTTGGGAATATCTTTGACATACAGGAAGAGATCAACTTGGGTTAGAGAGCAGACTAAAGTCAAAGATAATATAGAAATTATTAAAGAACAGAAATTGAGGTGGGCAGCTCATGTAGCAAGAGTAAGAAATAACCGATGGAGCAAGAGTAGACTCCTAGAATTTGTAGGCGTAGCAGAAAAAGGCCAGAAAGGAGGCGGAGAGATGAGATAGAAAATTGGCTCAGTCAAGGAATGCGTGGAGAAGGTTAGGGGAGACTATTGTTCAGCAGTGGACTTGCAAAGGCTTATTTTATAGATAGATAGGTAGACATATAGATTTAGATATGTAGTTATATATAGATATTATATACTGCAAGTTTGTATGTATGGATACAGTGTAGATAAACAATGTATACATATACAGGACTATCTTCGGGTGACTGTGTTTTGGGTGACAAGCAAGCTGTTTCCTGTAGGTCTAGGAAAAACATTTAGTGTTGTGATGTAATGATATAAGCAGTCTTTTTTTTTCTTTATGCAAGGAAGAATCAGCCAAAGACCAGGAGCCTGCAAATCATTCCCTCCAATAAGAAAACAAAATAACAGAGAGATAATTCAAGATCCATTCAACTTGAGATGCCTGGACACACTGAGTTTGCAAGCCTGGAGATCATAAGCAGCAGGAAATACAGACAAAGGGTGAAGGTTCCAAGTTGACCTGTTGCATACATGAAAGACTGGGGGTAACAATTAACTTTTGCTTTAAAGAGTTAGACACAAAAGGGATGAGAGTATTTTGCTAGACAGGTGCCATGCACCTGTCGTAGTGGTGCAGGGATGTAAGCAGACAGTTCAGAGAAGCAATGACAAGTGAATTAGTGACAGAGAACAGATAAAGATGCAACAGTGGGGCAAAAAGAAAGAAGTTGATGGGAGCCAGTTTAATGAGACGAAAAACCTTTGACTCCACTTTGTTGAGAAAGGATGTATGTGGGGAGCCTTCCCACACGTGAGAGTCATTCTCTACACAGGGGCGAATAAAACCCGTGTGTAAAGTCAACAATTATGCACGGGTAATGAAGGCATGGAGTCGGCTTAGCACACCTAATCTCTATGAAGCTGATTTTACAAGAGAGATAATATGATCTTTCCAAGATAACGCCTGAGAGAATGAAACCCCAAGTACATTTAAAGATGATTCAGGATTGAGTTGCATATTATTAAAAATTAAAGAGTATATTTGCGGAAGATTTTGTCTGGTTGATAGATGTAAGAACTGAGATTTGGATGCATTAAAAAGACTAAAAGAACTTTTACCCCCAATAAAGATATCAGTCAAGCTGGACAGGTGTGCTATAGACTCATCTCTTGTCTGCTGAAGTAAGTGCTGAGATGGATGCTGCGGGAAGCAAATGGAAAGGTGAAGGACCGATGAGTCATCAGCGTATGAGTGGATAGGGTTAGATGTACAGTACAGCTTAATAGGTCATTGATTAATAAAAGGAAGGAAGTTGGTGATAGAACAAAATGTTGAAGAACACTACTAGTGAAAGCTCTAGGAGAAGAACAGTGGTCATCTACAACAGTAGCTATAGAACAAACACAATAGACGCTGGAGATGAAGGCATAGATAGAAGGATAGAAACCGTAAGAGGGCAGTTTGGAAATTAAAGATTTATGCCAAACTCAGACGAAAACCTTTGAGATGTAAAGTGCAAAGGCAAAGCTTTCGCCAAAGTCCCGAAATGAGGATGACCAGGATTCAGAAGGTATAGGAGAGAATATTGCCACTGCAGCATCCCCGGCAGAACCCATACTGTCAATCAGGAAAAAGGTTATGATACGAAAGATGCTTCAAAAGTTATTTGTTAAGAACAGACTCAAAAAATTTTGAAACACAGGATAAATCAATTGGTCGATAGTTAGAGGGATGGGAATGATCACCCTTCTTTGGAAAAGGCTGAATGAGAGCAAACTTCCAGCAAGAAGGAAAGGTACAAGTTGACAGACAAAGGCGGAAGAGTTTACCTAGACAGGGTGTATGCACAGCAGCACAGTTATTGAGGACAACAGGGTGGACCCCATCAAGCCCATGTGCCTTGTTAATATTGAGGCCAATGATGGCACAAAATAACTGAAGAAATTTAATGGCTACCATGAGGAAGTTAGAAAGAGAAGGTGATGGAGGAACAACACTGGAATTGTCTAACGTAGTACCGGAGGAGAAACTCTGAGGGAAGAGCTTTTCCTTATCAGTAGAAGAAAAAGCTACAGAGCCATCAGAGTGGAAAAGAGGAGGGTAAGCTGATGAAGTATAGTTGTTAGAAATGTTTTTGGCAAAGTGCCAGAAAGACCGGGAAGAATTCGAGTTGGAGAGTTCAGAGCATTTAGTATGAACGAAATTATTCTTTTAAGAGCGAAGAACAGACTTAGCACAATTCTGGCCAAAAGCATAGAAGAGATGAGATTCGGGGGTGGGTTGGCTCTGGTACCTTTGGTGGGCGTTCTCCCTGTTATGGACAGCATTAGAAGAAGAGTGATTAAACCTTTTTTTTTTTTTTTTTTTGCATTAGTCGTAGGATATGACAAAGGAATGTATGCTTCCATACCTGAGAGAATAACTTCTGTAATGCTCAAGGCACACTCGCATCGCTTTCGGCCATGGAAGCAATTATCATTCCAGGAGAAACTCGAAATAGAACTGCATGAGGGCCTCCCAATCAGTAGTTCTACAACACCACAACCATCGGATCTTTGGAGGGTTCATAGGCCTTACTGGAGCAATTGGACAGGTTAGGGTGATAAGGCTGTGACTGGAGGAGCCAAACAGAAAGGTAATTTTATCAGCATAAGCAGAAGGATTAGCTGTAAGGAAGAAGTCAGGTATGAGGAACTCACTCCAAGGCAGTCAGAGATACTGGTAAGGTGCTGTAGAAGCATCTCTGGATTATTTAGGATAGAAAAGATGTAGGCTTGTTCACCATGTGGATCAGTGAAAAGAGATGACAGGCAGAGGTAGTAGTGAACATTGAAATCTCCTAGAATAGAGATTTCAGAGAATGGAGAAATTGATCGGATGTATTTCATCTTGGAAGAAATATAGTCGAAACACTTTTCATAGTCAGTAGAAATAGGGTATAAGTAAATAGCACAAATATATTTGGTCTAGAGAGTAGAGAATTCAGAAGATTCATGCTCAGGAACATGAAAGCACGTTATATTTTTGCGTGCATATACACAATAGCAGCCTTTGGGTTTGGAATGAGTATAGAGAAAGTAGAAGGATACAGAGAAGGGTTTGCTATCACTTGCCTCAGACAGATGAGTTTCAGTGAGGAAGAGGCGGCGAAGTTAAGAGGAGGGCAGGTGGTGCTCAACGGAAAGTTGAGGAAATGTCGCAGATGCTGTAGAAATGAATAAGAGGTGACCCAGATAGTGGTTCCAGGCATCTAGCTCGGTTGTCAAAAGGAGATGGAAGGATGGTAAGGGTTTTAATGCCTCCCCCCCCTTCCCCACTGGGGACTCCGAGACTTGGTGATAGGAGACCATTTTTTAGTAAAATTCTGAATAGGAAATATAGTGTGTAATGCGCATACAGTCTGGTATTGACAGAGGAACTTGTTTTGTAGAGAATGTTGGCCTACTCTCTGTGTTACTGGAACAATGAAAAACTTCAGCCAAGGGGGAGAGTCAGAAGCTAGTCCCGAGGGCTGGTGAAGCGGGAGCTCCAGCTCTCCCTGTCAACAGCTTAATTGGGTATACATCAGTTGAGTGTTAGAGTATACTGTTCACCTAATACCACTGAAGAAAGAATGACTGGTTACTCTGGCTTTATTGTTTGATCTATGTAGCCACTCCACATACGCTTTCATTTCTGACTGGGCAATAAAGATCAAATGATAAGCAGACAAAAACAAAATGTTAGGTCTGAGACTCTATCAAGGAAGTGATAAACAAGAACTGAGGTGACCAATACCGAAAACAATTATATTTAGTGATCCCCACCAATGAGGGGCAAGTGGCAGCAGGATGAATATTCTTCCTGTGACTTGTTCTTAATGAAATAACATTATTTGGCGTTTGATGGCACGGAGTATTTGAGCTGTCAGAACGAAGAGACGGTTATTAACGCTATGATCATTTTACAAGGCCTTGTCTCTCATGCACCAGCACTCACCACTCTTGCCTTGTCTTATAATGTACTGCATTATTCCGTGAAAGTCTTTTGCCATCAAGAGGTCGTCTATTCTCTTGTTATAATTGTCAGAAGACCCGCTCCAGCTGCCATCGCTTCTCATCCACTGATCATAGCTCTGCTTCAGAAGTCTCATGTCGACAGCTGAGGAACATGAGAAATGCACAACATCAGTTGCTGTGGGTTTTATTATGTACTGTACATAAAAAAATACGCCTTCATAATTTTAGTTAACTATGCTATTCTTTAGGTACAAATGTAAACTACAGGCTGGTTAGAAAGACCTCATCAATAGGAATAATTCTCTCTCTTCAGGTACTATTGTAGAATGCAGATGTGTTAATGCCGGTTCACCATGACTAGGACAGACGCATCAGTATGTGTTATGAATGTAATAGCAGCCCTGTATAGCGTGTTTGGTGACTTTAGTGATCGTTTGTTAAGAAAGTGATCATTTTTCCTTTTATGGAGACTTTTGTACCACCATGTATTACTAGTAGTTACTTTTTGCAAGTATTCACTGTTTACATTGAAAAGAATACTGTACTAAAGCGCATTAACTATTCATATTAGCAGTAATTATCCTAACGGGGTGAGTGAATATCTCAAGTCGAGACTTAAGATGCATGGAGTTAGATATTATTGCAAATACTTCCAATAAGTAACCAGACATATACTTTGTGCCAGTGGGTAAAATTTGCGTCTGTATTGATGTGTATATAAACATGGAGAGAACTGAACCAACAAAAGAAATAATCATAAGTTTGCGAATAAACTTCATGTTGCCTTAGCCTGATTTGAATAATGAAATCTTTGTTACGACATGGTTTCAATCGTAAGAAAAGTGATTCGTGAATCCAAAGCCTGCTCCACACACGACAGTAGTCTCACACACACACACACACACACACACACACACACACACACACATATATATATATATATATATATATATATATATATATATATATATATATATATATATATACAGGAGTGTTTGTAATCTAAATCTTGCTTTGAACTATGATAATGACTAGCGGAAGTGTTAGTCACGATATGGGTCTCATTTTACGGTTATCTGTAAATCCACGTCCCGTTGAGCTTCCGAAATAGAGACGCAGATATACTAAGAGGGGATATGAAATCAGAAATCTTAGTGCCGACAGAAAACTGATCCTAAGATCGTATTTGAATGCAAATTCTTCTGTTTGTCCTTGTATACTGGACAAAGTTGTTTCTTTCTTGTACTTGTAAATCCCTCAGTACCTTTGACACTTGCGAGTCTAGTCTAAATGGAAGCTCGGGACTTAGGAAATATGCCGCTCTACCCTAACAACCTTCCTGTAGTCGAAAGTTATTTACGGAATTCTCTTCTTTTTCTCCTGCATTGGCACTGAGTCCTTATTTACAAGATATGAAAGCAAAACTGTTAATTACAACAGAGGCTTGGTTGTAAGTTTGTTAGTGTCCAGGTACTCACCATGTTGTGGATACAGAAGTGCCTGTTGACACGTGGGCATGCCGACATCCACCCTCGCGTGAACCTTTCCCTCCACATGGCACACTGAGGAAATCAGTGTTAGTGAGAGTCTGGGTGACAGACTGAGGATGAAGGTGAGAAAGCGACAGAGTGGGACAATGAACGACAGACAGGGAAAGTAAGAGTGAGAGTACGATTTTTAAATAATGAGGGTGAGAGTAGGACTACCAGCAACTGGGAGAGAAGGTGTGGTACTATCGTTGTTAGAGAGTAAGAGTCAGAATTTTTGTAAGGGTAATAGTGAGGATACCAATATTTGAGAGTGTAATACCATGTCAAAGAATATATGTTACAGAGAGAGTGTGAGTGTGAATATCTATATCTGACAGTAAGACGCTGTGTGAAAGCATGAATGTTTGAGAGTGAAGGTGAGCGTAGGCACGAATGTTAGAATGAAGGTGAATGAACAATGTTAAAAAGTGAAGCTGACAGAATATGGATTTCAGAAAGTGAAAAACGGGGTGAAAGAATAAGTGTTCAGGAGGGAAGGCGTGAGTGGGTGTTTTAGAGTGAGGATGAGAGTGAATGTAAATGTGAATGCTGGCAGAGGAGGATGAGAGTGAGGGACAGAGAGAGACTATGTGGAAATTTAGTATGCATAAGAGAGAGAGAGAGAGAGAGAGAGAGAGAGAGAGGTTAAAACAGCAATTCATTAATAACAAGCTGCGTCACTACCACAGTGAATGCTTAATACCTTCGGGTCGTTGATGTCAGTCAGTGTTATTAATGTTTATCTTGCATCATTTATTCATTCCCTAACCCCAACGCCATGTCCACGCCCAAACTAGCAGACTCAGCCCTCCCCACGACACATAAGATACCATCAGGCCCCGGATTCACATATGGCTGCTGGGCGACAGCATCGCACGACGTCGTTCGAGAGCCAACGATCACCCCTCAAGAGCGATTCACAGACGCTGCTAAATACGTAGGCTACATATGTATTTAAGCACGTATTCACGAATGTACTGAAGGACAAATGTATCCCAAGACAGACTAAAGTATTTATGTACATACTGTATGTAAGTATTCACGTGCGTACATGAATATTTACATTTGTAAGTACGTACTTACGGACGTGAATACTTACGTAAGTACATACTTAAGTACGCACGTACGGGAATACTTACTTATTTACGTATTTACGTACGTACGTGAATACTTATGTAAGTACGGTCGTATGTACGTACTTCCTTCAGCACACACATACTGTATGTGCGTATGTTAAGTACGTACATAGGTAGGTACATACATAGGTGCTTATCTTAGTTCGTATATGCTGTATGTATATACGTAATTGCATACAGTACATAAGAAGTTGTATGCGGCTTTCATGGATTTGGAGAAAGCATATGACAAGGTGGATAGACAAGGATTGTGGAAAGTGTTAAGAATATATGGAGTAGATGGGAAGTTGTTGAATGCTGTGAAGAGTATGTACGATGGTGCGAAGGCTGCAGTGCATGTGGATGGTGAACTAAGTGAATTTTTCTCTTTGAAAGCTGGGTTGAAACAGGGATGTGTCATGTCTCCATGGTTGTTCAATCTGTACATGGATGGGGTAATAAAAGAGGTACAAGGTAGGGTAGTGGATGTTGGAGTGGTCCTGGTGAGAGAGGATAGTGTTTGGAAACTCCCTGTACTGTTGTTTGCAGATGATACTGTGTTGTTGAGTGAAGACGAAGGGGAGCTGCAAGGCTTGGTGGATGAGTTTGGGAGAGTGTGTAAGAAACGGAATCTAAAGGTGAATGTAGGGAAGAGTAAAGTGATGATCTTTTAGAGGGGTGAAGTCAGTGAATGTACAGCGAGGTTGGATGGTGAGGAATTGGAAAATGTGAGTACGTTTAAGTACTTGGGTAGTGTGATGAGTAAGGATGGAGGTTTGGAGGGTGAAGTGCTTGAAAGGGTACAGCAGGAAAGAAAGGTTGCTGGGTCTTTGAAAACAATGATAAGAAACAGGGAAGTGAGCATGGAAGTGAAAAAGTTACTACATGACAGTATTGTGATACCAACTCTAACGTACGGAAGTGAAGCTTGGACGTTGTTGGAAGGACACAGGTCAAGAGTGAGAGCAGTGGAAATGAGTTATTTAAGAGGAGCCTGTGGAGTCACATGGAGAGACAGGCTGACGAATGAGGATATAAAGGAGCGTTGTGGTGTTGATGTGGATGTGATAGGAAGCGTTATGAGGAACACACTGAGGTGGTTTGGCCATGTGGAGAGGATGGAGGGTGAAAGACTGACGAAGAGGGTGTATGTGAGTGAGGTGGAGGGGGGAATAGGGAGGGAGAGGCCGAGGATGAGATGGAGGGATGGGGTGGAGAGGTATATGAGAGAGGGGGGTGTGAGTTGGGAGCAGGGCAGTGAAATGGCGGGGGACAGGGCGACTTGGAGGCGATTTGTTTGTGGCCACCCCAAACGGGATTGAGGCGTCTGGGAATAGATAGATAGACATACTGTAAGTGCATACATAGGTACGTACATGGGTGTATACATAGGAGTGTACATACGTTCATACGTAAACACATGGGTATGTAATTATACACTTGGATGTGTACGTAAGTATGTACGTAGATGTGTACGTATACACACAGGTGCATATGCAAGTACGTACATAGGTACGTGCACATATTGTACGTAAGGAAATACTCTCCATGTTGCACATAACTCACTACTGTTTTGATCGGGGGTCATGCAATTGATAATATGTGCCTCTATTTTCGAATCAAGATCCTGTAAGGGTGGTCTGAAGGTCCCTTATAGAAACAGAGACTCTACGCCAGAAAATGATGGCCAAAACAGTTTGTGCATGCCAGTATAACGCCGAAAGGGAGCGTCACGGCCTGTAAGGGAGGTGCCAGGACTGCGCGACCGTTTGTAAAATCCGGGCCCAAGAGAGTTTCTAGTGCAGCACTATTTCCCGACCATCCCAGCATTGCCTGGAGCTCGGACCCTGAGAAGCCAACCCTCCCCGCATGAGAGACTACCCCAGGGGTTCCATATAAGCCACTGAACCTATGTTCTTCCTTGGCTTCTTTTTCCTTGGGAATATATTTCCCATGGACCTGTTCCTACCAAGGGCCTCTTCATCACATGAACCTATTTTCCCACAATACGGTGTTTGATTGACCTGTGCACCTGAGATCTATGGGGCAAGTTGGGTGTGTTTGAATCACGACTGCTGATCGGCCGCTGATGACGACCTCACAACAGACGCCAGATGATCGAAAATATTTATTTTTAGATACCTTCCTCTGGTGTTCCTGGAAAGAAAATACTCAGCTGTTAATCAAAAACACAAAGAGTATATTTTTTTCTATTATTCTGTTAACAAGACAGTGACCTGTATGCTATCCCCATCTGCCAGGTAATGTCTATACATGTCACAATCTGGCTTCCACAGTGCCACCTGGTAGCTGCCATACACCTAAGTGTGTTCCAGCCACCATTCCATGTTGCCACCAAAGAGTAGGGAGGGAGTCCCTCCATAGCACACAGGTGAGTCAGTCTGTCCCGTGCATTTGCCAGGTGTACAACGATGTCTTTAGGTTCATATTCGTCTGATTCTGTTTGCGCCACCTGGAGCCAATTGCATCATCCACCCCTGCCTCTTTCCAAGGATACTAGAAAAGGGCTCAATGACAGTGCCATAAGGCATGCCTCGGATACAACAGTGTCTAGTTTATCTAGTAGTGGAGAAGTTATCACGTTGACAGCAAAGCCATAATCGGCACCGCGGGCAGACGCATGAACACACCCCGCCCTCTTGCCGAAAATTATTTCTTTTCCTCACGTCATTATTCATCAGCGCAACGACCTACAGACCCGGGGATACCTTAACTCGCAAGAGGAAGAGTTGTTTCCCTAAGTCCTGTCTCGCAAGGTATTAAAGTTTGAAACAGGCAATTTCCAGGAAACTGACCCTAGTAAGGTGACGACTGCCTTAAAAACAAACACAGCGTTTACGAGTTAATTACTATAAATTAACAAAGAGTTCTTGCCGAGATAAATAAATGTTCACATCTGTGTCAATGGTAACACTCGGTGGGGAGCATTCAAAATATAATTATTTTGTTAATCATTATATCACGAATTTTCTTGTCAGTTTGCATTATTCGTGTTGTAATGCATGTATAATCTGCTAGGACAGATATAACCCTACACTGACCTAAGTGAAATGAGTGGCTACCCTTCGTTCTAAAATGATTGTGCAACAATAGAAAAAAACTTAGCGCAGTATGTTAGCTTAGTACAAACAATGGTAGTTTGCAGTATTTTCTTTTTCACAGGAACAGACATAAACTCTCTCTTCAATTTATTATGTGAAATATAAAGTTGTAGCGGACACCAGACATTATAAGCACTGGATTCCCTGGAGATGAGGTGGACAGTGCTGGCTACAGAAAAAGGGATGGCGAGGGAACACGTTACCAAATTAATCTGCACTGATGAAATAATGGAGTTGTAATAAGTACAACAGTGGAAAGACTGGTAATACCCTGTTCTTCTCCTAGATCTATCAACAGTGGTGTTCCTCAGGGCTCTGTCCTATCACCCACTCTCTTCCTTTTATTCATCAGTGATCTTCTAAGCTGTACATCTAACCCTATCCACTCATGCGCTGATGACTCCACCCTTCACCTTTCCATTCGGTTCCCGCAACGCCCATCTCAACAGTTACTTCAACAAACAAGGGATGAGGCTATGGCACACCTAATGTCTGACTTGGCTCGTATCTCTGACTGGGGTAAAAATAATATGATTGTTCTTACACCTATCAACCAGACAAAATCTTCCACAGATATACCCACTAATGTTTAATAATATTCAGCTTAATCCTGCATCATCCTTAAACATGCTTGGGGTTTCATTTACTCGGGACTTATCTTGGAAAGATCATATTACATCTCTTGTAAAATCTGCTTCCAAGAGACTGGGTGTGCTAAGCCGACTCCGCTCTTTCTTTACCCCTGCACAATTGTTGACTCTATACAGGGGTTTTATCCGCCCTTGTGTGGAGTACAACTCTCATGTGTGGGGAGGC
The DNA here is from genome assembly GCF_032717465.1 of Coenobita brevimanus. Taxonomy (NCBI): domain Eukaryota; kingdom Metazoa; phylum Arthropoda; class Malacostraca; order Decapoda; family Coenobitidae; genus Coenobita; species Coenobita brevimanus. Next base: position 20,577,707 of record NC_136980.1, read on the forward strand.
TTCCCACATACAGCTCTTCTCAATAGGGTGGAGTCAAAGGCTTTTCGTCTCATTAACTCTCCTCCTCTTACTGACTCCCTTCAACCTCTGTCTCTTCGCCGCACTGTTGCATCTTTATCTCTTTTCTATCGCTACTTTAATGGTCACTGCTCCTCTGAACTCTCTGCTTCATTCCTCCACCTCTACGACGGGCGCGTAGCACCCGTCTGGCAGCAAACTCTCATCCCTTTTCTGTCCAACTCTCTAATGCAAGAGTTAACCGTTACTCCCAGTCTTTCATTTATGCAACAGGTCAACTCTGGAACTGTCTCCCTCTGTCTGTATTTCCTGCTGCCTATGATCTCCAGTCTTTCAAACGCAGTGTGTCCAGGCATCTCAAAATGATCGGATCTTGAATTTGGCTCTCTATTGTATTTTGTTTTTCTCTTGGAGGGAACTGTTACTGCGGGCTCATGGCCTTTGGTTCCTTCTTCCTCGCATAAAAATATATATATATTAATGAATGAATATATATATATATATATATATATATATATATATATATATATATATATATATATATATATATATATATATATATATATTTAACCTAACTCTTAATTTTGTGATGCTCTCTGCCAAGTTCAATAAATATTGTTTCTCTGTTATTTGACCTGCTTTCCTTTATACTAACTACGTGACTTTCCCTTGTTGTAGTGGTAATCACATTCCATTTGTTTCCCACACCCTGGGGATATTTCTTCTTTTATCATTTGGCCATGTGGAGAGGATGGAGGGTGAAAGACTTACGAAGAGAGTGTATGTGAGTGAGGTGGAGGGGGGAAGAGGGAGGGGGAGGCCGAGGATGAGATGGAGGGATGGGGTGGAGAGGTATATGAGAGAGGGGGGTGTGAGTTGGGAGCAGGGCAGTGAAATGGCGGGGGACAGGGCGACTTGGAGACGATTTGTTTGTGGCCACCCCAAACGGGATTGAGGCGTCTGGCAATAGATAGATAGATAGATAGATCATTTCCTTAATCTTCTTGACGTACTATCAAACGCTTCTCAAAAAGAGAGAGAGAGAGAGAGAGAGAGAGGGGGGGGGGAGAAGGGAGGAAGGAAGGAAGTATCTAGTGCGAGCCGAGAGACGACTAGGAGGCATGGACATGTCATAAAATAATGTACAAGAAAAACATTAAAAGTAGCATAAAACACACACACACACACACACACACACACACACACAGAGTTCATAGCTTGCAGCGCTGACCATGTGAGTGTTGGCATTGACATAGATGTGAGCATTTATTCATCACGGCCAGAACTCTTTGCTACCCTATGGAAATTAAGGCATACAGACCGTTATCTTGTTTAACAGAATAACAGATTAAATATATTCTTCGTGTTTCTTACGACCAGCTGAGGATTTTATTCCCAGGAGCACAAGAGGAAAGTATTTAAAAATAAATATTATTGATCATCTGGCGTCCGTTGCGATGACATCATCGGCGATCAACTAGCTGCCGCGAATCAAACACACCCTACTCACCCCAAACATCCCAGGTGCACAGGTCAATCAAACAGGGTATAACAACCTCTCCACTCTGTCCACCCACCCTTACCCCCATGAAAGACCATCCCAGGGGTTCCATGTAAGCCAATGAACCTATAGAATGTTCTTCCTTGGCTTCTTATTCCTGAGGGATATATTTCCCACGGACCTGCTCCTACCAAGGGCCTCTTCATCACATGAACCTATTTTCCCACAAACAACCCACCTACTCTATCCAGCCACCCTTCTCCTCGTGCCCATCCATTCACCTGCACATACCCACTCACACACCCAACCCTATCCCTGCCCACTCATTCACCCATCTATTATGCCCATACACCTCCCTGCACTCGTACTGACCCACTCAGCCACCAGTTTACCAACTCACCTATCCATCATGCACACATCCACACTCACCAGCCAACATCGTCGCACCCAGTCCCACCACACACATCCACTCACCCAACCTCACCCACTCTGCCCACCTGCCTCATCCATCCTGTCCATCCCACAAGCGGCAACCCACCCGACCAATTGCAATGCTGATATGGATGCAAAATCTCTATGGTATATAACCTTCATGCTTCCATCATGTTAACTGATTCTGACTTATTAATTCTACTTTTGTCCATCAGGAGCACCACTTTAGCAAATTTAAACCACACTAATAAATTTCCCGTGAAATACAATTTTCAGATCACTTTTGGAGCACTGTAGACAGTTCCCCCTTCTATCTTCATAACAGACAAGCACACAAAGACAGACACACTTTCTCTATGGGCCATTATATTTACCACGGCAGAGAATGGAGAATGAAAGACTGACTAAGAGGGTGTATGTAGGTGAGGTGGAGGGAGGGAGAGGGAGGGGTAGACCGAGGATGAGGTGGAGGGATGGAGTTGAGAGGTATATGAGGGAGGGGGGGGTGAGTTAGGGGGAGGGGAGTCAAATGGTGGGTGACAGAGTGACTTGGAGGCGTTTTGTCTGCGGCCACCCTTTGCGGGATTAGGGCGTCGGGCTATAGATAGATAGATAGATGGAAACCATTTTATGATATAAACTGTAAGAGGTAACTGTTCCTCAACCCTTCTTTACAATGTGTCTTCCTTCAGCTGAATATAACATGTCGAAAAGAAATGGATAATAAATGACGTTGCCATGGTCAAGGGGTTAAAAGAAGCTGAGAGCTTATCAACCGAACAACACAGCCATATTACAAAACACATTCAGGAAAATGGATCAGCAGCATAAAACAGTTTTGTCTTATCATGGATTTCATAAGTGGCTGTCACACACAATAAGCCTGTCTATACTTTCGGCAAGTCTGTTTTATGAATACAATTAAATCGTTCATAATGTTTTCCTTTTTATTTATTTATTCATTTTTTTGTACTACTGGACTGTCTTGGTCAGCTTAATTGAGTGCCATTGTAGTGTATGGTAAAAGAAGGCTATAACTAACTTCTCACGTCTAAACGTCTAGTAAACTGAATATCATCGTTTCGGGCTCATAAGAATAAAATGTAATGGACCTCCCCGGACTGAGGGGTAAACAGTGTCTAATTCATGATGGTCGAGTAACATTAATGCAAAAAAATAATAATAATAATAATAATTATGCTTAGACTTTTCAGTACAAAGTCTAACTTTTATAAATTTTACTTTCTTCAGATGGCTTTAAATATGAAATCATCTTATGACTGGTGAAGTATAATACTGGTGTCGGTGACAGGAATAACATATGAGACATTAATCCCTTTTCTATGAGATATATCCTCCTGGTTGTGCAACGGGTAGCGTACATAAAGAAGGGTTATCATACTGGAGGAGATGTCTCGCAACTTGCTGTGATCCAGAAAATAAAATAGGTGTTTGTTTTGTCTTGTGGAATTGATCTGCAATGTTAGTATTTTTTTTTTCTTTAATTGACCAACGTTGCTGTGATTATTACTTTTATGATACAAGTGATTCAAACGGAAACATTCCTTTATTTTGTACAGATGATGAACAGTCACTGTTGCTGCAGACGTTCTCCGGCATTCCTACATATGTTTCCCAGCTCACAATGAGATCTCATGAGACCTGGGATTGCTGGATAAATGATGGTGGGATATAGCTTACACTTACTACTGCCAGAGAGATTCTCGAATTATTTGGCTTAAATTAAAAACTGATGGATTGATGCTAGAGTTTTTGGCTTAGCTTTTTGTCTTGGAGATATGTTAGAAGGATTTGTTTTAAACTAAAGGCTGCTGGGAGGGTGGCTGATGGATCTGGTTTAGATCTACGGTTGTTGTAGAGATTCCTTAATGATGTTAAGATTTTCTGTCATACTTTTGTAGACTTTGGTTGTTAGAAAGATGATACAGAGTTCAAAATTTATCCAACATTTACTGGAAAGAAAATTTAATATAGCTACTTCTGGCTTCAGACTTACGGTTGCTGGGGAAATACAACAGGGGTCCAGCTTTAACTTACTATTACCGGAAAGACGCCTTCAACTTCCTACATATTCCTGGTTGAAACTTACGGTTGCTGACGAAATGTTTCAGCACTGCCACATCTTCCCTCAGGTGCTTCAACTCCTTCATCAGAAGGTCTGACTTGTTTTCACGCTCACGATCTGTGGAAGCATGTTTTGAGATGTAATTTTGAGGGTTATAGATGGCTCCGACCCACCTTTTCCTTATCACTTTTCATCATCATTTTGCATTATAGTATTCCCTTGTAGATAGACATTGCAACATATGAAATACAAATCTCCAAGGAAGAAGTGCCTGTGAGCTCGAAAACCTACAAAGATATGTGCCATTGTTTTACTGCCGTAGTGTCTTCGTTAGGGTAACAAAACCTATAACAGTAATAATCAATTCCGCCACCACTCGCAATTAAGGAACTCGGGAGAGTAAAACCCAAGCGCATAATGGAGGGCATTCATTTTAGTTGTTTTCTTAATTTCACTTGGCCACTAGGGTTTGATAAATGATCCATACCATCATCCAAATCTTCCTGTCACCAAAATATCATTTGTTTCCTCTTTAGTACATAAAGTACAGTAAGTTACTAGGAGAAATAACACTGTTTCCACCTACCGTAAGCCGGTTTTTAACTACATTTTTATTTTTCAATGTCTGTACAAGTTATTAATGGCTGGTGCCTCGTAGGTTTCACTAGGCACAACATTTACAATATACTTATGGTATCGTTAGCATCATAGCTTTGATACTGACAAAGAATAGGCCAAAAAATTCTTAATCTTCAAATTGGTAAAATGTAAATATAATCCTTTGATGAAAGAACAATTGGTGTAATAGAGAAATAAAACTTATTTGATGTAATAGAGAAATAAAACTTATTTGATAAGTGAAAAGCTTTTGCAACACGTCGATTTTGAACAGTAACGATGACTACAGGAGATTATAAAACAGAGGATCACCAGATCACACACACACACACACACACACACACACACACACACACACACACACACACACACACACACACACACACACACACACACACACAAGCCCGCCCGCCCGCACGCCCGCACGCCTGCGCGCGCTTGACAATTTCTTCTGAAAATAAATATATCTCATTAGGGTGCAGTGAGCGATGGAATCATACACTGTTTTGTCTAAAGTCCGGATTCTGTACTCCCACGTATCAAATATAAAATCACCTGCAATAAATAGTAGTTGTAATAGCAAGCAGTCAGCGGAGTAGGTAGAAACATTAGGTACTGAGAGTAAAAGAGGCAGCGAACAGTAGTTTTTTTCACTGAACAGCATGCAGCTGAGCTCATTACAGATAGTTCCACAACGCCCAGACAGAGTGTCGTTATCCTGACATCAAGATGATGATGCAAAACTATTTCTACTACGTACGATGAAGTCAGTTTTAAATCATTTAATGAAACATTGCCAAGGGGATATAGGATAGCCTTCGCATATCTACCTGCCACTGGCATACTTTTCTGCGGTGTGATATAATGATTAACAAATATACAAGGACATAGGATCCCTAAGTTTGTGTATTTGTCTGATTTAAACTCTGACCTCAGAAACCCATGAAGAAACCACAAAACAAAGAAAAAAAAAGGAAAAATACAAATCTCGTGGGGTATTTTCCCAATGAACGTTTGTACCAAAAATTAAGTGAACTAGTGACGAAATGATGGAATTGCACAGAAATTAAGTGCTTGGAAGGAAAGAAGAAATTTGGAAAATACAATAGGTCTCCACCTTCGAGTGGAGACTTAACAAGGTAGGATGTAAATATACAACCAGGCAATAGCAAGGAACATTTTTCTGGTATAAGCTTATATTACTTTATTTAAACGAGCTGCTCATAACTGGGAGCCCTTGCTATCTCTGGTCTGCGATTTGTGTTTTCTACCAGTAGCAAAGTCCTGTAATTTTATGGGAAATGGAACAAACATTGTATCCGACAAGTAAGTACCTTATGGAATGAGACTCGTTGTTGCCGCCATGTAAGTGATCAAGCCGATATCTTTTCGTATTTAGGTCTTCACTCTCTAGTACAGACCTACTCCATTTGCTCCGATTCTCTCTTCCTTTCTTTTTTTTTATTTTTTTTTATACAAACACGTCTTACGGTACAGCCAGCCATTCATTCCTTAACTTCTTCAACAGTTCACCTTATAATTTGTGCAATTATTCCTTCAGAGACTACCCATAAACATCTTTCCCATTTCTGTTTTTCTTTCTGCTCTCTGGCCATTAAATGCTTTCATTTATTTACCTTTACTTGTTTTCTTCTTAGGCCTTTCAGAGGGTTTTTATGGAGTCCAAGGTCAAACCATAACAACACACATTTTGGGCCCCTGTGCCCTTGCATGTTCATTAGTCATTATTGCAGTCAGCGTTGAAGTATACTAGTGTTTTCTTTTTTGTTTCTTTGTTTTATGTGTCCGACACTGGGCATAGGCTTCACAGCCTGCTCCCAAGGCCCAATAGTCCTCCTACATACCATACATCTCTACACGTCACCACTTCAGGGCTAACACCCACCGTCCATATTGAATACATGCTAGGGCTGTCTCATACAGGACTGGTGTATTGGTATTAGCAGGGGTATTTTTACGACACGTCAGCGTGTCTTCTGTAAAGTCTGTTTTTTTTTTTTTGTTTTTTTTTTATGAAATTCTAATCCTTAAACCGTTCCCCGCCCCGGCGGGAATTTGAACTTGGGTTCGGTAAGACTGCAGGCTACCTCTCTACCGATCGAGCCACCGCCTCCCCCAGTGTACTGTACTGTAACTGTGTGAAGGCTATCCTTAATTCTTTTGGGAATGTTGATAATCTTTGATAATCTTTTATTTGAGACGACTGGTTGTTAAGCTGAGCAAAGACAACGTAGTCCTACTCATCATGTACTTGTTCTTGTCAGCATTTTTATATATTTATTTGTTTATTTATTTTAGAGCTGTTGTGTCTTTCACTGAATTTCTCACAAAAACCAGTTCATCAAGCTTCCGAAATTACCTTAATCGTCTTGCTCTTCTGGGTAGCTTCCATGGTTTGTTAGATGCCAAGATTTATTTAGGGTCCGTAATTTTTAAGGGGCGCATAATGCGATGTGGGAAGTCTGTGGGGACATTAAGACAGACGCCACATGACACCGCAGATTCACTTAAGCGTCTGCTAACATCTCTCTCCGCTAATTTCGTCTTGTTATCCCTTAACATGGTTGAAGAAACAGTACTGTACTAACTCGACCAAAAGTTCAAACCGATAATTCCACTCCCAGCATTGTGTTCTGATATCCTTAAACGAGTATCTTTAACCTCCTCAAACGCTAGAGATTACCCTTCTTTCTTATTATTATTGTGTGTGTGTGTGTGTGTGTGTGTGTGTGTGTGTGTCTCAGAAAAATGGAAAAGGGATTTTGATGAAATCTTGCCAGATGGTTGTAATTCTTTCCCAGATGGGCCACTTTCAATTTCATGTCGATTGACAGAGTCTAATTGGGTGTTTTGGTCTCTAATAATTACCCCTATTGGTGTTACATTAGGCGTAGGTGGAAAATACGGTGGGATATTTCCGTGGAGTTTCATGAAACTTCACAGGAACAACTGTTCTGCAGTCCTATAGGGCCGTGAAACACTTGCTTCAAAGCGAAACGCTGTACTCAGAAACAGCTCTCACTGGGCCACGTGCTGAGCAGCCTGATAGGACCGCGGGGGGCTTTTAAATATTCTATGAAGATATCTCAGATTCTTAACAGTTAAAGTGTAAAAGGCATTTAAACTTTAATGGTGGCAATGGGAGAATTTCTATCCTATACCGCTATCATATCTCAGTAGTTTATTTTAATAATAATAATAATAATAATAATAATAATAATAGTAGTAGTAGTAGTAGTAGTAGTATAATTATTATAATTATTATTATTAAGAATAAGTACTAGAATATTATTATCATTATTATTATTATTATTATTATTATTATTATTATTATTATTATCATTATTTGGTTTCACAGCTGACAGTATGTTCTCAGACTATTATTTTCGTAATTATCAGGAAAAAACTGCAATGAAGTCTAATGCCGATGATAACATAGACTGGAAATGGATAATTTCTCCCATTGCCACCGTTCAAAGCCAAATGCCTCACTATCTCCTTTCTTACACACACACACACACACACACACACACACACACACACACATATATATATATATATATATATATATATATATATATATAAATAGAGAGAGAGAGAGAGAGAGAGAGAGAGAAATAGATAGATAAATAGATAGATAGATAGATAGTTGTATATACATATCCCGTTTTTTTCCTTGTGGATATCACCGTATACATACATACATATTTTTTTATGCAAGAAAGAAGGAACCAAAGGCCTGGAGCCCACAAATTGTTCCTTCCAGAAAAGAAACAAAAACAACACAACAGAGAGCCAAATTCAAGATCGGTTAATTTCAAGATGCCTGGACACACTGCGTTTGAAAGACTGGAGATCATAGGAAGTAGGAAATACAGACAGAGGGAAACAGTTCCAGAGGTGACCTGTTGCATAAATGAAGGGCTGGGAGTAATGGTTAACTCTTGCATTAGAGAGTTGGACAGAAAAGGGATGAGAGTTTGTTGTTAGATGGGTGCTATGCACTTGTCGTAGAGGTGGAGGGATGCAAGCAGACAGTTCACAGGAGCAATGACCATTGAAGTCGCAATAGAAAAGACATAACGATGCAACAGTGCGGTAAAGAGACAAAGGTTGAAGGAAGCCAGTAAGAGGAGGAGAGTTAATGAGACGAAAAGCCTTTGACTCCACCCTATTGAGAAGAGCTATATGTGGGGAGCCTCCCCAAACATGAGAGTTGTACTCTACACAGGGGTAAATAAAACACGTGTATAAAGTCAACAACTGTGCAGGGGTAAAGAACTTACGGAGTCGGCTTAGCACACCCAATCTCTTGGAAGCAGATTTTACAAGAGATGTAATATGATCTTCCCATGGTAAGTCCCGAGTGAATGAAACCCTAAGCATGTTCATAGATGATGCAGGATTAAGCTGGATATTATTAAACATTAGTGGGTACTCCTGTGGAAGATTGTGTCTGGTTGATAGGTGTAAAAACTGAGTTTTTGATGCATTAAAAACAAGATTATTTTTACCCATCAGAGATACAAGCCAAGTCAGCCATTAGGTGTGCCATAGCCTCATCCCTTTCTTGTCCAAGTAACTGTTGAGATGGACGTTGAGGGAGCCGAATGGAAAGGTGAAGGGTGGAATCATCAGCATACGAGTGGATAGGGTTACATGTACAACTTAGAAGGTCATTGATGAATAAAAGGAAGAGAGCTGGTGATAGGACAGAGCCCTGTGGAACACCACTGTTCATAGATCTAGGAGAAGAACGATGGCCGTCTACAACAGTGGCTATGGAATGACCTGAAAGGAAACTATAGATGAAGGCAAAGATAGAAGAATAGAAGCTGTAAGAGGGCAGTTTGGAAATAAAAGATTTATGCCAGACTGATTGAAAGCCTTTGAGATGTCAAGTGTAATGGCAAAGCTTTCGCCAAAGTCCCAAAAGGAGGATGACCAGGAGTCTGAAAGGTAGGTGAAAAGATCACCAGTGAAGTGTCCCTGACGGAACCCAAACTGATGATCAGAAAGAAGGCTATGATAGGAAAGATGCTCTATCCCGCCGCATGCCAGCTATTTTTAGCCCTATTAGTCACCCCAGTGCCGGCCATTTTTTTACCTTTTTCGTTTTGGCTCTAATGATAGATTCTGATGTGAAAACAACGAATTTCACCATTAAAGTACTCACCAAAGCTCAGAAATGGGCTTTCTTGAGTCCTGCAGACTCGTATACAGGTATTCCCATTCTCTCATGCTCGCGATGTAGGTGAGAGAAAGCCGTTTTCTATGTAAGGTACACTCAGATATTTATATCGGGAGGGTATAGAAATGTTCAGTACACTTTTCTGATTACGTATTTCTCCAACATCTGTCACAATTTGCGTGTCTGTCTCAAAATGAATACATTGTCTTACACTTACTTGAATATAGGTACAACCTGACTTCACTATGAACTGTTCTCGCACTTACAAGAAGGTGTTTACAGTTCGACATCACTATGTACAGTTCTTACACTTGCAAGAAAATATTTACCCCTGGGGGTAGGGGGGGTTTTCAAGAATACACCCCCAGTATCCCTGCTTGTCGTAAAAGGTGACTAAACGGGTTGGCAGAGGGTTAGTGCCCCTCCCCGGAAAACAACTAACTAAAAAGACAAACAATAAGCCTCGGACAAGGACTGACCAAACGATGACGATCAAGGACTGGACAAAGGACATGGTTATGGGAACATGGAATGTAAGGGGAGCGAATGATGAGGTGAGAGAGAGAGAGATTGTCCAGGTGCTTGAGGGAGTGAAAGTTGATGTATGAGGAATAACTGAAACTAAATAGAGAGGTGAGAGTGTGAGAGAATGGGAGTATGGATGGAGTATATGTGCAGGAGTAGGTGAGAATGAGAGGACAAAAGAAGGATTATGTATAGTTGTGAATAAAAGATGGAAGAAGAGAATAAGAGGGTATGGATCAGTTGGGTCAAAGATTGTGTGGGTAAGATTGAAAGTTGGAATACAAATGTGGGAGTTTGTGTGTGTGTATGCGCCAACGCAAGATCGTCAAGCAGAGCTAGAGAAGAGTTCTGGACAAATGTGGAAGTGTGCATGGAAAAGTTTGGAATCAATGAGTGTTTTTGATCGGTGAAATGAATGGTAATGTAGGGAGTGTGAAGGTGGATGGAATAGTTGGTGAGTGCTGTGTGCCTGCTGAGATAGATGAGAATGGCAGTGTGTTAGTGGACATTTGTGCTGGGAGGGAGTTGGTGATAGCCAATACCCTCTTCAGGCACAAAATGATTCACAGGTATACATGGCAAGTGATAAGAAGAGTGGGTGGTGAACTGAATGAAAGGAAGGCAGTGATTGATTAAGTGTGTGTGGATGAAAGGATGCGAAAATGTGTGATGGATGCAAGAGCTTATAGAGGTTGAGGGAGTGGACTTTCTGACCACTACTTGGTGGTGGCCAGAATCAAGATCCAATTAAGATGGAGAAATAAAAGAGGGGAAGGACGGGAAGAAGGAGTATTTGTAAGGAGAGTGGAAAGGTTACAAGAGGATGAGAAAAAGGCAGAGTATAAGAGAGAAGTGGAGGAACGATTGGGCAAATATGAATTGGAGCAGATGGGGGACGTGGAAGGTGTGTGCAGGATATTCACAGAAGAAATATGTGCAGCATGTGATGTGGTGTGTGGGATGAAGAGAAGACGGAGGGGTGTGCAAGGAACAGCGTGGTGGAATGAGGAAGTGAGACAAGGCATGGCACAAAATGAGAAAGCATACAATGAATGGATGAGAAATAGAGGCGTGGAAGAAGTAGAGAGGCAGAAGAGAGAGTTATATGTAGAAAGAGAGAGGTGAAAAGATTAGTAAGAGAGAGTAAGAAGATGGCAGATGAGGTATTTGGAAGGAACTTGAGGGTAAAGTGGAGGGACTGTAAGAAAATGTTCTGGAAAGAGGTGAAAAGAGTCAGACAGGGTGGAAGTGAAGTTAGCACGGGAGTGAAAGACAAAAATGGTAGATTACTAGTGGAGAAGGGAGAAAAAGTGAGCAGATGGAGAGAACACTTAAAGGAATTGTTGAACATAGAGGATGGAAGTAATGCGAGTATAAGTGGCTGAGGAATGGCTGGGAGAAGGAGGGAGGTGAGAAAACAGGAAGAAATCAGTAGGATAGAAGTTGTGGAAGCAACGAACAAAGTTAAATCGGGGAAAGCCCCGGGAATTGATGGAGTGTGTGGTGAAATGCTGAAGCATGGGGGAGAGATAGTAGTAGAATGGATGTGGAAAATGTGCAGGTTGGCCTGGGAGGAAGGTAGAGTCCCGGAGGATTGGAGGTCAGGTATAATTATTCCCTTGTACAAAGGAAAAGGGGAAAAAGAAGTGTGTGGTAATCATATGGGCATTTGTCTCCCTAGAATAATATGAAAAGTGTATGGTAGGATACTTATTGACAGAGTTAGGAAAGAACAGAGGAATTAGTTGGAAAAGAACAGGGAGGCTTTAGGAAGGGAAGAGGTTGTCTAAATCAGATATTCATTCTTAGATTTTTAGTGGAAAAGTTTCTAGAGAAGGGAAAGAAGTTGTGTGCGGCTTTCATGGATTTGAAGAAACCATATGACAGGGTCGATAGACAAGGATTGTGGAAAGTATTAAAGATATATGGAGTAGACGGGAAGTTGTTGAATGCTGTGAAGAGTATGTATGATGGTGCTAAGGCTGCAGTGCAAGTGGATTGTCAACTAAGTGAATTTTTCTCTTTGAATGCTGGGTTGAAACAGGGATGTGTCATTTCTCCATGGTTGTTCAATTTGTACATGGATGGGGTACTAAAAGAGGTACAAGGTAGGGTAGTTGATGTTGGAGTGGCCCCGGTGTGAGAGGGTAATGTTTAGAAACTCCCTGTACTGTTGTTTGCAGATGATACTGTGTTGTTGATTGAAGACGAAGGAGAGCTGCAAGGCTTGGTGGATGAGTTTGGGAGAGTGTGTAAGAAACAGAAACTAAAGGTGAATGTGGGGAAGAGTAAAGTGATGGTCTTTGAGAGAGGTGAAGTCAGTGAATGTACAGCGAGGTTGGATGGTGAGGAACTGGAAAATGTGAGTACATTTAAGTACTTGGGTAGTGTGATGAGTAAGGATGGAGGTTTGGAGGGTGAAGTGCTTGAAAGGGTGCAGCGGGGAAGAAAGGGTGCTGGTTCCTTGAAAGCAGTGATAAGAAGCAGGCAAGTGAGCACGTAAGTGAAAAGGTTACTACATGACAGTGTTGTGATACCAACTCTAACGTATAGAAGTGAAGCTTGGACGTTGCTGGAAGGACACAAGTCAAGAGTGAGAGCAGTGGAAGTGAGTTAAATAAGAGGAGCCTGTGGAGTCACATGGAGAGACAGGCTGACAAATGAGGATATAAAGGAGCATTGTGGTGTGGATGTGGATGTGATAGGAATCGTTAGGAGGAATACACTGAGGTGATTTGGCCATGTGGAGAGGATGGAGGGTGAAAGATTGACAAAGAGAGTGTATGTGAGTGAGGTGGAGAGGGGAAGAGGGAGAGGGAGGCCGAGGATGAGATGGAAGGATGGGGTGGAGAGTTATGTGACAGATGGGACTGTGAGTTGTGAGCGGGGCAGTGAAATGGCTGGGGACAGGGTGATGTGGAGGCAATTTGTTTGTGGCCACCCCGAACAGGATTGAGGCATCTGGCAACAAATAGATAGATAGACAGATTTCACGATGTATAGTGCCTTCACTTACGTGAAGATATTTACAATATACCTTCACTATGTACAGCACTGGGTGAAGCATACAGGCAGAGTGAGCAGAGCAAGTGTGAGGGGGGGAGTGAGTGGTTGTACGGGCTTTACTGCCTGGGGCATGATAGAGGAACAGTTAACATATATGCCTGCCAATCTTTACACGCGATTCTTGAAAAATTTGGTAATAATGAATGTTTAAATTTTAAACCGTTTTAAAAAGGCACTGGCACTGACCGTAGATTTTTGTTAGACTGTTTTAAAACGACACTGGCATGCGGTGGGTTAAAATTTTTATATTAAGAATTGACTCGAAAACTTTTGAGACACAGGATGTAAAGCAACTGGACAATAGTTAGAGGGTTGGGAATGGTCTCCCTTCTTTGGTACTGGCTGAATAAGAGCAAACTTCCAGCAACAAGGAAAGGTACAAGTTGATAAACAAAGATGAAAGAGTTTACCTATGCAGGGTATAAGCACAGAAACACAGTTCCTGAGTACAACAGGAGGAATTCAATCAAGCCCATATGCCTATTTAGTACTGAGGCCTGTGATGGCAGAAAATACATCATTTGAAGAAATTTTAATGTCAGCCATGAGGAAGTCTGAGGGGGGAAGTGATGGAGGAACAGCACTGGAATCACCTAAGGTGGAATTGGAGGAGAAAGTCAGAGTGAAGAGATCTGCTTTATTAGTAGAAGAAATAGCTACAGAACCATCAGAGTAAAGAAAGAGGAGGGAAGGATGATGAGGTAAAGTTGTTAGAAAGGTTTCTGACAAGGTGCCTGAAGGAGTGGGAGGAATTCGAGTTGGAGATTTAAGAGCATTTAGTGCGGATGAAATTTTTAGCAGAGCAAAGAACAGACTTAGTACGATTCCAGGCAGAAACATAAACAAGATATGATTCAGGGGTGGCCTGGCTTTTATACCTTTTATAGGCCCTTTCTTTGTTGAGGACAGCATTAGAACAAGCATGATTAAACCAAGGCTTTCTTGCATTAGTCAAAGGATATCAGAAAGGAATGTATTCTTGAATGCACGAGAGAATAACCTCCGTAATGCACAAAGCACATTGAGATGGCTCTCGGCCATAGAAGCAATAATCATTCCAGGGAAAATCAAAGAAGTACTGCCTGAGGGCCTCCCTATCCGCAGCTCCCAAGTGCCACAGTCGACGTTTCTTTGGAGGGTCCATACTGGAGCGATATGACAGGTCAAGGTAATAAGGTTGTGATCAGAGGAGCCCAACGGAGAGGAGAGATTAACAGTATAAGCAGAAGGATTAGTTGTAATGAAGAGGTCAAGTATGTTGGAGCTCTGTCAAAGGCGGTCAGGGATACGTTTAGGATGCTGTAGAAGCTGCTTTAGGTCGTTAAGGATAGAAAAGATGTAGGCTTGTTCACCAGGTGTGTGAGTGTGTGCGTTTATATATATATATATATATATATATATATATATATATATATATATATATATATATATATATATATATATATATATATTCAGTATATATGTATATATATATATATATATATATATATATATATATATATATATATATATATATATATATATATATATATATATATATATATATATATATATATATATATATATATATATATATATATATATATATACTGAATATATATATATATATATATATATATATATATATATATATATATATATATATATCCATCCATCATCTAATCCTTCATTGCCCCATGAGGAGCATGGGGCTAGGCAGTTGGTCTCGACATTTAAGATGAGACTGACCAGTCCCACTCATCTCTGAATTGCATTACATGAGCAATCAACCCCAACCTTTCCTTGGATATAAACCTTCACCGGCTCAATCCGACTGGAGTGCAAAAATTACTCACTATATCACCAGTTGCCAATATTCTATGTGTCAGAAATTAGACAGAATTCCGTGTAAAAGCTGTGACAAATTTTACATAGGACAATCTGGAAAAGATTTGGAAACTAGAATCTCACAACATAAATACAGTGTAAGAACAACCCACCAGAGTAGTGGTTTATTTCAGCACAAGGCATCCAGTGATCACCATATTGACTGGACAGGCTCCAAGATTCTAGCAAGATCAAATGGCTTAGATGCAAGAAATGTAATAGAATCTTGTCTAATTTCTGGCACATATGAAAAGAATGTAAACATGAGCTATGGTCATTTTAAGTGTGATAAATTGTTAACTGAATTAATTTTAAAGCAGTATCCCCCAGACTAACACGTGATTGTTTCCTGTCATCTCCTGGTGCTGTAGTCACACCTGTGTGGGACACACCAAGCATTAATCCTCTAGGTCTTAAGTTAAGCAGCAGATTTTATCCTCTCCTCCTCTTCCTCCCTCCCCCCTCTCCCCTTCCTCCTTCCCCTCCTCCCCTCCCCCTACCCCCTCCATCCCACTCCCTTTTCCTCCCCTCCTACTCCCTCCTCCTTTGTCACGTGCATTTTTAGATTCAGGTCATCCTTTGTTGTGTTCCACTCCCTGCTGCAGGTGACCATAAGTTAAGCCGCAGGTAAAAATTCAGGTCATCCATTGTTCTGTGTGCCACTACCTGCTGTGGGTGTGCATAAAAGACCTCTACCCTTTACGTTTCTGTCTCACTCTGTCTGAAGACGTAATATACGAAAGTACTCACTGTCGCTCCTTTCATTTCTCCTGTGGTTATTTGCATGCATATATATATATATATATATATATATATATATATATATATATATATATATATATATATATAAATTGTGTGTGTGTGTGTGTGTGTGTGTGTGTGTGTGTGTGTGTGTGTGTGTGTGTCTATTTATCTATCTTTCTATTTATACATCCATCCATCCATCCATTATCCAATCCTACGTTGCCCCATGAGAAGAGTAGGAGCCCGGGGCTAGGAAAGTTGGTCCTGGCATTTAAGATGAGAATGACCAGCCTCACTCATCCCTGAGTGGCATTACATGAGCAATAAACCCCAACCACTCCTTGGATATGAACCTTCACCGGTTCATTCCGATTGGAGCACCTTTATTACCCACTAAACCACCAGGAGCCAAAATTTAGTTATATGGTTACCACCCGGCGTGGTAAATGGTTTCCTGGTGTACAGGAGATCATTTGGCGTGTCACTCAGTGTAGAGTCACCCACAGGCAGAAGGAAGAGGAAAGAATGAAGGAAAGAAAGACACAAGAGGGAGTGTAAAGTCACCCGCAGGCAGAAGGAGGAGGAAAGAATGAAGGAAAGACAGAAGAGGATGGATGGAAAGAAGGATGGAGGAGAGGAAAGGGGAGTCACCCGAGAGCAGCACTACATCAAGTGAGTGGATGGTGAGCGCCCCCACCTACCACATTATATATATATATATATATATATATATATATATATATATGTGTGTGTGTGTGTGTGTGTGTGTAATTCACCGGGTCGGTCAGGATCACTTGATGGTCGTGATCGTCAGCTTTTACCCTCCCGGAAGGGAGCTGAGAGCTCATATAGTCCGATCTAAGGGCAAGGCTGTGACCTTCACACACGCACACACCCGTCCCCTTGCTCAAGGGGGACAGTAACCACCCACTTCGTCAGTGAAACTTTTCGCAACCTGAGCGAGGCGCGAACTCCCGTCCACCAGTTGGCAAGCGGGAACATTACCACTGCACCAGCGAGCGGTGTGTGTGTGTGTGTGTGTGTTTGTTTGTAACTTTCACACACACACACACACACACACATTACGACACTTAAGCACTCAAGACTTACTTTGTATGATATCGTTTAGGTGAGTCACATTCTCACGTAGTGTTTGTACCTCCATCTTGAGCAGCTCCCGTTCGCTTTCTGTTAATTTGGATACACAATATTTAACATTAAAAATCTAATTTACAAGAAATTATACGTTTGCAAATGTACATCCTTTCAAAAAAATTTCGGCACCCCTTGCTCTGATACACTTCGCAACGATCACTGTTACGGACGGCGCGAATACGTGGTGTGGTTGGTAGGCTACCCCCGTACCTCTCTCCCTCTCCCAGTGGATTTCATCAATAGCAGACGAACTGACACATACCAGCAACACAAGGCTAGGATTATCAACCACGCAAAGTAATTCAGGAGTGTATTCAGAATGCTTCGTTTAGTGTGGCATAATGTATCGTGCCTTAAGGGTGCCGAAAAAAATTTTGTGGCCTATACGTTGTACAATATATGACAAATTGAAAGAGTACGAAATTTTCACAAAATTTCACATGATAACATTCTTATGAAAAACAACTCATTATTTTGTTCAGGAATTCGCAACTTTATTATTATTTGCCATAAACGTAAAAGCTTCAAGTCAGCCATTGAACTAGTTTACAAGAATTGTTTAAAGACACCTATTAGCTAATGTAAGTTTGTACAAAGACTTGTTATGCACAGAGTTGAAATAACTAATATTATGCAGTAAAAGATTAGTGTGAACGAATGAATATTATACTTTGCCCTGTAGCAATAAACGTTACACACAGTATGTGAATTGACGTGTTAACTTCAGGAGTTGATTACTGAGACATTTCCAAGACATATATGTTCTATGAACATATTTCACATTACGGAGTAAAGAGCATTTAAATAGGAAATGTGGCTTCGCCAATGGCCATGTGGAGAAGATGGAGAGCGAGAGACTAATGGGGAGAGTGTATGTGAGTTAGGTGGAGGGGGAGAGACGGAGGGGAAGACCGAGGATGAGATGGAAGGAAAGAGTGGAGAGGTATATGGGAGAGCAGGGTGTGAGCGGGGTAAAGGGAGAAATTATCCATTTCCACACACTGCTATCATCCTCTGTTATCATCACTCCAGCGTCCTGACAGGCTGTCGCTTAAAAAAAATTAACAATGAAGATCACAGAAGATGGCAACATAGGTGGATCTGGATAATTTTCCCCTTATAGCCATTCATATTTTAATGCCTTCACTTTACAACCGCTGTGAATCCAACATACAGTATGTTCGTAGAACATTAATATCTTAGATTTACCTCAGGAATCCCTTCCTATTGCTAATACGTTATCTCGTATATAAAATAATCTCAGATTTCAGGCTCATCTACTTTTCGTCTGTGGGCAGTATTCTTGTCTACATGAAAGATTTAGTAGTATAATTTGATTTGCTTTTAAATTTGCATAACAGACAAATTGTATCTTCATTCACATTACTAATGCAAGCTATTTCGTTATTAAAGTTTTTTTAAAGCCATAAACAGGAAATATGAATCACTAATATTCCTGTCTGACCGCTAATGAAGAAAGGCTACGAAGTTTCCTATACCAACCAAAATGCAATTCTTTTTTTCTGCCAAACCACTCATAGAGCTGAAAGAGGAAAAAAAAAAAAAAGGAGTTGCTTGGGTAGGAGTAACTCATTATTGCAAGGCTGAAACGTGGAAGTTTTTTTTTTTATGCGAGGAAGAAGGAACCAAAGGCCATGAGCCCGCAGTAACAGTTCCCTCAAAGAGAAAAACAAAATACAATAGAGAGCCAAATTCAAGATCCGATCATTTTGAGATGCCTGGACACACTGCGTTTGAAAGACTGGAGATCATAGGCAGCAGGAAATACAGACAGAGGGAGACAGTTCCAGAGCTGACCTGTTGCATAAATGAAAGTCTGGGAGTAACGGTTAACTCTTGCATTAGAGAGTTGGACAGAAAAGGGATGAGAGTTTGCTGCTAGACGGGTGCTACGCGCCCGTAGTAGAGGTGGAGGAATGCATGCAGACAGTTCAGAGGAGCAGTGACCATTAAAGTAGCGATAGAAAAGAGATAAAGATGCAATAGTGCGGCGAAGAGACAGAGGTTGAAGGGAGCCAGTAAGAGGAGGAGAGTTAATGAGACGAAAAGCCTTTGACTCCACCATATTGAGAAGGGCTGTATGTGGGGAGCCTCCCCACACACATGAGAGTTGTACTCCACACAGGGGTGGATAAAACCTCCGTATAGAGTCAACAATTGTGCAGGGGTAAAGAAAGAGCGGAGTCGGCTTAGCACACCCAATCTCTTGGAAGCAGATAGCGTGATGTACTGAACAGAATCCTTGCCGACTCATGTGAATGTCTGTGAGCAGCAGGGATTGAAAAATAAATTCATATAAAAGTCATGCAACATTTGTAGGGAAAGGTGATTGGACGGTATAATATGTAAGCAAATGGAGAGCGATGTGGGCTGTTGGAAGAATGTAACTTACAGTGCACTGTTTGACGAAAGCAGTACTGTATGTCAGATGCTAAAATCCGCTAGGCTCTCCATCTTCTCTTTCATTGCTAGATTCATGGACGCTTGAATGTAATGTAGTGGCCTGAGGTGCATATTATCACTCATTTAAAGGCGATACTTTGCACTTCTGTCCAGTACATTTCATTGAAGTATCTATGAATCTAGCAATGAGACGAGGTAAAGGTGGCAAACAGATTTATTTTTTGATTGTACATGTGTAACGGAACAGGAAAAATAGCACTGCCCAAAGAGACTGAGTAGATTTTAGTGTATAGACGAATGAATATGAAGGCTACAAGAATACCACACGAAACTGTACTAGTGCCTCACGCTAAAGAGCCAGAGTCTTTGCCACAGAGTAAGAATCAGAAATTAAAGAACAGATCAGTGGAAAACAGACTGTTAATGAATATATTAGGATCTAAAATTGGATAATGAGCGTGAAAGGTGTGCAGTAAGGAAGTATATATACTGATTAAGAGGAAAAATGATGAATTTAGATGTCACAAGCACGCACAAGGAATGCATGGGAATAGGGTTGTGAAAAGAGTACGTACAAATAAGAGCAAATATAAGCGGGAGCATGAAATGCCAAGAATATGTATGAATATGGTAAATGAGAAAGATAAGCTTTGATAAAGGAAAGAAACGGAGAGGCGACTCCTACGTTGGGATGTACAGTATATAACAATGAATGAATCCCCTTTTCACGCTGGCAGTCAACGAAAAGATCTCTCTCCAACAGGTTTTATGAAACACATACTAACGTACAGCTATCGTCTGGAATGTGAGTTTCAACGGCTTTAATAATGAGCGACTGGACGTACTAATCACTTTACTAGATAGTCTGTGTGATTGCTGTATTTCTTTCATACATTCCTGTTCTTCCTTATTCTAATCATACAGTATTTGTGACATTTAGATATACTGTACGTAAATTTTACAAAAAATGTAGGTGATACAGGTGTCTCAGGTAGGAAAGAGTGTACAGTGCTGCTTGTGACAGTCAGTGGAGTTTACAAGTACATACAACACATACCGCAAGTGATGATATTCGTATTAAGAGCAGTCACATTCTCTTGTAAATGCTGCACTTCTCTGGCATGGAGTTCCCGATCCATCTGATTCTCACTTTCTGAAATGTTTTAAATTAAAATATATAGTATTAATGTAACACTAGGTAAATAAATTAAGCTGAACCAAAGAGAGCCAAAATCAACAATCGTACATGTCGGGATGCCTGGACCCATTCATTTAAAACACTTGATGTCAAAGGCAGAAGAAATAGGGACAGGAAGACAGCTAATGAGTAGACTATTTGAATACAAAAAAGATTAAGAGTTATCGGTTAAATCCTGCGTTATGGAAGAATTCTAAAATAGCAGAAGTGTTGATTTGCGCTACCCGTGGCCGGGAAAGGATACGAGCAGATAGTTCAAAACTCATTAACCATTTGAAAATTTATTGTGGATGTATAAGAAGCAACAATGCTACGAACAGACAAATTGTTGTGAAGAGTGAAGTAGATAAGACTGAACAACAACCTCCATTCTGTTCAGAAGAGCTGTATATGATAAGAACTTGCTCCCTCCCCACTTACCCGCCCATACATGAGCGCAGTGTTGGACAGGAATGAATAAGGCCCCTTTACAATGTCAGCAACAGTGTAGGGATGAAGAAAGTAAAGAGTCTGTTTAGTG
The DNA here is from genome assembly GCF_032717465.1 of Coenobita brevimanus. Lineage (NCBI taxonomy): Eukaryota > Metazoa > Arthropoda > Malacostraca > Decapoda > Coenobitidae > Coenobita > Coenobita brevimanus. The sequence continues at coordinate 20,599,072 of NC_136980.1, forward strand.
TTCCCAACATTTCCTTTGTTTTCGCTGACTCTAAAAGAGGTGAAATATCGTACATAATATATATATAGATAGATAGATATATATATATATATATATATATATATATATATATATATATATATATATATATATATATATCATATATATATATATATAGATAGATAGATAGATAGATAGATATAGATAGATAGATAGATAGATAGATCCGACGTAATAGAGCCTAAAGCATGTTTGGAAAGTAGGCCCGTCTGGATAGTGGACCCCTGCCTACTGGACTGGTCCTAATGGACCCTAACCCAGCCTAACTCAGAAAACCACCTACATAGCTCCCGGTAACCACCTACATAGCTCCCTACCGGACATGCATAGCACCTATTTAAGGCCCTATTAACACAAATAAGGGACAAAAAGAGTGAAATAAAGGCAAAAGAACCAGAGAATGAGGTTTTAGAGGTGAATATGTAGAATACAGTAAACTATTTTACATTACAACAAGTCCGTGGCCATCTCGGTGAATAACCCGCCTCCTCTCAGACTCTGACAGTAAAAAGGTGCACCTGAAGCACCTTCAGTAATCAAGTCTCGCACTGTACTTAGTCATTTGCACTCTGAATTCTGATTTCTTAACTCTGTACATTCTTTTCTCACTTGCTCTTTACTTGATTCTCACCACTGTTGGACTCTGCACTTAATCATTTGTACTCTTATTTCTAATTTCTTAACACTGCGCATTCTTTTCTCACTTGCGCTCTATTGTACTTTCCTGTAACCAGTGTTGCATGCTGCACTTAAATCTTTGCACTCTGAATGCTACTTCCTTAACACTTCGCATTGTTCTTTACACTGCACAACACTGTAAATTCCCGTGTGGTCTAGAGGCGAGTTTTTGCTGTTTATTCACTGTCAGAGTCCGAGTGTAGGTGATGCAGGTGGCCGGGGGGCACGTTGCTGGGACGTGGTGATGGACTACCCACTGCAGATGACTCTGAAGAGAGGCGCAAACTCACGTCAAGTGGTGAATCCACCGCGGCTGATGTGCTGGGTTGTGGCTCAGAGATGGAAGGACTGTCTTGGGGAGGCAGCAGTGTGGAGCCAGGGCCGGGCATGGCGGTGGTAACGGGCCTGAAAGAAACTGTCAATTGTTGATTGACGTAAGGAATGATGATTCTGGCGATTGACGATGCGCTGCCTGAAAACGTGCACTTCTTCCACAAGTCCCAAGGGCTCAATCTCCCTGTTGCAGTCCGGGTGTTCTAGGTAGCTGAGAACGAACTCGACGTGCTCCTGGAGTGCACTCAGCTTGAGGATGGCTGGAGTAGTGGCACACTGAGAGGAATTCACAATATCGTCGCTGTCCTCATCGGAATCTTCAAGCTGGGTGCTTGTACTGGCAGCTGAAGATGCAATCTTGATATCAGACATGATTTGATACCAAGGATCACCTTGTCGCCATGCAACCACTCACACACTTCGTCCACATCAACATAGTCGCCAGCCACACGAAGACATGCATGGAAGTCATCCACGTCAAAAACTAGATCGTGCACCGCATTGGCTCTGAGAAGCAGATGAGACCAACCATTTTCCAGAGTCTTGACAGAGAATTCCTTCCATGCACTGGCCCAGTTGTAGATGGCAAACTTTATGTTGTAGTGGCGAAAGTTTTCCACAGTCTGCTGACCTCGCGTGTCCCGTCCCTCCATGTGCTTCTCCTTGTCCTCAAGAACAACCATCACCTCAGCCAGAAACTTTCAATAGCACAGCCTCTTTGTTGCCACGATCACTTCTTGGTCCATTGGTTGGATGAGAGCAGTCATATTAGGCGACAGAAGCATGCACCTAATGCGGCCATTCTCAGCCACCAACTCCTTGTTAGATGGATGCACAGGTGCACTGTCCATAAGAAGGAGGGCCTTTACCTGGTCGTGTGGGATTCCCAATGTGTTTCTATGGTAATGGATGACCTTCTTGACGAATTGGCGGTGAAATCAGTCTTTGAAGATCTTGGCTGTGAACCAAGCCATCAAAGAATGGTACCAAACAACAGGAAGGACCACGAAGACACTGAGGCTGCTTTGCATGGCCAACAATAACGGGCTTGAGCCGGCGCATGCTGTAAGCATTGGCATAATACAAAGCAGACAACTGTTGCTTGCAAAGCTTGTGGCCAGGTACACGCTTCTCTGTCTCCTCAGCTAGAATGTTCTTTGGCATCAAGCTATAGTATACACCAGTTTCGTCAGCACTCTAGACTTGACTAAAAGTGAGGTCCTCCCTATCGATCAAGCCCTTCACCTTCTGTCGAAACTCCTCTACTCCCTCCTCGTTGGCGTCCAGAGCTTCGCAATGGGCCTTATGGTTGGTAAGTCCATGCCGTAACTTGAAAGTAAAGAGCCAACCCTCGGATGCTTTGAAGTCTGGGATGTCAGGTAACTTTGCAGCAGCAGCCTTCAGCTCCACATCACGCACCAGCACACCAGCAGCACGTTGTTGATGAAACCAAGTCAGCGTGGAGAGGTCAATTTCTGCAAACTGGGGAGTGAACATAACTTTCCGTTCCAAGTTGCATTTGGTCTTTGATGTGAAGTAAGCCATGTACTGTGTAAGCTTGTCCCGGGATCTCTTGATATCAAACAATGTAGTGCGGGACAGGTTGAATTCATGGAGGATATGTGACGTCGACCATCCCGTGTCCACCTTGTCCAATATCCCTCTCTTCTTCTCCAGAGTCACAACCACTCGTTTCCACATCTCGGGCAGCAGGGTCATTATCACACACACGAAGAAGGGGCAGGAGAGGAACAGCAGAGCCTGCAGCAGGTAGGGCACCACAACAAAGAAGAGCATGTGGGTGGCCATGGTGACGAGCGTACACTCACGATGAAGGACGGGAAAGATATGGGGCGGAGGCAGCTTCACCCTGCCAGACGTCGGGGGAACTACGCGGCAAAACACAGCTGGTCTGGGCTGTGCGCAAAGTTCAAATGACGGGTGGGGCGAAATACAAATTTAAAAAAAAAAAAAATTGTAGGGGGCAATTTATAGGTTACGAAGATCCGGGCCCAAAATGTTCGGGTAGTATGTGTGTGTGTGTGTGTGTGTGTGTATAAACATATATATATATATATATATATATATATATATATATATATATATATATATATATATATATATATATATATATATATATATATATATATATATATATATAGACTGCGTCACTTTCGAGCTCCAGATTGGGAGGCCCTCAGGCAGTAATTCTTTAATTTTCCATGGAATGATAATTGCTTCCATGGCCGAGAGCCATCTGAGTGTGCATGACGTATAACGGAGGTTATACTCTCAGGCATGGAAGCATACATTCCCTTCGTATGTCCTTTGACTAATGCAATAAAGCCTTGGTTTACTCACGCTTGCTCTAATGCTGTCCGCAACAAGGAGAGGGCCTTCAAAAGGTATCAAAGCCAACCCACCCCGGAATCACATCCTGTTTATGTTTCTGCCCTGAATCATGCTAAGTCTGTTCTTCGCTCTGCTAAAATAATTTCATCTGTACTAAATGCTCTCAACTCTCCAACTCGAATTCTTCCCGCTCCTTCTGGCACCTTGCCAAAAATCTTTGTAACAACTTTACCTCATTATCCTTCCCTCTTCTTTTCTACTCTGATGGTTCTGTAGCTATTTCTTCTACTGATAAAGCAGATCTCTTCGCTCAGACTTTCTCCTCCAGTTCCACCTTAGACGATTCCGGTGCTGTTCCTCCATCACTTCCCCCCTCAGACTTCCTCATGGCTGACATTAAAGTTTCTTCAGCTGATGTATTTTCTCCCGTACAGGCCTCAATATTAACAAGGCATATGGGCCTGATGGAGTCCCTCCTGTTGTCCTCAGGAACTGTGCTTCGGTGCTTACATCCTGCCTAGGTAAACTTTTTCGCCTTTGTCTGTCAACTTGTATCTCTCCTTCTAGCTAGAAGTTTACTCTCATTCAGCCAGTCCCAAAGAAGGGAAACCATTCCCAACCCTCTAACTCTCGTCCAGTTGCTCTAACATCCTGTGTCTCAAAAGTTCTTAATAGAAAAATTTTAAAGCATCTTTCCTATCACAATCTTCTTTCTGATCGTCAGTATGGGTTCCGTCAGGGACGTTCTACTGGCGATCTTCTCACCTACCTTTCAGACTCCTGGTCATCCTCCTTTCGGGACTTTGGTGAAAGCTTTGCCATTTCACTTGACACCTCAAAGGCTTTCGATGGAGTCTGGCATAAATAGTTATTTTCCAAAGTGCCCTCTTACGGTTTCTATCCTTCTATCTGTGCCTTCATCTATAGCTTCCTTTCTGGCCGTTCTATAGCTGCTGTTGTAGACGGCCATCGTTCTTCTCCTAGGTCTATCAACAATGGTGTTGATCAGGGCTCTGTCCTATCACCAGCTCTCTTCCTTTTATTCATCAATGACCCTCTAAGCTGTACATGTAACCCTATCCACTCATATGCCAATGACTCCGTCCTTCACCTTTCCATTTGGTTCCTGCAACGTCCATCTCAGCAGTTACATCAACAAACAAGGGATTAAACTATGGCACACCTAATGTCTGACTTGGCTCATATCTCTGACCGGGGTAAAAATAATCTGGTTGTTTTTAATGCATCAAAGACTCAGTTCTTACACCTATCAACCTGACAAAAATCTTTTACAGGAGTAACCACTAATGTATAATAATATTCAGCTTAATCCTGCTTCATCCTTGAACATGCTTGCGGTTTCATTGACTCAGGACTTATCCTGGAAAGATCATATTGCATCTCTTGTAAAATTTGCTTCCAAGAGATTAGGTGTGCTAAGTTGTCTCCATTCCTTCTTTACCACTGGACAGATGTTGACTTTATACACGGGTTTTATCCGCCCCTGTGTAGAGTACAACTCCCATGTGTGGGGAGGCTCCCCACATACAGCTCTTCTCAATAGAGTGGGGTCAAAGGCTTTTCGTCTCATTAACACTCCTCTTACTGGCTCCCTTCAACCACTGTCTCCTCACCGCACTGTTGCATCTTTATCTCTTTTCTGTTGCTACTTCAGTGGTCACTGCTTTTCTGGACTGTCTCTTTGCATCCCTCCACCTCTACAATGGGTGAACAGCACTCGTCTAGCAGCATACTCTCATCCCTTTTCTATCCAAGTCTCTAATGCAAGAGTTAACCGTTACTTCCAGTCCTTCATTTATGCATCAGGTCAACTCTGGAACTGTCTCCATCTGTCTGTATTTCCTGCTAGCTAGCTAGGCATCTCAAAATGATCGCATCTTGAATTTGGCTCTCTCTCTCTTTTTTTTTTTTTTTTCTTGGAAGGAACAGTTTGCGGGTTCGTGGCCTTTGGTTCCTTCTTCCTATCATAAAAAAAAAGATTGATATATATTTTTTTGAATGAAGAAGTATTATAAGAGGTCCAAGAACTCTCTATTTTAGCTTTCGCAGACTAATGCGCACTATTTGTGTGTACTTGTTTACTATTACCAGAGACCCCAAATGATCTGACTGCTGACCTCAAATGACCTCGGACATCAACCTCACATTGCCTGTGTCCAAAATGGAGGTCATGTGTGTCTCCATGACAACAAAAGGGGTGCTGGGTCCAGTCATTCGAGTATGTACTACCTGTGACTTCAAATGATCTCTGGCCAGTGACCTGAAATGATCTCACAGAGCACCCTTACATAGCCTATATCAAAACAGGAGGTCATGTGTATCTCCATGACAAAAATTGGGCTGCAAGGGTATCCGGTGTTGCCCGAGCTAAAAAAGGCAAACATTTTAACAAGTGACCTCAAATGACCCACATCTGAATTTTGACCCCCTTAAAACCATCATTGGTTCACCCTGATTCAGAATATATATGGGTGTGAGGGTCTCTGACCCTTGGTTTGGGCGTGACTGAATGACAAACAAACAAACACACAAAGAAATAACGCGGCTCATAATATAATATATATATATATATATATATATATATATATATATATATATATATATATATATATATATATATATATATATATATATATATATATATATTGTTACGGAACAGAGAAAGATAATGTACACTTTAAGTGAGAATACTCGTACTAAAAATCACTACTGTCCCGTAAAGTTCCAGGTTCAAAACAAAAGAGTTAGGTACAATTACACGTTAAAGTTTAATGCTCAAACTAACAACAAAACATTCAGGACTCATAAGGATAACGTAATGGCAAAAAACAGGTTAAATATATGGTTAACTGCAATAGCCTCTATTAACACGAAATTAACATGAGTAAATTTATCTAAGTCAGCCCTGATAAAATGACAATACCAGATAATACTCAGTGAATGAAATATATATTATTACAGTTACAAAATATTATTAATAACGGCTGACAGTAAAACTTTACATTAAGCACAAAAACCTTACTAGGCCTAAGAATTAACACCTTATGCTACACAGTACAAGAAAAAATGCAACAACACTTATACTCAAATTACACAGCTGCTAGATGGTTGGAGACTTCCTGAGCACTCACAATAATAACAACTGTACAGGGGAGGACACAGATGTGAAGAAAATGAGGAGTAGATCTAAGTGGCAATAATGCAGAGACTGAGCTCATTATATAGGGGCCGGCAGAGCTTGATACAACTTGTAAGAAGGATGCGCAAATGAAGCCAGAGGGGACAAAGAGTTGACACTCCTGCTCTGAACAACAGAAAGAACGACTTACTCTACTATAAGGGTAGAAGGGGGGAGTGAGGTAGAACACGCTCGTGATCAACCATGCAGCATACTGTACTTTAGATTTACACAAAGGATGATGAAATCATAGGCTATGTAACACCTCCCCACAAAGAAAAAAGAAATTTACAAAGGAAATTTCTTATTACTCTAAAACAATCTGTCTAAAGTCTAGATAAGCAATCTGCAATAACATTTTCCTTCCCCTTGATATGTTGTATGTCTAATGAATACTCCTGAAGAAGTAGACTCCATCTTGTCAATCTCTTATTTTTATCTTTAAACTTACTAAGGAATTTCAGTAGGTTATGATCGGTATAAATGACTATGGGGTCAAAACCAGAACACAAATAAAATGAAAAATGCTGTAAACCCAAAATCAAGGCCAAAAGCTCTTTCTCAATAGTTGAGTAGTTCTTTTGAGGTGGAGTAAACTTCTTACTGTAATAAGATACAGGGTGTTCAATACACTGATCATCCTCTTGCAGCAAAACAGCCCCAGCTCCTGTATCACTTGCGTCAACAGCCATCTTAAAAGGCTTAGCAAAATTTGGAGTAGCGAGCACTGGCTGACTTAATAGGATAGCTTTAAGTTTGCTGAAAGAGGATTCACAGTTATCGGTCCAGACAAATTTAACTCCCTTTTTCAGTAGGTCTGTAAGTGGTGATACAAGAATTGAAAAGTTAAGAACAAATCTCCTGTAATAACCTACCATTCCCAAAAATCTTTGTACCTCTTTCTTAATTTTAGGTCTGGGAAGATCACTTATAACCTGAACCTTAGCTCCTGGTGGTGCAACATGTCCATCACCAATTACGTACCCAAGGTACTGAACTTTAGCTCGACCAAACTCACACTTTGATAAATTAGCTACAAGATTAGCCTGAACCAAACGCTCAAGAAATTTACTTACATGGCATAGGTGATCTTTCCAGTTGTCACTGAAGATTAATACATCATCAATATAAACAACACACCCTGCCAAACCCTCTGTTACAACATTAATGAGCTTCTGAAATGTGGCTGGTGCATTCTTCATACCATATGGCATTACAGAACATGCAAAAGTCTTTCCTAGTGTTACAAAACATGAGATCTCCCTAGCACGTTCAGTCATAGGTACTTGCCAGTATCCCTTTAACAAATCAAACTTACTTATGTACCTAGCCTTTCCGATCTCGTCTATGCAATCTTCCACACGAGGGAGAGGGTAAGTGTCTGTTTTGGTTATCTGATTAACACGTCTGTAGTCGATGCAAAGCTGCTGTGACCCACCTGGCTTAGGGACTAGAGTGACAGGAGAACTCCACTCGTTCTGACAGGGCTCAATCATCTTGTGGTCCAACAGGTAGCCAAGCTCCTGGATGAGAGGAACTTTCACTGGGTTCACACGGTAAGGAGGCAGTTTAATTGGTTTTACGTCTCCAACATCAACATCATGCATCAACACAGTGGTTCTTCCTGGAGTGGCACGGAACACTTGCGGGTAATCCTGTAGTAATGCCGAAAACTCCTGCCTTTCCTCGGGAGCTAGATGAGAAAGCTTAGTCTGGAGATCATTCATGATATCAGGATTCTTCCCCAAACTATCACTCAGGCTCATGCTGCATGGGAGAACTTCACATGCAGACTCGGGTGGAACAGCTACAGTGCAGACTGGGTTATTTTCGTCCCGCCTGTGATATAACTTTAGCATGTTGATGTGACAAAGTTGCTTGTTCTTTCTACGATCTGGTGTGGCGATGACATAGTTGACATCACTGAGTTTCTTCTCCACGAAATAAGGACCACTAAACTTGGCTTGAAGAGGTTGCCCATGCACCGGTAGCAGAATCAAAACCTGATCTCCTGGCTGAAAGTGGCGTAATCTGGACTTCTTATCATACCAAGTTTTCATCTTCTCCTGAGCAGCTCCTAAATTCTCTCTCGCCAGCTGTAAAGCAGTGGACAGGCGTTCTTTGAACTTCATCACATACTCCAGCAGGTTGACGTCATCTTCCTCCGACAGCCAGCATTCCTTGAGTAGCTTAAGGGGTCCTCTTACTTCATGGCCAAACAGTAGTTCAAAAGGTGAGAAGCCCAGTGATTCATTTGGAGATTCTCTTGCGGCAAATACAACAAATGGAAGACCTTTATCCCAGTCTTTCTGATGTTCCAAGCAGTATTTCTTGAGCATCGATTTGAGTGTTTGATGATATCTCTCCAACGCTCCTTGGGTCTGGGGATGGTAAGCTGAAGACGTGATTTGGGTGATGCCCAACTCTTTCAGAGACTGCTTGAAAACGTTTGACACGAAATTACTTCCCCGGTCTGACTGTACCTCCTTGGGCAGACCAAACTTTGTGAAGAACCCTAGCATTTCCTTAACCACGTTCTTTGCTGAGATATTTCTAAGTGGAATGGCTTCAGGATAACGAGTAGCCATATCAATCAGGGTCAACACATAAGAAAATCCTGAAGAAGTCTTAGGAAGAGGGCCCACAATATCCACCAACACACGGGTGAATGGCGCCTCAAAAGGAGGAATGGGAACTAGAGGTGCAACCTTTTCGGTCTGATTACACTTCCCTACAACTTGACAGGTGTGACAAGACTTACAATACCAGGAAACATCCCTGAAGATACCTGGCCAGTAGAAGTGTTTCAAAATGCGTGCCACAGTCTTCCTCACTCCAAGGTGTCCTGCCAAACTGGAATCATGAGCCACTCTAATGATATCCTGCCTACAAACACGAGGGATGACAACTTGATGTACAACCTCCCATTCACAGTCGGCTGATGCTGTTGGGGGTCTCCACTTCCTCATAAGTACTACTGACTTTATATAATAACAAGTAGAAGCACCGGCTGACTCTTCCTCACTGCAAGCAGAGTTAGCTAGACCTTTCAACTCAGGGTCAGCAACCTGCAACTCAACCAACTCTTGACGAGACAAATTATCAACACTACGGGGTACTGCCTCATCTGGTGAGTGGTCCAAATTAGCAAGAAAAGTGTCAGCTATGATAACATCATCATCATCATTATCCTCTAAGTCACCAGTAACTTTAGCCTTAGCCCTAGTGACAGCACATGCAGGGAACACATCAGGGACATCACAATCCTGGGCCGCAGCCACTGGCTCACTAGACAACTGAGGAGCTGGACACACTTGACTTCCAACAATATCATTTCCAAGTAAAAAAGTTACACCTGACATTGGGAGTGTCTCAACCAACCCAACCATAACGGAACCATTAACAAAACCAGACTCTAAATTCACCCTGCACAGAGGGACAGAGAAGTAATTATTCCCTACACCCTGTAAGATTACAGTTTCATCAGAGGAATTAACATTAGAGCCTAGAACACTGGTCAGCATAAGGGATTGGCAAGCACCTGTATCACGATATATTTTAACTGATTTCCTGTCATTACTGTCCAGAGGACTGACAAAACCATCAGACAGGAAATTAGCACATGAACTCTTGAGAGTGTCACCCACGTTACTGCTCAAAAGAGGAGCTTCATCATGACAATTTAATTTACCCCTCAAAGCAGGTTCAGTTAACTCAGTTAAAGAATTCTGGGAACTCTCAAGGGTGGACACTAGACCAAATGACAGAATATTTAAAGACTCCTTTCTGTTCACATAGCGCTATCTCCTGAAACATTTCTCCGTAGTATGACCAAGCTTACTATAATAAGTACATTTACTTTTCTGAAATCTAGAGGTGAAGCTGGTATTTACTTCCTGAGAAACATCATCTTTATTCTCTTTCCTGTTACCTATACTCTGAGTAGAGGCAACGTACTTACTCTCAGCTTTCCTTCTTTCTCTAGAATATCTCTTGTGAGTGAGAACATATTCATCAGCTAAAACTGCAGCATCAGACAAATTATCTATTCTTCTCTCATCAAGATATAGGCTTACATCTTTATTAATACACCTTTTGAAGTCCTCCAGCAAAATCATCTGCTTAAATTTGTCAACATCAGAATCCACATTCTTAGAATTTAACCACTGCTCTAACAGATCTTCTTTGATTTTAGCATACTCAACATGGGATTGCTTATCTTGCTTATAAGTTGTCCTAAATTTTACTCTATAGGCTTCAGGAACAAGCTCATAGGCCTTAAGAATCAAGCTCTTAACTACATCATAATTATCAGATTGATCCTGAGGCAAAGATGCATAAGTTACTTGAGCTTTACCGGTGAGAACAGTTTGAAGGAGCACTGGCCAATAATTTTTGGGCCAATTAAAACCTGTAGCTACCCTCTCAAACAAGTGAAAATACTTTGTTAAATCAGATTCATTAAAAGGAGGGACAAGTTTAACATTTTTAGCCACATCAAAATCATCAGAGCTAGATGATCCAGTTCCACCTTGTTTCATGCGATACTCATGGTCTGCCTGAATCCTAGAAATTTCAATTTGTGCCTCCTGAATACGAGCCTGAGACTCAGCCTCCTTAGCACGTGCCTGAAACTCAGCCTCCTTAGCATTTGCCTGAAATTCAGCCTCGTTAACACGAGCCTCTTGCAGGGCTAGCTGTAACTTAGCTAATTCAATCTGCGTTTGCTCATTTGGAGGAGTTACATTAAACAAGCTTTCATTAATCATGTCAACAATTTGATCTTTAGAATGATGAGAGCGAACAGCAATTCCCAATTGTTGAGCAACAAGCTTAAGTTCATTCTTTGTTCTGTTTTCTACATCACACACTGTTTGCACATTTGACAAAAAATCTTTGGCTTCATCAAGCGTAGTAATAGTAGACATCGTGAACAAATCACAGTCACAAAATATCAAGCAATATCCTTATGATAATATCCTGAATATCCTGGCGAGGTCGCCAAATTTATGTTACGGGACAGAGAAAGATAATGTACACTTCAAGTGAGAATACTAAAAATCACTACTGTCCCGTAAAGTTCCAGGTTCAAAACAAAAGAGTTAGGTAAAATTACAAGTTAAAGTTTAATGCTCAAACTAACAACAAAACATTCAGGACTCATAAGGATAACGTAATGGCAAAAAACAGGTTAAATATATGGTTAACTGCAATAGCCTCTATTAACACGAAATTAACATGAGTAAATTTATCTAAGTCAGCCCTGATAAAATGACAGTACCAGATAATACTCAGTGAATGAAATATATATTATTACAGATACAAAATATTATTAATAACGGCTGACAGTAAAACTTTACATTAAGCACAAAAACCTTACTAGGCCTAAGAATTAACACCTTATGCTACACAGTACAAGAAAAAATGCAACAACACTTATACTCAAATTACACAGCTGCTAGATGGTTGGAGACTTCCTGAGCACTCACAATAATAACAACTGTACAGGGGAGGACAGAGATGTGAACAAAATGAGGAGTAGATCTAAGTGGCAATAATGCAGAGACTGAGCTCATTATATAGGGGCCGGCAGAGCTTGATACAACTTGTAAGAAGGACGTGCAAATGAAGCCAGAGGGGACAAAGAGTTGACACTCCTGCTCTGAACAACAGAAAGAACGACTTACTCTACTATAAGGGTAGAAAGGGGGAGTGAGGTAGAACACGCTCGTGATCAAACATGCAGCATACTGTACGTTAGAATTACACAAAGGATGATGAAATCATAGGCTATGTAACAATATATATATATATATATATATATATATATATATATATATATATATATATATATTATGGGGCGCTCACCATCCACTCACTTGATGTAGTGCTGCTCTCGGGTGTCTGCCTTTCCGCTCCTCCAACCTTCTTTCCTTTCATCTTCTGTCTTTCTTTCCTTCAGTCTTTCCTCGTCCTTCTGCCTACGGGTGACTTTTCACACCCTCTTCTGTCTTTCGTTATTTCATTCTTTCCTCTTCCTTCTGCCTGTGGGTGACTCTACACTGAGTGGCAAGACAAATGGTTTCCTGTACACCATGAAACCATTTAATACGCTGGGTGGTAACCATATAACCAAATTTTGGCACCTGGTTGTTTATTGGGTGATTTTTTCTGTTTATCTGAGGAAGAAGGAACCAAAGGCAACGAGCCCGCAATAACTGTTCCCTTCAACAGCAAAACAAAATACAAGAGAGAGCCAAATTCATGATCCGATCATTTCGAGATGCCTAGACACACTGCGTTTGAAAGACTGGAGATCATAGCTAGCAGAAAATACAGACAGAGGAAGACAGTTCCAGAGCTGATCTGTTGCATAAATGAAGGACTGGGGGTAACGGTTAACTCTTGCATTAGAGAGTTGGACAGAAAAGGGATGAGAGTTTCCTGCTAGACGGGTGCTATGTGTCCATCATTGAGGTGGAGGAATACATGCAGACAGTTCAAAGGAGCAGTGACCATTGAAGTAGCGATAGAAAAGAGATGAAGATGCAACAGTGCAGCGAAGGGACAGTGGTTGAAGGGAGTCGGTAAAAGGAGGAGAGTTAATGAGACGAAAAGCCTTTGACTCCACCCTATTGAGAAGAGCTGTAAGTGGGGAACCTCCCCACACATGGGAGTTGTACTCTACACATGGGCGAATATAACCCTTGAGTAATGTTAACAACTATGCAGGAGCAAAGAAGGCATGGAGTCGGCTTAGCATACCCAATCTCTTGGAAGCAGATTTTACAAGAGAGATGACATGTTCTTTCCACGATAAATCCCGAGTGAATGAAACCCCAAGTATGTTTAAAGACTATGCTAGATTGAGCTGCATATTGGTAAAATTTAGAGTGTACTGCTGTGGATGATTTTGTCTGACTGATAGATGAATGAACCGAGTTTTTGATGCATTATAAACATGATCATTTTTACCCCAATTAGAGATATCAGCCAAGTCAGCCATTACGTGTGCCATAGCCACATTCCTTGTTTGATAAAATAACTGCTGAGATGGACACTGCGGGACGCGAATGGAAAGGTGACGAGTTGAGTCATCAGCATATGAATGGATAGAGATAAATGTACAGATTAGTTCCTCAATGAACAGAAGGAAGAGAGGTGGTGATAGGAAAGAGCCCTGAGGAACATCACAACTGATAGCTCCAGGAGAAGAACGATGACCGTCTACAACAGCAGCTATGGAACGACCAGAAAGGCTATTATAGATGGAGGATTCACAGGTAGAGGGGAAGAAACCGTAAGAGGGCTGTTTGGTAATTAAAGATTTATGCCAGACTCGATCGAAAGCTTTCGAGATATCCATTGCAATGGCAAAGCCAAAGTCCCGAGAGAAAGGTGACCAGGAATGTGAAAGAATGGTGAGAAGATCGCCACTGGAGCGTCCTTGGTGGAACCCAAATTTGGGGTCGGAAAGGAGGTTGTGCTAGGAAAGGTGCTTTAATTTTTAAACAGATTCAAAACTTTAGAAATGCAGGATGTTAAAGCAACTGGACGATAGTTAGAGGGCTGGAAACGGTCAAATTTCTTTGGGACAGAGCAAAAATCCAGCAAGTTGGCTGACAAATGTGTAGAAGTTTACCTAGGCCAGGTGTTAGCAGAGAAGCACAAGTTCTTGAGAACAACAGAAGGGACCCCATCAGGCCCGTATGCCTTATTAATACTGAGGTCGGTGGTAGAAGTAAACACATCAGTTGAAGAAATTTTAATGTCAGCCATAACCAAGTTAGAGGGGGAATGTGATGGAGGAACAACACCGAAATCACCTAAGGTTCGAACCAAAGGAAAAGTTTGAGTGAAGAGTTCTGTTTCACCAGCTACAGAGCCACCACAGCAGAAAAGAGGAGGAAAGAGTGTTGAAGTACAGTTGTTAGAAAGGTTTTAGGCAGGATGCCAGAAGAAGTGGGGAAAATTTTGAATTGGAGAGTTCAGAGTATTTAGTACAAACGAAATTATTTTTAGCAGAGCGAAGAACAGAGTTAGTATAATTCTGGGCACAAACATAAGAGAGATGATATTCAAGTATGGGTTGGCTCCAGTTGCTTATGTAGGCCTTCTCCTTGTGGACAGCATTAGAACAATCGTGATTAAAACATTTTTTTTCTCATTAGTCACAGGATAAGAGAAAGAAATATATGCTTTCGTACCGTAATGTGCAACGAACATTCAGATGGGTCTTGGCCATGTAAGAAATAATCATTGCATGGAAAATCAAAGAAGTACTGCCTGAGTGCCTGCCAATCACAGCTCCAATGTGCCACAGCTGCCACTTCTTGGATGGATCCACAGGTCTTACTGGAGTGAGAGAGCAGGTTAAGATGGTAAGACTGTAATTGGAGGAGCCCAATAGAAAGAAAAACTTAACAGTATAAGCAGAAGGATTAGTTTTAATGAGAAGGTCAGACATGTTGACACTTTTTCAAGGTGGACAGGCTTTTGGATAGGGTGCTGTAGAAGCTGCTCTAGGTCATTGAGGATAGAAAAAAATGTAGGCTTGTTCAAGAGGTGGATCAGTGAAAGAAGAGAGTGATGAATACGGATATAGGATGAAATGGAGATAATTTGGAGGTACGTGGAAACGAACGAGCATATACTAGACACTGATGCTGATATGTGAAGCAGACTTATGCTGGCGTTGTAACATGTTCTCCTGAAATAAAGGCCATACTTGTTATTACATGCTGATGTATTTTCTGAAAGTATGACTTTTTCCTTTAACATAATCATCCAAATTATAGAGTGGGCCAGGCTTCGATGATAGCATGGGATTAGGCAAGTCTTTGTCGAAGCCATACAAGACTAAGAATGAAGATTCGCCAATGGATGCACTGATGGAACTATTGATGGCCGCAACTGGGGTGTCCATTCATCCCAACACGGGCTTCGAGAACCTAGGTGCCTCAAACACCCCAAAACTATTCGGTTTTGCCTTTCGACAAGGCCGCTGGAAGCTGGATCATTGGGAATCACATTACATTTGTTGATATTATACTGCTTAAAAATTTCAACAGGGAGACTATTGTTAAACTCTGTACCATTTTCAGTAATAACAGTGGACGGGGTAGTGAATAGAGAAATGACATGATCTATAAAGGCACGTGCGACACACTTAACGGTCTTATCTCGGAGAGCCACGAGGACACAATAGCGTGAAAAATGGTCGACTGCTACAAATAATACTCTGGATCAGATTCCGTAAGAAGTAACTTAAGGAGGTCGACTGAACCAGTCTCCCATGGAAGTGATGGAACAGGATTTTGCAAGAGTGGGGCAGGTAATATGACTGATCCTTTGTGACGATTAGAGGAAACAAGAGTCACAGTGAATGATGTTCTTCCGCATAGTTGGTCAATAGCATGAAAGGCGTGTTTGTCTCAAACACTGATCTTTACCTGGATGAGATGCATTAGGAGTGTCATGAACGATGTGGAGTACTGCAGGTATTAGATCTGCAGAGACAACGAGTTGGTGAACTTCTCTATTTGATAGACCCTATGTTCTTTACTGTAAGCGATGTCTCCCTGTACAAAATACCACTGTCTAACATGAAATTGTCTACTGGCACTGGGCAGGATAGGTATGGATGAAGTGTCTCCCGAGGCTAAGAAATGAATCTTGTTGGACCACAGAGCATCAGTGCACTGACAAGTATTGAAAACATCTGAGACTAGAGTTGTGTAAGGAGTATCATTGGGTTGACATGGTGCTATTGCCGCTGATACGTGACGTGAAAAATTATCTGCAACTACAATTTATTTACCAGGCATGTACTGAAATGTCGGATGAAAGTCTTGAATAATAACTGACCACCGAGCTAATCGACCTGTAAATTTTTTTTCCTTTGAACAAAACACAAAGCGAGAGATGATCTGTTTGCATATGCACTTGATAACCGAATATTATATCTCTGAAATGTTTGAGAGACCAAACAACTGCTAAAGCTTTTCCCAGTCAGTAACATTGTAGTTATGTTCTGCGGTGTTCAGGGCAGGGCTAGCATACATTATTACACGTTTCCTTTTTGCCTGATCAAGTTGCATCAATACCGTACCATTTCCTGGACCAGACGCATCTGTACACAGTAGAAAGGGTTTCTTATACTCAGGGAGTGCCAGAACCGGGGCATTTGGAAGTGCTATTTTCAGCGTTTCAGAAAACTTGTGAGTGACCCTTAGTCAGCACAAAAGTTACGTTTTCTTTAGTAACTTAGTCAGAGGAGCGGCGATTTGTACATACCCTTTAATAAACTGCCGATAGTAACCACTCAGGCCAAGAAAACTCCTTACGTCATCAGTACTGGTAGGTTCTGGGAAGTAAGAGACTGCTTTAACTTTTCATCTGTGGTATGAATTCCTTCAGCATCAAGTACATGTCCAAGGAATTTAATTTTACTTCGTAAAAAGTCACATTTACTGGGTTTAATCTTTAGACCTACTAACAGAAGGCAGTCAAAGACTTGTCGAAGCTTGGCAAAATGTTCAGGGATGGACTTGCTTACTACAATGATGTAATTTAATTAGGGAAAAAGAGAATAGCCAATCAGGCCACTGTATACATAATGAATAAGTCTCATGAATACTGATGGGGCATTTCTAAGAGCAAAGGGAAGTCTCTTAAATCGATCATGTCCAGAAAGAGTATTAAATGCTGTTATTGGCCGAGATGACTCATCCATTTCTGCTTGCCAGCAGCCACAAGTAAGTCATGCGAGGTGAAAAACATTTTGTTCACCAAGTGATTCTAGTCAGTCTGTTAAAACCCCTGAGCTATGTAGTATGGAGAGGCAATCTCCGCCACAAGCGTGTGCTTTTGGCCGCCATATTGAAACACCTACACTCGTCGCTTGCAATACAAAAGCATGTTTGGATTGTGACTTTTTTTCGACCTAGTTCAACGATGTATATGGGGTATAAAACAACGCCATAGGTTGCTGCAGTGAAGAATTTACCCTTTACGGCACTAAAGCAGAGAAAGGTAATGGCAGAAAGGGAAATGATGGTGTGGTATGAACGTTGAAATGGTAGTGATGTTGAAGCTGTTTTACGTCGAAGTAATGGTGCTGAAATGGTGTGGGAAGTCCTTAGACTATCCATGTCATGAAACCGAATGTCCAGATTGATAAAGGGCGGGAGAAACATAGAAATATCTACAAGAGAGTGTGAACAGAAGAGAAGAGGACATGGAGAGAAAAACTGGAGATAAATGGGCCCCTTTAAGTGGCCTCATTCATGCAGGGATACTGGTGAAATCTTCCCGCCCCACCCCAGGGGCAGGAAGATTTCCCCAGTAGTAGCAACAAGATATATTTCTTACTTGTGAAGTGTAATGCCATCTCTCTTCGATGAATTCCGGTGCCCATTCTTGTATCCGTAAGCTGCATAGTGGACCATGGCACTATATTTTCCGGAATCATCAGCTGCTTTCAAAAACCCACAGAGCAGCTCAGTACAAAAACGCAGGCATCAGGCGTGGTGTAACATGGCTGCCGCTACACCAGCACCGCCCTGGTGGCGGCTACATAAATTACGCGGTGCTACCCATGAGAAAGCTCAGTGGTTATAACAGGCAACGGGAATCAATCGGGTACAGTGACTGAATTTTATTTACGATAATCAACTACTGGTCTAAATTTTCCTCCTTTCTTGGGTACTAAGAAAAAAGGACTCTTTCACGGACTGACAGTGTGTTAATAATATCCTGGTTCAACATATCCTGTACTATATCATCTGTTTGTCGTCTCAAACTGTGTGGTAATCTATTTGCCGGGACATACTCTGGCTGAGTACCAAGAACTAATTCTGTTCGATGTTTAACCAAGTCTGTCTTCCCCATAAGGTCGTCGGGTAAAGCCACAGCATCTCTGTAGGTCTGCAAAAGATTGACTAATTGCTCTTTATATTGTGGAAAATCGCCTGAAGGTACACATGTGAGGCCAGGTCAGGTGAAAGGATGGTAGTAGGATCCTTAGAGTTTATGGTTCATACACCAGATGGCTTATCACCGTCATCTTCATCTTTAATACTGTAGTTATAGAGAATGGTATATCCTGGCACACCTTTACGGCCGATGGGTAGACCAGGGAATCCCCAGTCTTTGTACCAATTTTAAGCTTTAGTGGAGCATTTGTGACATTCAGCAAGTAAAGATAACATAAATTATCCTCGAACACAGTACGCAATGCTGACTCGTAAGTTAAACCAGTCGCACACCACGTCTCGGGTAATATTATCTTATCCACTCCTTCTTTTGTACCTACAACACGGACTGAGACTTTTGCGAATTCGTATGGCAGCAAAATCGAGCACTGTTTTGTTAGTGCTCGTTTGATCTCTGAGTGTTGCAGAGTAACATTCAGACTATTTGAGGTAGTTTGTTGGGATGTAGATAAGTCTACCATCGTGTCATTGTTAGAGGGGATGTCATGAAAAGTTAGTGAATGCTCCTCCTTACATTCAGTTAGTGGTAGTTGAGGCACTGTGGACTGAGTGATTGAATTTACTTGTGAGAGAACTGGGTGTTGGTAATTCATGCCAGGTACGGAAAGTCCCTGTATTTTAATACCACCTTAAGCAGGTATTAGTTCAATAGAATGTTTAGCCATGGTGTCTATGCCTATTAGAACATCTGCAGGATATCGTAGATTGTGACATGAAACTTAACTGTGAGGGGGTTTATAATTCATCAGTTTGTATGTCTTAAGTTACCTTGCCTTCGACGCGAAATTCTGTTCTATCAACACAGCAGAGACGAATGTCAGGTGGTTCAAGGATCCAGACCAGTTTAATGGTTCCTTTAATGCTGTTTAAGGAGGATTCTGTTATTAAATTCACCATTGACTCACAGTCCATGAAAAATGATGTTGGGACTTCTTCACTTTTACCTAAAATAACTATACCTAAATGAGTCAGAGGGCCAATTTGACAATTGGGGACCTGAGAATCTTCTGTTGTTATGTGAGATTTGTCTGAATGGCGCGCTCCTTTTCCCCCGACCGGTGTCGCGGAAGGTAACGACATTAATCAGTGGCGTTACCAGTCGAGCCTTTATGATACTTGCAAGAGGCACGGTGGGGTCGCGAAGGTGTACGCTGTCACCACTCCCGACGGGTTCACCCCTGTTTGCGATAACAGCTTGATTCATGATGACTAGAAACACCGCTATGCCAGCACACAATCTAGTATTGTTGGCCCCGACGCATGGTTGACTGGTCAGACTGCTGGCCCCGACACACAATCGACTGGTCACGGCCAGTTGCATGTGATCTGCGTCGCGAGTAAGGGCGAACATCGTTAGTAGCACCCTTGGTAGTTGATAGAGAATGTGAAATCTCCGTTGAGACGTGAGAGGCTTGTACAGCCCTTATATTTCCGTCAGTAGTGTGCGTGGTTGTGGTGCAAGTATCTACCTGACGAGTGACATCTGTGCCTAATCTTTTATTTATCTCCTTTGAAAGTTCTAGCAATTGGTCTCTTAGTTTGAATCCAGTTGGTAAGGTAGGTTCTAACTGCCTCAGATCAAACCATTTTATAAACCTAAGGTAACCCCTTAAATGACCAAAATCATTTAATTTGATAACATCGTCTCCTCTGGCATAAGATACCCATGGTGTCTCCTGAAACAGCTGGCATATCTCAGAACTGGTAGCATTCGCAACAGCTGCTGCTTCATATGATACGGCTTCTCTAACCAGTTTTGTATGCCATCCCTCATGTGATTAAGGAGAGTGGAGAAAGCAATGAAAGCACTCGCTTAAAATGAGAACAATAATGCTATTAATTTCCTACAAAAATCATCAAATGTTGCGCAACTGTCAAAGTAACCAGATTGTAAACCAGCACCCATGCGCGATTTGCCTTGATCTAATCGGCCTTTGAGAAACGTGATCTTCAGCGGTTTGGTACCTAACTGCTAATTATCGATGTCTGTGTTGACTTCGCAGAGGAAATCAAATATGGATGTGGAACTATCTTCAGCAGTGAATTTTGGTCACTTTATATCATCCAAGAAGGTGGAGTGTGGAGGGCGAGCTGGGTTTGCCATCGCTGTGAGAGACTGAGGTGGCAAGTTTGTGGGAGTAGTCACTGTATTAAGTGGAGACTGAAGGGTAGAAGGGGTGACTAGATTGGTGGTGGGAGGGTGTAATGGTGATGGTGGTGGAGTAGTGGCAGTGGTTAGTGAAGGAAGAGTAAGTGGTGAAATAGAAAATGGAAGTTCAAGAGAGTCACTGTGGGAAGAAGGAGTATGAGTATCTGGACTGTAAATATCAGGATTATTTATAGGAGCAGAAGTAGTAGGTGTTGTAGGAGTAGTGTCAGTAATAGAAGTAGTAGGATAGGTTGATGGTGATTTCGTGTAAGATTTTCTGCTACGGAGCATGGATATACTGCTACCATCAGCACAATCATCATCATCACTGTCATTAATCGTATAGTTACTAGGAGAGAGATAAACTCCACGGACGAAGCTCACGAATGAAAAGGGGGTCTGGACAAGAGGAGAAGGAGGGAGAAAAAAAATAAAATATACAAATATAATTATGAATTATAGACAAATGTGAATGTCTGTAGAGAAAACAGCAATCTCCATAGAACGTGAAGAGGTGGGAAGATGAAATAAAATAATATATGAACTTATTTACTACGTCCTGGAGAGAGAAGGGAGTTGTTGACACGACAGTGGGCTGGGTTGATGTGCAGCAGAGACTCATTCCATCCAGGTGGGCGGAGACGGTGATTGAAGAAAGGAGGTCTGAAGTAAGTATAGAAGTGGATGTATGAGAGGTGTGTAGTGGTGCCCACCAGGCCACACCAAGGGAGTTGATTGGATAAGGCCGATGAAGTACTTCATGAAATGTAACGCTCTGGTTGATCACACTACCGTCTATAAAAAGGACGATGGTATGACGGTGGTGAGGGCTGGTTGTGGGTGGGGGTTGCTGGGGGCAGACTCACTGGGGTGTGGCAGGGTGTGGTGGCGTGGCAGTTGGTGGGGGTTGAAGATTTTCAGAGCTGGGCAGGATAAGATCTCGCCAGAAAAAAAATGCACAGGATACACAACACGACCCATCTGAATAAAAGACGAGGCAGGAGGCTGGAATCAGGAAGCAGGAGCAGGATGCAGGTGCAGGAGGCTGGACGTAGCCAAGCGACAGGTGTAGTGAATATACGTAGGAGACGTGAAGTATTAAACCACTTTGCTGCCACCATTCTTATGTCAGCTTTACGCCAACACAGGTCAATCCAAAGTCTGATGTAAATCAACAGGTGTTTATTTTGAATAGCCGAACACAAATCCTGCCCATGCTAATCTTGTCTCAGAACTGACGCTAGAGACGCGGAGAAGCCAGGCCGCTCTTCTCCCTAGATCTAAATCAGCATATTTTGCAACTGACGCCTGCTGAACACTACACAATCTGTCACGTAGCCCCAGGCCATACTTATAATTCCACACTTATAACTCCACTTACTATTAGATATACATTAATATATATTGGTATCAGTCTAGTTTGTAAGAAACTACAAAAAAGGTAAAACACCTATGTCGGTGATCTACGAGCGAGGCCATTTAAATCCAAAAGCATTGAAATGTCACCTTACACCCCCGAGATTCCTAGAGTATATTGATGGCTATCTACCAACCAAGTTTCATGTCTTTGTAACAAACTCTCTGGCTTGTGGCCCTCTTTTGAAAAATTTCGACAGGCTGCACTTGGCGAGTGTCACGTGTCACGTGCACTGCCTGGATGTCATGAACCCTGTCAAAAACAAATCTTATAGAATTGGGCTATCATAGAGTGCAAAACACGCAGTGATCGACCCTATGGTTGCTGAGGTATATGCTTGTCAAAAGCATTACGGTCGGGCCAGGCCGGGTTGGGCCAGGCTGAATTAGGTTGCTCGCATGTAAGAAATTGCCGTTGCTTCACAAGAGACTCACAAGGGCTTAGCCCTCGCTCGTAATCATTGTTTGTGTGTGCATGTGTGTGTGTGTATACAGTATATATATATATATAGATAGATAGATAGATAGATAGATAGATAGATAGAGAGAGAGATAGATATACATATACATATATATATATATATAGATATAGATATATATAGATAGATAGATAGATAGATAGAGAGAGAGATATAGATATGTATAGATAAAAATATATTGACATATATATATATATATATATATATATATATATATATATATATATATATATAAAGATATATATATATATATATATACAGTATATATACATACATTTAGTAAATAAAATCATGTCCAGCTTGTAAGATTCCACTGCAGGCCATAGGATTCTCAAACGTTTCCACATAGTTATATAGGGGGGAAAATAGCCAAAGTTACTCAATCAGGCGGGGCGAGATATTTGTCAAACTGCTTCTCTTCTAGCATGGTTGCACCAATCTAGTCTCTCCCGACAAGGTCAACACAGCACTTAAGCCCACTCCACACTGTATGGTAGAACTCCACATACAAGTATGTTTCCACCCCAGGAGGAAACCACAAACTTTTCCCGTTGGAGAGTGGGTATTTGGTGGCCTGGCCAACCTCCTCCACGTCCTCCTCGTCCCTACCCTCGAAAAGCCATCACCATCTTTTCTCTCTCTCTCTCTCTCTCTCTCTCTCTCTATTGATATCTATCTATCCATCTATCTATCTATCTATCTCTATATCTCTATATCTATATATATTTATATCTATATCTATATCTATCTATCTATCTACCTATATATATCTATATCTATATCTATATATATCTATCTATCTATCTATATCTATATATATATATATATATATATATATATATATATATATATATATATGGGGGACACATGATTTGGTTAAACGACTAATAAAGTCTCAATAAAGGCACCGTATTATGATGTAGATATGCTCAAGATGGATTTACAAGTGATATCAATAATCAGTTAGTTTCATCACGTTTCACTGCAATAAATGATGGTGTAATGTGCAGTACTACTGGTTACTGGTATGATGATTTGCTTGCTATGTGGGTTTTGAGGATTATACTCAGTTTAGGAAAGGCTTTTGAACCTGGAGAGGTTGAATGCTACTAGCATTAACCCATTCAGTGTGAGAGAATTATCCATAGTACAACAAGATGTATGGAACCATCAATAATAACCCAACAAGACATAGGACACCTCTAATAGCCGCATCCACCCTTCCAATATGGTAAAGGGTAAGAAATACATATTTACAGCGGAGGCATAGGGGCGAAACCCGTGGTTCCCACACTCTATAAACTCTTGGTTGGGTGAAGATAAACTACTGGGCAAAATTTCGCGTGCCTAAATAAAATATATGGCAATAACCTCCCTTGGAGCAGGGGGTCCCATCCAGCCTAGCTCATGACCGGTGGGAACGTCTATCAACAAACACCATTTCAGGTTCTTAGATTTAAAAAAATGGCCGTACCTAAAGGCTCTGGCCAGTACTCTCAGGACTCTCCCTAATCCCTCCTATGGGGGTGGCTAGTCTCACCGTGCCTAAAACGTGGTCCCAGTAAAGATCTGTTTTGCAAAATTTCGTGTTATTAAGTATATATCTATGGCACTGTCCTCTTTGGGGACCGCCCACCACCGCCCATGGCGGCTCGTCATTTGGGTCTAACCCTTCGCATATCCTGGCTGGGTGGAGCATCTATCAATAAGGAGTATTTCATGTTCTGTGGGTAAAAATTTTAGCCAAGCATAATGACTTAAGTCGAGACCATCGGGAGCCGTCCTCCACCCCACCCCCCGCAGGCCTATCCTCGTTGATGTCACCATGCTTATAACTTGTGAGTGAAGCTCTGCCATTGTGGAGAAATTCCTGTTTCTAAATTTTTAAAAGGACTGACTGTGCCCAATGATTATGGGTGTCGTAGCCCTTTATGTTCGGTTCCTGCCCGAAATCTGTCCTTGGAGGTGGCCTGTCATTGTTCAAAATTTCGTTTTCCTAACACTCCTCCCACAAGGCCTTGACCCTATTCATTGAGAAAGTACGGTACAGTAACTCAGTGATTGAGAGAGAGAGAGAGAGAGAGGGGGGGGGGATGACATAGACAAGAACTATATTTGGTCGTCCCTGTTGTTGCACAAAAATATATATCACCGTATCCAAGGGGAATTCTTGTCTACATACACTGAAAATAAGTTCAGCAATGTTCTGTCAACACCTGTACAAAGACATATGTATTTTTTTTTTCATTTTTATGTTATTACCACGTGATCATACATTTAGCTTTGGGAAAATTTCTCAAACTGAAAAAAAACAAAACATACAATTCATTCAATTATTCCATGAAAACAAGAGATCTCTAAGTTTAATCAGATCGTCTGAAGGTGGCTAGGTAAGTACACTCGTCCTCTTATTCAAGAGGTCACTAACAGCGTAATTCAGGGCTATGTGGTTCTGTGAACTGGATTTTCGCGTTGTGAGGGAACTGTTCCCAGACTTTCCAGGCTGCCCTAGTTTAAATCAATCAATCAATCATTTCCTGTGGCACCCAATGGGATGCATAGGGCCTCGATGAACTCTCTCCACTAATATATACAGTATCTCTTGCCATCTCATTCAGCTTGCACCAACACTCCTCCCTTGCCTCTCTTTTCATTGTCCTCAACCAGGTATCCCTCGGACTAACCTCTGCCTCTTCCTCCTCAAGCAGTACACTCTGGCACATCCTGTATTAAACTGCCTTCATTTCTATATATGTGCCCCAGCCATTTCCAGAGAGACAATCTCACATATTCGTCAACTGCTTCCACTCTCTTCATATCCCTTACTATTTCATTTGTAACTCTGTCTTGCCACTTTACCCCAAGAATCATTCTTGGTATTTTATTCTCAAATCCTAATACTTTCACATCTGTTGCAGCTGTACTATACCATGACTCATGCACATAAATTAAAATTGGTCTAACCATGAACTTGTAAATTTTTACTTTAGTATGTATTGAAAGCATATTTTCATTCCACACAGATTTCAACATTCCAACAGCTCGCCAAGCCAGTCTAATCCTATCCTCAATTTCATTGATCAGTGATCCGTTAGATGATACAATCGTTCCCAGATTTTTAAAATTTTCTACATTCTTCATCACATTATTCCCAATTTCACAATCGATTTGGTTCTCCACGTTCATAATAATAATTTCAGTGTTTCCACACTTTATTACCAATCCCACTTTTTCTCCTTCCTCCATCAGACAAGCAAGCTCCCTCTGCATCTCGCATATATTTCCACAAATGAAAGCAAAGCATTTGGGAGAAGAATTCTAATCGGCCGCCAAAATATGCTTTGGCTGAGTTGCATGCACCGTCCCCCGTGGGTGATGGGGGCCGGCCACCCCCCGGGAGAGCCCACCCCCCCTGGCTTCCATTGAGGGGAGCCGGGGGTCGCGCCACCCCCTGGGGGACGGGGGGAGGGGGCCTCACCAAGGGGTTGGGCGGATGGCGGCACCCCTCCCTGGGGAGGCCGGGGGGGGGCGCCACCCCCTGCGGATGCCAGAGGGTCGGGGGGCAGCAGAAGATATTGGACATATTTTGAGACCCTGAAGGTTTCATGTTGATAACTCAGGCCATTCATTTGTTATAATGGTGCTAAAGGTGAGTGAAAAAAACTAGTTGACGTTTGGCTGCCATTTTGGTTACCTTGACCTTGACCCCGAGTGCCCATTTTCGAGCTCGGCCAAGATTTTGGCCATATCACGATACCATGAAGGTTTCATTTTGATAGCTCAAGCCGTTCATGAGATATAATGGGAAAACACACACACACACACACACACACACACACACACACACACACACACACACACACACACACACACACACACACACACACACACACACACACACACATGTGTTATCTTGACCATATAATATGTAAATCTTGAAGGCAGGAAAAGTTAATGATGGATACAAGGTGTTGATCGTAGCTTATTACCTTCAAAGAAAAGTTTAAGTTGAGCAGTGCATGTATTACTCAGGAACGTAGTTTACTAGCTAAGTCTCGTCGGACCCCTCTTCTCTCTCCTCCTCTCTGTACAACCTTTCGGTTCTATGGCTAGCCCCCTTCTCTCTCTCTCTCTCTCTCTTTGTACAACCTTTCGGTTCTATGGCTAGCCCCCTTCTGACTCTCTAACTCTTCCATCCTTCTCTAGGAGGGCTAGTGTCATGTGTGCAAGACACATGTGAATGTTCGAGAAGCATGTGTGTCTGTGTGTACGTAGCGTTTCTGGTGGCATAATGCACGCCTGGCATTCCTTACAGAAATGCAGACGCATTTCCTTTCCCATTGACATCGCAAACACATTTCCTGTGCTCTGCCCTCGCTGACACATTTCCCATTCCCACACCACGACTGGTGATCCTATCTATTACACTATCTATTTATCTATCTATCTATCTATCCATCATGCTATGAGTTGTATTATTATAATACAGAGTCCTGACATCGCTTGGTCATGCCAGCTGGCGATCCTCCGACAGCATTCGTCAGTGACACACTCTAATCTATTAATACATTATATTAATTGCAATACTGTATAGACATAATATTCATGATAATCTTGTACAGGCCTAATAATATTCTAGAAATATGTTACATTGTAAACATATTGTATATATAATGGAGCAAATGCGTTATAGTTAAATTAATTATAAAATATTGTATAACATATTGCAAAATGTGTATGCATAACAGACATATGCATATTACTGCGCAATGGTAATAGTGCTAGGTCATTATATCACATGAGTTATCCTCTTAGTAATGCCTAATATTTCACCTAACTTGTATGATGATTCTGGTAATACAGAACTGTAATAACATTACATGAATTGTTACATAATTATATTATTATTGTACATAATTGTATTGCAATTGTTACATATCTTTGTAGTTACATAACTGTAGCAGCTGTAACATAATGCAATCGTTTGTCGTTACATAATTGTAGTAACTGCAGTAATATTGTAGTAACATTGTAGTAATACAGAACTCTAGTAACACTGTATGAATTGTTACATAATTGTATTGTTACACAATAATTGTATTGTACATGATTGTATTGTAATTGTTACATATTGTTTGTCGTTGTATAATTGTAGTAACTGCAGTAATATTGTAGTAACTGCAGTCCTGACATCGCTAATCAGGTCATGCTGCGGTCGATGATAGCGATGATGTGCTTTACCACTGGCTCGTGGAGAACAATAACTTGCTCTTTGTTTCACTTACAGAAGGAGTTTATGCTGTATAGTGGTATTTGTAGTAACACTTACACCTATTTTCATTTGTTCGGTATGCGATCTTACTGTTTTTTTTTTCTTGTATTGATTCTATATAGTTTGTTTTTCTTCGTTTGTCTACGCTTTTTCGGTGTTGTCCGAGGTTGCATAATTGCTGGTTAATTCCCTTGGAACCTTTTTTTTAAGGCTTAGTTTATATTGCACAAATAATATTGAAAATGATATTAAATAGCCCCGTGTTTTGTTATTTTATATAAATAATATACTGTATATACACTATATACAACATTAACTATATACACGCACTTGTTCATTTGTACCTATCGTGGGCAATGTATGTGTCAGCACTGTGTGGAAATCGTTGTCTTCATGATTGTGTGGAAGATGTTCATTTTAATAATGTTATTTGTGTTGGCCATTATTTTTTTGGTAACTTAATTTGTCTGTTTCCACTAGGTAGCTTTACTTAATAAATGTTTAAAACAGTTCTTTTAATCGCTCACTTTATTACTTTGTAGATGTAATAATGTCAGTTGTATGTATGAAACACGTATTTTATGTAGGTATTAATAGTAATACTCGTTGGTAGTAAATAAATTCTATAATAAATGAGTGAATATATACAGTGTAGAGTATTTATTGTTGGTGCAAGTATTTAGTGATCGAATTATGCAGATAATTGAAGCAGGTATGTGTACGTAAGTTGTAAAAGCACGTATTATATGTTTGGTAGAAGGTTTTGTCTATTACTGTGTATTGTATAAATGAAGTTACCATGTAACTCACTAATTTTTCCTGTGGTGGGATTGGTGTAAATCAGGGGTTCCCAACCTTTATTTACCCATTACCCCATTTTCCACACCTCTCTTCACTCATTACCCCTCATTGCTTATGTTTCCACAATTGCATTTTAGCTGCTTAACATTTTGATGCCTAGATTTTAGTTTGAATGTAGGACTTAATTAAAGGTTAGGCTAAAACCAAGAGGGTTATTGCAAGGAGTATTTTATTTTTATTATTAACACTGATACCAAATAAACATGACTTTAAACATTCATCTCTGAATTTTAGTATAGGTCCGAAGTCTATCATACCTGGTATGATTTCTAGATTTTTTTTTTTTTTTTTTTTTTACCTCCCCCATTACCCTTCACAAAAGACCAAATTACCCCACTTGGGGTAATTTACCCCAGGTTGGGAACCCCTGGTGTAAATGGTGGTGAGTGGTGGTGTCACACACGAGCTGATTGACGTGGTGTCGTCTCAGCAAACACGCA
This sequence comes from Coenobita brevimanus, assembly GCF_032717465.1. NCBI lineage: Eukaryota > Metazoa > Arthropoda > Malacostraca > Decapoda > Coenobitidae > Coenobita > Coenobita brevimanus. The sequence continues at coordinate 20,628,286 of NC_136980.1, forward strand.
CAGTGACGTTGACTTCCCACACTCTGGCACCTGTGGTGAATAAATGAGTAGCGATGAGTAACTTGAGGGAAGATGAATGAGTAAGATGAGTGGAGTGGTAAATGAGGGCTCTGGTTTTTGCTGCTGTCCTCTTGACCTCTGCACTCCTGCATCAGCAGGGTTGGTAGAGATGAAGGTGGGGGGTAGGTTGTCGAGAGGAGGGTGTGGTTAGGTGGTTGTGAGTTGTGAGTTGTTTCTCGCTCTTCATTTGCTTGTTTTGTTTATCTTTCTCGATGTATTCTCGGTCCTTTCTTCTTGTGATTTACTCGTTGTGGGATGATGACTGCCGCTACTTGTAGGTGAGTGTAGAGATTATAGAGATGTCTCGCAGACTTGTTACTTGTAGTTAATTGTAGGGCTTGTATTTCTCACTCGTAACTCGTCTTACTGTATACTCGATTGTCGTTGCATGATCATAGAATTGTAGTTTCTTGATAATGTAGAATCAACTGTAGAACTGGAGCTGATCTTGGTTACCGTTTCGCCTGCTTTTGTAGAAATTCACTGTAGATTTGAAGACAAGGTTCGTGCCTCTGCTGCCACCATTTTTTGTAGAACTTCATAGCTTCTTGTAGTGTGTTTTGTAGATCAGTTATGCGCATGTTATACTCTTGGATGAGCGGTAATAATACGTGAGTAGGTTTGTAAGCAGATAATCTTAGTTCCCATTGTCATGTAATGACAGGAGAGGTAAAGATAAGTATGGGACTATGTATAATTTTATTGGTCTTGAAAAGATTAGCTAAAATCTCACACACGTGAAGTATAGAATCTCACTGTTACCTCTCGTTAGACCCCTCTCTCTACAACCTCTCGCTACTATCGCCAGCCCCGTGCTCTCATTCCCTGTCTGTACAACCTTTCGTTCTATAGCTAGCCCCTTTCTGAAACTCTAATTCCTCCACCCTTCTCTAGGAGGGCAAGTGTCACGTGTGCAAGATACATGTGAATGTTCGAGAAACCCGTGTGTCTGTGTGTATGTAGCGTTTCCGGTGACAGTGCACGCCTGACATTCCTTACAGAAATGCAGACACATTTCCTTTCCCACTGAAATTGCAAACACATTTCCTTAGGTCTACACTCGCTGACACATTTCCAATTCCCACACCTTGACTGGTGCTCCTATCTATTACACTATCTATCTATCTGTCTATCCATCATGCTATGAGTTGTAATATTATAATATGGAGTCCTCACACACACACACACACACACACACACACACACACACACACACACACACACACACACACACACACACACACACACACACACACACACACACACACACACACAGAGGCGGGCAAAAACATTATCTCTCCGTTTTGTACAGGTGGGCGATGACAAACAGCAAAGGTGAAAGAACCATTCCTTGAATCAACTACTGACCTACCTTCACACGTATCACTCAAAGAACCACCTGCCATTACTTTACAAATAATACCTTCATGAAGGCTTATAATAATATTTACAAACTTCTCTGGTATACCACAGAACCCCATAATTTTCAGTATAGCTTCACGTGAAACATTATCAAACGCCTTTTTTCAAAATTCACAAAGTACATACTAAGTGGCATTTGCATCTCTTTGGGGTGTTGCATTAGATGCCTTACAATAAAAATCTAATAATTACAACCTCTACCCTTTCAAAATCCCGATTGATTTTTTTTTTTAATTTCATCAGTTACTGGCTCTGTTCTGTTCAACAAGAATTTAGAGAAGACCTTTGCAACTACAAATGCCAAAGTTATCCCTTAAAATTTCCACACACACACACACACACACACACACACACACACACACACACACACACACACACACACACACACACACACACACACACACACACTTAAATCTCCTTTTTTTAGTATTTCTTTATAATAACTCATTTTTTTCCACTCTTCTGGATTCTACTATTATCCCAGGCCACATAAAAAGGTTTAAAAGAGCATTCATCATCACATCATTTTGCACATTTAGCATTTCAGGAAATATTTCATTCTTTTCCTGGGGCCTTAAAATTCTTTAATTCCTTTATAGATTTTGCCACCTTTTTCTAAGATTATAGCCTCTGTTTCTACTTGCAAATCTCTCTCTCTGTTGGCAAAATATCCTTTTCAGCTGGGATCTGTCTATTTAGAACAGATTTAAGATGCTCTTTCCACCTTTCTTTTACACTGAAATCTTTAGTCATCAAGCTACCATTTCCGTCTCTTACACGTATTTCCTTCCTTCCCTTTTCAGTCCCAGTTAATTCCTTTATGGCCTGATACGCTGCTCTTATATTCTGACCGTCATTTTTACTTAATTTAATTTTTGTCTCTGTTGCCTTTCATCATATAACGTCCACTCATCACTCGTAACGAGTCTTTATTTCAGAATGTAAACTCCAGTATTTTGCTCTAAGAACCTCAACTACCTGTCCATCAACATGTTGTACTTCACTTCTTAACCTCGCCTCTTTCCTTTTCTGAATTGCATTCCATGTCTCATCTGATATCCACTTTTTTCTTCTCGCCTTTCCCGTTTTCGTAATAGTAACCTTAGCACTCTCATGCAAAACCTCTTACACCTCTCTCCACATTTGATTAATATCATTGTCTTCAGCTTCCATCAAAGTCTGCAGGACTAGGAACCAGTTCCTACATTCCCACCGAAACTTTTCCTTCGCGTTCTCATCAATTCTCAGTTCATTATAATCATATTTAATACGTTCTGTACAATTACCATTAACATTTCTTGTAAGAATTGGTTTAATCTTTGACACAACAAGTTGCTGATCACTACCTATATTTGTTCCCCTCCTTATACAAGCATCTTGCAAATAACCCTTATGCCTTCTATTAATTGCAATGTGGTCAGTCTGGTTACAATACTTACCATTTGGCGAAACGCAAGTATTTTTACCTGTTTTTCTTTGAACAAAGATAGTTCATGCAATCATAAGGTCATTTGACAAAGAAAAGCTTCCAAATCGCACCCTATTTTCGTTCCTTACGCGAACACCCTCCTTACCCATACAATCTTCAAGGCCAAACCTACAACTACCAATAATCGCTTTGAAATCACCAAGGCAGACTAACACATCATGCCTTGCCATTCTATTCACCACACCCTGCAACTTCTCATTAAACTCATTCTTGATTTCATCAGCAGCCTCATTTGTCAAAGCGTACCCAATCACCATATTGATATTACCATGGTCAGATTTTAAACGAGCGTAAAGCATGCTTTCATTAATTGGCTCAAGCTTACATAGTGCGTTGCAAACATCTTTTCTCAACAGTAATCCTGCTCCTTAGTAATAATTTCCATCACTCCTATCTGACTCCAACAAAGTAATATCATATTTCAAAATTCATGTTGTCAATTCCAAGCAACCTCGTTTCTGTAAGGGCACAAATTGTATTGCTTGAACAACGAGAGATGTTCCTCCATTTTACCAGCCTGACTGAGAGTTCAAACATTTCAGTTTTTGTTCTTAAGGTTCTTTTTGGAAGTATAAATTTATTTCTGCACCTTGGGATTCTTACCACCTGCCCACTTAAGAGCTTCATCGAACTTAGTTACAAGAGTTCATCAATATTTCTTAGGCAGAAAAATATTTTACCTTGGTGCCGATGCCGGTGGCTCACAGGAACCAGACAGCAGAGAGGCGAAAATAACATAACAAAGAAAATATAATGCAGAGAGTTAGGACAGAGAAATTACATGCTAAAAAGAGACAGCAAAAAGACTGTAGATAAAAGTGCACCTTTTAGTCGCCTTTTACGACGAGCGGAGAATACTGGGGAAGTATTCTATTTTTCACAGGAAACAAAGTTTTTGGTTGTTTTGGGATTAGTTTTGATTCTGGGGGTTTCGATGATGGTAGACGGCCAGCTTATAAGGTCTTTTAGTACATCTTCCAAAAGGAGGTATACATTGCATATAAAGTTAGTCACTAAGCTCTTGTACGCTTTTTGTACGGTACCTTCTCCTCAGTCATAATTTCCATCCACAACATACAAGAGAATATTATACTCCTATATTCAGTGACGAGGAGGTGCTAGTTCGCTTCCAAATCAGGCAATAATATGGGCCCCAAGTGTTTGACGATATTCCTTGAAGACGGAGGAACTGGAGGATTAGAAAATGATGCCCAATCTTGCCAGGTCCATCACACATCTATGGTTTACATACTCACCTTTATAGAAAAATTGGCTACATTGTTTCATACGTTTTGTGATATTACACCAATTCTGTGCCTTGATTATCAAGTGCCATGAATTGTGGAAAAAGAAAAATAATATTTGTTCAAGCGAGCGAGAACACCCAACTTAGTCACAGTTTGGACCCCCAACATATGTACTTGGGTGAAAGATTTATCGAATCAGCAACAAAGGGTGGCAGGGGTCGGGAGGAAAAGTCTGTAGTACAGTAGCAAACATTTTTGGATGTCTCAGCCAATTTTGAAGCTACAAGAAAGATAGACACCAATTTGGAAATCGCATAAAAATCTTCAATTATTTTCATTTCATGGACAACACATGATTCCCAATAGTTTTTCCGTGAATTGAGGAAACGATTTTTTATAAGGCAGATTAGCCTAACAGCCGGCTGTGCAAGCAGTAACGGTCTAACGTTGCGAGAGTAGCACAACAGTATTTTCCGACGATTGCTGAGAACAACCAGGTTTTGCCTTTTTAGAACAAATAATACCTTCTGTTTCACTTTTTTTGGAAATTTGTGACTGAATCCGAATCAGACTATTACAATTACCTGATCGATGAAAGAAACTCTGAATTTCTTATTTCTTATTCGAATTGGAGTGCACTGAGAGATTTGGTGAAAGTAATTTTTGTCAGTGAGCTAGTCATTATTAACCTGCTAGGTTCCAAGCCCTAGAGCTAAAATTCATAGAAGAGGAGTATCGGTTTAACTCCTAACCGCTGGCTGACGTGTATGCACGACAGGATTCAGGGCGCGGAGGGCTGCCAGTTGACTTGATATACTGCACTCACCTTCCCGCCACTGTCTGAGTGTGGGACCATTTTCTGTGATACCTACGGGGTAGGTAGGACCCCCAGGTACCTCGCAGTTGCGCGGCTCAGTTTGTACTCGGCAGTGGTAGCGAGAGGAGCTATGTCGTCTTCCTTGACATTGTCCGATTCCGTCCCACAGCATGAAGGGCCGATTGCCTCATCAACCCCCGCTAAAATTCAGCCCTTAGTGCCAGGTAAACGGCTTAGTGATAGTGCCATAGGTCGTGCCCTTGACGATACTGTCTCCTCTCGTACACTCAGCTAGAGTACGTCCTCTGGGGAGAAAAAAAAAACTATGACGTGGAGAGCGAGCTCTCTCGTCCTCCAACCCCTACTCGCCCTCCGACGTCAGAGAGGGCTCTCTGACTTCTTCAGGAGGAAGGGACAGTTCACGAGAGTGATGATTTCGGCTATGAGAAGGCGCAAGATGATCCAGGACATCGGGAAAGTGACGCGGACCTGGCGGTCATCTGCGGAAAAAAACGCCGCAGAGCCGTTTCCCCCACACTCTCGCCGCCTGCTTGCCGACGTATCTTCCTCCAGCGCTCTCCCACACCTCAGCCTACCACTTCAAGGGCAGAATCTCCACAACCAGGCCCTTCGGGAGTGGTATGAGTACTGAGCAGGTGTGTGGGGAAGTGTAAATAGTGTACAGCAGTGCAGAAGTTTGTGTATTTTCATAAATGAGTGAAATATGTGATATTATAAGTGAATTATAGAAAGTAATAAGATATGTCTTTTATAAGTTCTACAGTGCATATAAGTGATTTAGAGTAAGTGCAATACAGGAGTTGATACTGTTTATTGGCTATTGGTTAGTAAATTATTGGATATACCTTGAGTTTGCTTACCTGTTACCTGAAAGAAAACCACTTGTGAGCGAGCCACAATGAACAATACCTGCTTCGCTATACCTGAATTATTTCACTCAATACTCAGTGGATTGTGCCAAATATGAGCATCAGTATATCTGTGATGTGAAGTACAGATAATATTAGTTGTGTGAAACATTTATATGATTTTCACTATAACCCTGATTAGTACAAAGCAGTCTGATTTACAGTACAAATAATTACCTCATACTCTAAGATCATGCGTGAAAGAGCAACAGCATTTACTTTGCCAAAGTGCAATTACCCGTTATCGTGATGTAAAGTGCAGTTCTAAGTGTCTTAGTAAAGAAGAAATATGATTATTTACGGAAGAAGCGAGTACAGAAAAACGACGAGATATTTCCTTTCCCACACACCTACAAGGCATAGTGGCATGGTGGTGTGGGTGGTAAATCCTTGGGTGTGCCACAAAAACCGGGTGATGACTCATTTTCACGGCGGTGAGTAAGGAGTAGAAAAAAACGAGTGAAATATTCCACATTCCAAGAACGCACGGGCAGTGTTACAATCACCACTCCAGTCAGTGCTGCCAACACTATACTCTGTTCCACGGAGTCTGACGCACTGATTTTGCCAGCCGAGGACAGGTGGATCTGGTAACACTGCGCGACGTACTCGGGCGGTGATTGGTGGATTTCCGTTGTGTTTGAAGGTGCTCCAAAGTGACTTTGTATTTCAACCAAGGCCCTCTGTGATTTGTAAGATACCGGATTATACAGATACAAATTAAAGCAATGATATCTTTAATGATAAATATGTGCTTTCAAATTACTAGAGATAAACCTGAACGACAATGATAACAAAAAGTAAGTAAAGTCGCGACTGGACGCAAGCGGACAAGTCAGCGACTGTGGCGGGAATTCAGACGTTCACAGCAAGGTGGTCCCGAGGTCCTGTGAAGGCTGGAATGTTTTTCCTACCACTACTACACAGTGTCACAGTCTACAGTCTACACCATGCCCTTCATTACCTCATCTGCTAATATACAACCTGACCCTAGATATGCTTAGCTTATCTTTTGATAATTATGATTTGTGTAAGCACACACACACACACACACCTCACTGGGGCCAATACATGCTATTCCATTCTCAGAATATATAGTGTACATACATATTTTCATTACCTTCATAGGCAACAGTACCTTTAAAAATCTGCATTTGTTTGTATTCCCAGTCAGATTCAGTAGAATTATTTCTTACATGAATAAGTTTGGTGTTTGATTTTCCCTAACATTTTCGTATCATAAGAGACAGACATACAGACGGACACCCTATCCCTGGTCACAATGCATCCTCAAGCATGTATCTCTGCCCCCTCGACAAAGAGCCGGGAAAGTTATGGATTACATCATTATAGAATGAACCGAATTTTTTTTAATGGTGGAAGAAAGGAAAGTAAGATAAAAGCAAACTCCATGAGAAAATAATAGTTGAAATATGCTGCTATAATAAAACCGCGTGCAGTATAAACGAAATCAAACATAATTAAATGAATTTAAATCAGTCGCTGACTTGTCCAGTCGCGACTTTACTTACTTTTTGTTATCATTGTCGTTCAGATTTATCTCGAGTAATTTAAAAGGCACATATTTATCATTAAAGATATCATTGCTTTAATTTGTATCTGTATAATCCGGTATCTTACAAATCACAGAGGGCCTTGGTTGAAATACAAAGTCACTTTGGAGCACCTTCAAACACAACGGAAATCCACCAATCACCGCCCGAGTACGTCGCGCAGTGTTACCAGATCCACCTGTCCTCGGCTGGCAAAATCAGTGCGTCAGACTCCGTGGAACAGAGTATAGTCTGCCGGGCCAAGGCAGTGGCCAGTGGCGCACACTAGGAGCCGCGCATTAAAACGTGAAAAACCACTCGTCTTCAACTCATCCTTACTCATCGACGGGACCACCTAGAGACCTCGGGATACTTTCATTGGAAAGAGGAGTTGATGAGTCTTATGAACTTTATTTTGATTCTCTAGCTATTATAGTTTGGCAGATATAAGGGTTTGAAGTAAAGGTAATTTTTCCAAAATCTCAGAAATCGCCCCTAGGGAGGGGTGTGCTGCGGCCGGGATCCCCCCGGCGGCTAAGGGTTAAGGAAGTGTGAGAGAATATTTTTGGTATAATCTAATAAGTTCTTTTTAGTATTTTCAGGTCAGGAAAACAGAGGAAGATGATGAGCCACATGCGACAATATTCAGCACAGCCTGACTTGCTTGCTCGCTCGCTTGAATGCGTTCCACACTTTTAGCGTTGATGCCTGTTACATTTAATACTCAACTATGGGAACGCTGTTTACTGGAAAGATAACAGTTCCATCCGAATTTGGCTTATGGGTAAGAAAAGGGTCCAAGTCGGGTTGAAACTGTTTTGTCTTCCATATACTCATATTTGGCATGCAAGGTTTTCAGTCTTTCATTACTGGCCAATATCATTGTTTATACTGGAGCAACAAGTATGTGCATCTCAAGTAAGCTGGAGAATCTAACCTTGAGCAGCGATGGTGGTCTTTAATGTGGCCATGTCCTCCTGGATACTGGCTTGCATCGCTTGCAATTCCGTCAGGTTCTCCCTCACTATGGGTTCGGTAACTGAAATAAAACAATAATTAGCATGTTCCATCGACAACAAAGACAGGAAACTCATGTTGGAAGACAAATATTTTATATATAATCAAAAACGAGTTACGTGGCACTGGTTTCTGAGGGATCTGCTATTTAGCGGCTTAGTTTGCATATTACACCTTATACTTTACTGTTGCAACCATCAGACGAAGGAGAAATCACTCACACGGCAGGGGTCAATGAAGCCCCTTTTTTCAATTGATCACCATGAAAGGCCAACTTTAAGATGATTAAATTGTGTTGCTGTTGCAAAACTGAATAAAGGTTTCCTCAGACTTAAAGAGTTAAGGATATCAGTACGGGACACTGCATGTTGCTTTGCATACTGGCAACAAATATGCATTTAAAATCCACAGTAAAAAAGAAAAAGTGCATTATCATTTGGATTTTACCTATATAAGCTACAGACCTTTAGTAGTAAGGTGAATTGCAATGTTCAGAAGTTTGCAGACATGAAGTAATTTTTCACTTAGTAAATCTGTATGCTGGTGCAGGAATACATTTTCACACATAAAAAAATGGGAGGTAGGGACACCCTGGATGCTCCATTCACCCGATCAACCGCCATCATTTCCCTCTAAAATATTCAATTGATCACAGAGTTTTCTTTACATTTTTCATTAATCAGCCCAAGCTTAGTGATTTTGCGTTGTCTTTCACTGTGCCTGTTGGAAGAAGTCCAGAAGTTGCTCACAGTAAATAAAAAATTCTTTGTATAAACTGGTTATAATTCATGCAGTTATATTTACAGTATGTACGTTACATAAGTAAACTGATCTCATCACCATCATCATCATCCTGACCTATACTTTACCGCCTGAGGATAGCGTGAGGTAGAGCCAAGAAAGAAATGAAAGGCAACCCATATTAGAACAATCAACAGAATGCTCAGTGAAATAGACCAGACTTCCATATACTTGGCATTCAAGTCCTCGGAATCCTGGTTGAGTCTCACGGCCTTTACGAATGTGCTTCATATTCCCTTCCAGAAAGAGTCAGTCTGTCGAATATCAAATCAGGAAAGGGGTGTCTTGTACCGCCTCTTTACATAATTCGTCATGACAATTCGATCCCTAATCAGTGCCAGATCCTCATCTCCTTGTTGACTTAACCTTCTTACACGCCTGTTTGCTACATTCATCCGCCTTGGTTTACCAAGTTTTCTCTGACTTTCATATTAACTCAATTTAAACTTTTCTCAACACAATAAGCATACATACTCTTAGTGTGAGATTGCCATCTAAACAAGACCCAAATAAGAACACGTCTCGGCATTTCGAATTCATGGGGAGCTGTGATGTTACTGGATGACAAGGAAGAGAAAACACGATAAAAGTGGAAACTATCATATTTATATTTTCTGCCTAAGGGTACGCAAATATCTGCAAGAGACTGACAGAAACAGCGAGTAGATACATACTGATAAACTAAGAATCATTAAAAGGAGTACTGAATCATCTTTAATGGTTGTATGGTTTTAATGTGGATGAAAGTAATACAGAATCACAGTTAGTGGTTACTAGGATAATACACTCGACCATGCCTAGAGCAATGCTGGCAAGGGAATTGCTGTCTGACTCCCACACCCTTCCACCATGTTAAGCAACCAACCTTCCTGCGATAGTAGGGCCAGTTTTATACTGTGAACAGAACTTTTCATATTTAGACCTAGCACATAAGAACATTCTTTTCAGTCCCATTGTCAGCAGAGTTCCTTACTACATATCTTTCACGAATCACTCTGATTTCTCATCCCACTCACTCTGCTCCCCCTCTCCACTACATTCTCATTAATATAATTTTAGCTTCTCTTAATTTTGACTTCTTTATGCCACACTAAAGTTACAGATCTGAGCATCCAAGCACATTCTTGCTATCTTCCTGTAACCTTCATGTTCAGATCTCAGTTTAGCATCAGGGCCTTTATAACACCAATCACCATCCAAATATCACAAAATTTTGCAGTTCATTTGTAAAACTGCTTATTTTTTCTGTTACTCCAGCGAGGTGCTGAAACATCCACCAACAGTTTAGTTCCCTTTCCACTCAACATCATTTTAAGACTCACTGTTTGTCTCAACAGCCGTCAGTGTTACTCTTATCAACAATTACATTCAAAATACGACGCAGCCAGACATCTACAAAGCTTTGCATCAGTATGTAAAGCATCTTCATACGTCAGATATGAGATTCTCCACCTCATATTACTGTATATCATCTCTCATAATCTCATCAACAAACACAAGCACACACACACACACACACACACACACACACACACACACACACACACACACACAAACAAACACACACACACACACACACGTGTATGTATGTACAGTAGAGAGAAAGAGAGAGAGAGAGAGAGAGAGAGAGAGATTGGTACATAGATAGACAGATAGATATGGATAGATAGATAAACAGATTGACATCAAAACTACTTAACAACCCTAGTGACAATAGAATATTCTGGTCAACTCTTAATTCTTTCAATAATAACTTTAACAAATCATCATCCATTCCCCCACTGAAATCTTCAGATGGCAACATTACAAAAGACCCACATGCGAAAACAGATATTTTTGCCAATACATTTGCCAGAAATTCTACCGTAGACGATGCCAGCCAGAACGTCCCAGTACTAGAACTTGACTCTCCCGAAACTGTTCCACTTAAAATACAGACAAGATAGGTAAAATCCATCCTAGACAATTTACCCACCAACAAAGCTCCAGGCCCAGATGGAATTCCGCCAATTGTTTTGAAAAAGTGTTCCCCTGAACTTGCCTCTGTTCTAGCAAAATTATTTGGACTATGCATATGTGCTTCTTCATTCCCAAATTCATGGAAAGAAGCCAATACGAGTATCCACCCAATTCCGAAGAAGGGAAGGTCCTCTGACCCCTCTGATTACAGACCAATAGCAGTAACATCTTCTCTTGGTAAGGTATTTGAAACTTTGATTAATAAGCACATTGTTAAATATCTTGAGTCCAACAACTTAATTAGTGATAGACAATATGGTTTTCGCCACGAAAGATACACCATTGACGTACTCAAGCTCCTAACTCATACCATCCATCAATCAATTGACCTACATGGAAAAACTCATGCAGTAGCCCTTGATATATCTAAAGCTTTCGATAAAGTATGACACCGTTCCCTCCTGTCCAAACTCCCTTGCTATGGATTAACGTCTTTTGTTCCTTTGATCTCCTCATATCTCAGTGACAGGAAAATAAGAGTAAAAGTAGATGATGTATATTCCAATTTCCACTCAGTTAATGCCGGCGTGCCACAGGGATCAGTTCTGGCCCTAAACCTGTTCCTGGTTCATATTAATGATCTCTCATTTGTCACCCACAATCCCATCCACTCATATGCAGATGACTCAACACCACATAGTTCATTCACACTCAAACACCCATTTACGAAGTCTAATATCTCCACCTCTCAACTCAGTACAACCATCTCCATAAATCAAGACCTATCTACGATCAGTGAATGGGAACAAAACAACCTTGTCTCATTTAATGCTAGTAAAATTAAATATACAGTATACAGTTTACTAATAGACAGATATTGCCAGATTCGTATATTACCTTCAGTACTACTGATATTCCCATCTCCAGAAGTATTGAAATTCTCGGTGTCTCACTTAACAATGCCCTCAGCTGGACCTCTCATGTTAGATCACTTGCTAAAACCGCCTCAAAGAAACTTGGATTAATGTACAGAGTCCGTAACTTCTTCACAGACGAGCAGTTAACTATAATTTATAAGAGTCATGTGTGCTCTCAGCTTGAATATTGTTCACCCTTGTGGGATGGTTGTGGAGAGGTTGCATTAAATCAACTAGACAAAATTCAGAACAAAGCTGTTAGAATTATTAACAACCCTGCCATTACAAATAAACTACCTCCCCTACAAGTAAGAAGGAATGTTACCTCCCTTGCATTATTTTACATATATTTTTATGGCAAATGCTGAGATGAAGTTGCGTCCATGGTGCCTCCTTTCCATCCTTTCCCTCGTGCTACACGGGCATCTGGTAGCGCTCATGACTGGAATGTCACTCAGCCATATTGCAGAACTTCTGCCTATCAGAATTCTTTCTTTCCCCGAACTGCATCTCTATGGAACTCGCTTTCCCAGAGTTGTTTCCCTCCAAACTTCAACCTACAGCTGTTCAAGTCTAACTGTTACAGATATTTTATGAACAGAGGACCCCAGTAATCAGATGTATGGATTATTTTATTTTTTTATTCATTTGTTTTTCCTTCCTCTGTTCTGTTATTTAATATATATATATATATATATATATATATATATATATATATATATATATATATATATATATATATATATATATACCTAGGCTGCCTCCCCCAAGGAAAGGGAGGTAGCCGAGACAGGACGACACACTCCCCATTTACTCATCCATTCAAACACATTCATTCGCATCTTAGCCCCAAAGGGTAGATGGGACAGATCCTCACCGCACCACACCGCACGAGGGTCAACTGCGCAGTGTGATCAGTGACATCTGCAACCGGGCCCGACAGAAGAGCTGGTTTACCCCTGCCACATCATAATAGACCCAACCCCTTACCTGCACCAGACCTGATTAGTTAATCAGACCGAATGCAGGAGAATATCCCCTCAGGGCTGCATCATCATTTAATCATTCACAATTACTCTCTATTTATTTCTGTCACGCACAATCATTCTTCCTTGCTCAACAGACATCCTTCTCACATCCAGCGCTCTCTTCACACTATCCATCCATCCTATTCATGGTCTCCCTCTCAGCCTTACACCTCTCACATCAGATCTAGTTATATTTTTCACCCATCGGTCATTATCCATTCTCTCTATATGCCGAAACCATCGTAACACCCTCTGCTCAACTCGATCAGCCATTACCCGAACAACTCCAGTTCTCCTTCTCACTTCATCATTTCTCACTAGATGCATACGCGTCACTCCACACATACTCCTCAGACACCTCATCGCCATTACATTCAAATTTTTCCTCTCTGCTCCACCCATATTCCATGCTTCAGCCCCATATAATGCAGTCGGTACCACAACACCCTCATACAGCCTTCTCTTTACATTCATTCTAAGCAAACGACATCTAAACACTTTTTTCATTCCTCCCAGCACCTTCCTACTTCATTCATTCTAAACTTCACTTCTGCATCTATTCTTCCACCCACAGCAACATGTGACCCTAAATACTTTAAACACTCTACCTCCTCAAGCAACTCATCATTGAAAAATATATTCATCCCCCTACCATCTACCGACCTCGTACACTTGATCACTTTCCTCTTATTCTCATTTACTTTCAATTTCCTTCTTTCACACACCTTTCCATCCTGTACCAACTGTCTCAATCTCTCCTTTGAATCAGCCACCAGTGCAGTATCATCTGGAAACAGCAGCTGCTTCAGATTCCACTCACTACAATCAACATTCACCAGACTCAGACCTCCACCTAAAACTCTTGCATTCACCTCCCTTACAACACCATCCATATAAATATTAAACAACCAAGGCGACATTACACAACCCTGCCGCAGCCCCACTCTCACGGGAAACCAATCACTCACAGTATTTCCCACTCTTATGCACGCTCTACTATTTACATAAAAACTTTTCACCCCTTTTAGTAACATACCATCAAATTCATACAATCTTAAAACAGTCCACAAAGCCTCCTTATCAGTTCTATCAAACACTTTCTCTAAATCCTTGAATGCCCAAAACACATCCTTGCCTTTCTTTTCACACACTTGTCTCACAGCAAACACCTGATCCAGGCATCCCCTCCCTCTCCTAAACCACACTGCTCATCACCAATCACTCCCTCTGTACCCTCTCTCTCTTAATTAACACTCTACCATACACCTTACCTACAACACTCAACAGATGCATACCCCTAAAGCTAGTACATTCATACTTATCACCCTTGCCTTTATACAACGGGACCACACAAGCACTTGCCCAGTCATCTGGCACCATACATTTTACAAAGCACACATTCAACAGTCGTACTAACCAGTCAACATTAGTCACTCCATCACCTTTCAGGCATTCCACAGCACACCCATCCATACCTGTAGCTTTCCCTTTTTCATCTCTTTTACTGCCTCCTGCACTTCCTCCTTCGTGATCAAAGAATCTTTCAACTCTCCCAGCACATTTATTCCTTGCACCCTTCCATCCGCCACAATCTCAGCCACCATTTCCTCCTCTACATTTAACAATCTTTCAAAATACTCTGCCCATCTCTTCCTTACTGCATCCATCTCAACTAACATCCTTCCATCCTCTGCTTTTACTCGCTCTTCCTTCCCAGACTCTCCGTTTAGCACCCTTTTCACCTCCTTCCAGAACATGTTCTTATTCTGTTGAATATTCTTAGTCAGCCGCCTACCCCATCTCTCATCTGCTGCCGCTTTAGCATCACACACAGCCCTTCTCGACCTATTCCTCTTTTCCTTATACCTCTTATATGACGCCTCAATGTTCCTCTGCAGCCACACTTCATATGCACGTCTCTTCTTAGCCACAGCCATGCTTACTTCCTCACACCACCATTTACTTCCTTTTCTTACGCCACCACCCACATGTCTCACACCACACACTTCTTCTGCATGCCCCGCCACAGCACTGTTAAACAACTGCCATTCCTCCCCCACACTGCCATTTTCCTGATTTTTCACTGCATTCCACTCATCTTTCAATTTCTCTTGATACCCTATCATTTTCTGCCTTTTATCCAAATCACTCACTTTCAAAACCTCCCTGCCACACCTAACCCTCCTAGCTCTCACCCATCTCTTACCTACTCTTAACTTTCCCTCCACCAGGTAGTGGTCAGACATACCTCCACCCTCCCCTCTCAGAACTCTCACATCCAACAATCTTCCTATTACATTCCTGGACACAACCACAGTCCATCAATGCTCTATCAACAACCCTTCCACCCTCCTGTCTCACCCATGTATACTTATAAATATTTTTCTTCTCAAACAGGGTTTTTCCAGTCACCATCTCTCACTCAACACACATCCCTATCATTCTTTCCCCATTTTCATTTCTTCCAGGCACACCATGCATACCAACTACACCACTTATATATATATATATATATATATATAGATAGATAGATAGACAAATATATATATATATATATATATATATATATATATATATATATATATATATATATATAATATATATATATATATATATATATATATATATATATATATATAGATAGATAGATAGACAAATAGATAGATATGCATATAAATTTTCTCTGGAAAGAAGAAGGAACCATAAGCTAAAAGCCTTCAAACTGTTCCCTCGAAGGAAGAGCCAAAACAAGATACTTGAGAGCCAAAATCAAGATCCGTTTATTTTGAGATGCCTCGACACTCTGAGTTAAGAAAACTGGAGGTCATAGGCAGTAGAAAATACAGAGAGTGAGTTAGTTCTCGACTTAACCTGTTCTATACATGAAAGACTGAAGTAATGCTTAACTCTTGCATTTGAGTGTTGGACAGAAAAATAATGAGAGTTTCCTGCCAGACGGGTACTATGTGCCTGCTGTAGTCGTGAAGGGATGCAAGCAGACAGTTCAGAGCAGCAGTGACCATTCAAGTGGCAAAAGAAAAGAGACAAAGATACAATAATGAGGTGATGAGAAAGACGTGGAAGGGAGTCAGTGAGATGAGGAGAGTTAATGGGATGAAAAGCCTTTGACTCCACCTCGTTTTGAAGAGCTGTATGTGCAGAGCCTCCCCAAACGTGAGAGTTGTACTCCATGCAGCGATGAATAAAACCTATGTATAAAGTTAACAACCGTGCAGGAGCAAAAAAGGCACAGAGTCGACTTAACACACCTAATATTTTGGAAGCATATTTTGCAAGAGAGGTAATATGATCATTCCAAGAAAAATCATGTGAAAATGAATCCTCCAGTATGTTCAAAGATGATGCAGGATTGAGATGAGTATTGTTAAAAACTAAAGGATATTCTTGGGGTAGATTTTAACTGATCGAAAGATGTAAGAACTGAGTTTCTGAAACATTAAAAACAACAAGATTCTTTCCCCCCAACGAGAGATAAGAGCCAAGTTAGACATTTACTGTGCCATAGACTCATCCCTTGTTTGTTGATATAACTGCTGAGATGGATGCTGCAGGAAGCGGATCGGAGGTGAATGGTGGAGTCATGACTATATGAGTGTACGACTTAGGGCATTGATGAGCAAAAGGGAGATAGCTGGTAATAGGACAGAGTCCTGAGTAACACCGCTATTGACAGCCCTGGGAGAAAAACATTGGCCATCTACAACAGCAGCTATAGATCAGAAAGGAAGATAGAGAGGCACTGACAGAAGGATAGAAACAGTGGGAGGGCAGTTTGGAAATTAAAGATTTATGCCAGACTCGATCGAAGGCCTTTGAGAAGTCAAGTGCAATGGCACAGCTTTCGCCAAAGTCCTGAAAGGAGGATGATTAGGAGTCTGAAAGGAAAGTGAGATCACCAGTGGACCATCCCTGAGGGAACTCATACTGACGATTAGACAAAAGGTTATGATAGATGCTTTATTTATTTATTATTTGTTTCAAATATATTAACCCCCTCATGCAAGATGATGCAATGTGAGTCATAATCCTTGTAATCTGAAGTGTAACTGATGATGCAATATGACGCAACTTCCCTATAAATGGTCGTAGAAACTTTTCCTGTGGATGGATTTGTGTCAAATTTGGTTCAGTCACAGATGAGGGTAGCCACGTCTAGAGAAATACACAGCAACACCCGGGAGCTTATCGGAGGGGCAAGCGGCCTATAATTAGCTCAGCATCCTCCCAGCAGTCAGGCTCGAACGGTGTGTGAGTGCATGGTTGGGCATTTAAACCCGCGTTTCCTATTACCGCACCATCCATACCTTACATGTTTATAGTGGCATTGTGTTATATATAGTGCAGTGTGCTTGTGAAGAATGTTTATAAGTGTTTCTTATATATATTCAGAGAAAGCCAAATTTGAAAATTCGTAACTGATTTTTACCGTTCCCCTCCAGTTTACACTACTGGAAAAATGCCTCACAAGGGGTTATCTGAAAAAGAATATATAAAATACTTGTTCAGTGGCAGTGAGAGTGAGGAAAGCAGTGATAGTGAAACAGACAGTGAATATGTTCAGGAGAGAGTGAGGAGCAGGAGAGTTAGGAGCAGGAAAGCGAGGAGGAAATCTGACCCGAGGGGTGATAAGCGCAAACCCGCGCTCAAGGCCGCGGCGATAAGCACAACAGAGAGTAGTAGTAGTAGCACCGTCACTACCATCACTCCTTTCCCCACTGACACCACTGGTGTAATTACTAATCCTGTTACTGCCATTACTCCGACAGCAATTGTCACCTCTGCCATCACTTTGCAAACAACCGCACATACTGATTGAAATGGAGACATACAATAAGGTGGTGGAACAGGTAAACAGTTTGGAAATGGCTTTTCAGAATGAAATAGAAAAATTAGGAAAGGAAGTCAACAAGAAAGACACAGCAATAGATGAACTGACAGTAGAAGTGGGTTCACTTAGAAGGAAAATTAGTGAAATGGCAAGTACAATAGTCAACCACGAGAGTATCACAGAAGAGTTCAAAAATTATAAGAGACAATTTGGCAAGTAGGCAATCTGATAGATCAGAGCAGTGATACTGAGGAGAAGATAACACAGGTGAACGAAGCAGTGCAAAGCTACAAAAATGATGTGGAAACCACTTTTGCTGAAATGGTGAAAGTAATGAAAGACTTAGGAACAGGGGTTGAAGAAAAAAGCATTAAAAAGGAAGTGAATAGAGTAATCCAGAACAATCCTAAATTGGTCAGAGATTCAGCAGATCTCAATAAATCTATAGTAATCACTGGTATAGAAGAGGAAGAAATAAAAAACAAGATTTCGTGAGACAAAAAGGAGATGGCAAATGTAATAAGCATATTGAAGGAAGAATCAGAGGAAATCTGTAATAAAGATACAGAGGAACACAAAAGATTAGGGAAATATGAGAGAAATAAATCAAGACCCTAAAGGTAACCCTAAAGGTAACTGTGGAGGAGATACTAAAAAATACAAAGAAACTCATGAAAAAGAGGAATTCCAAATGTATGGATAAAAAGATGCCTAACTCAAGAAGAACTGGAAATACTAAAAGAGAAGAGGGAGGAAGCAAAAAACAAAGAACGAGGAAAGATCTGAGAGGGAGAAGAACACATTTTCTTACAAAGTAATTGGAATGCAAGTTCGAAAGTGGAACATAACCAGGAGGGAATAAAAAGAGGGAAGGTAGTAGATCCAAGTCATGACAAGTATGTAAACAAGATGATTAAGTTGATGTACTCTAACGTAGATGGAATGGTATCTAAATTACTATAGATGATTATATAAAAAGAAAAGGAACCACATATTGTTGCCTAACCGAAACAAAATTAACACCAAAGATATCAAACGATACACTAAACCTAGAGGAATATGGGGAAGACATAGGAACTTTAAAAAAGACGGAGGAATTATAATATTAACAAAGAAAAATCTGCAAGTCAAAGAAATAGAACTAGATGTACACTCACAGGTAGAACTGATCGCAGTAGAGATTAGGACGTCTGAAGGGAAAGTAATTGTGACTAATTTATACACGCCACCCAGATCAAACATTTGGGAAAAAGGTGAATATGAAGATCTGGCAGAGAAAACAGTTCAAAGTTTAAGAGCATTACTCCATAGAATGGAGGAGAAATCTGAAAGAACTATACTGACTGGAGATTTCTATACAAATATAAATTGGAATACTCTATATATAATAAGCCAGGAAAGCTGTTGGGACCATAAGCTCCTGGAGCTTGTGCAGGAGTTTTTCCCAACACAACATGTAAAAGAAAGCACCAGAAAAAGAGGACTTGACATATGATGAGTACTAGATCATATATTTACTATGCAAGAAAATGTTATTGACAATATAATGTACCACCCTCCATTCGGCAAAAGTGACCATGCAGTATTAAATTACAACTTCAGGATTGCATATGACATAGTTAATAGTAATGAAAGTTACAAAAAAAGCCTTAACTACAAAAAGGGCAACTATCGTGACCTATAGAAATACCTCTTAGAAACAGATTGGGAAAAAGAGATTAGAGGACAAGATTTAAATGTTATATATAGAAAATTTGTGAACTTTATGAAATGAGTCCAGAAGTACATCCCACAGCACAAAGAAGCAGAACAGAAAATAAAGACATGGTCTAATACAGACTGTAAAAAATCGAAAGAAAAAAGATATTTGTTGTGGAACAGATTCAGAAGACACAATAGTGAAAGGGAATATAACTACTATAAACGGGCAAGAAACGATTATACAAGAATAAGGAGGGAAGCCCAAAAACAGTTTGAGGAGGACACATAAATAAAAGTAGGGATCAACTGAAGCTATTTTACAGCTACAGTACATCTGAAGCAAATCCAAAGTAAAAGATAAAATACAATCCATTACAGATGAGGAGATCACCTACACACAAGACAAGGATATTTGTGAAGCACTAAATAAGAATTTACAATCAGTTTTTACAGAAGAAAATAATTTTGAGAGGGATTATATGGAACATGCATGCCCACACATACTACCAGATATGCAAATATCAGAAAAAGAACTACAGGAGGAGTTAAGTAAATTAGACAAAGGAAAAGCAAATGGTCCTGATGAAATTTCATGTTGGGTGCTACATGAATGTGCAAAGTAAATTAAACCATTATCTTTATTTTTCAAGGAATCCTTGGGACAAGGCAAACTACCTGATATGTGAAAGAAAGCAAACATTGTTCCCTTATTCAAGAAAGGGAATTGACAAAATCCACTCAGCTACCGACCAGTACCACTAACCATACGTGTTGTAAGCAAGGTATTAGAAAAGCTGATAAGAAAATTTTGCGTAAATCATCTAGAACACAATATGACAACAGAAAGACAGTTTGGTTTCAGAAAGGGAAAATCATGTGTTATAAATTTGCTGAGCTACTATGATGGAGTAACAGAAACTTTACAGAAAAGAGAAGGATGCATGGATAATATCTATCTAGATTTCAAGAAAGCATTTGACAGAGTACCACACCACTTTTATGGAAACTGCACCATCAAGGAGGAATCCGAGTCAGACTGTGTTGTTGGATGCAAGATTTTCTTAAAAAAAGAGAAATGAGAACAGTACTAAGGGGAAATTACTCATCATGGAGGGAAGTGACTAGTGGAGTTCCACAGGGCTCAGTACTGGCACCAATTATGTTTTTACGGTACATAAATGATATAGATAGCAACATTGGAAATAAAAGCTATCTAAATATGTTTGCTGATGATGCAAAAATATAAAGGAGAATTACTAACACAGACTCTTGTAAAGAGCTACAAGAAGAATTAAATAAACTTCATGAATGGAGCAATACATGGCAAATGGAATTAATGTGGACAAGTGCCATGTAATTAAGTCTGGTAAAAGTGGAGAAAGACCAGATTGGGATTATAAGTTAGGAAGTAAAACCCTACACACATCAGAAAAAGTGAAGGATCTAGGTGTGATTATTAAAAACCGACTATCTCCGGCTGACCACATCAGTGAGAAGGTACAGAACTTGTATACACTGCTTGCAAATATGAGAATAGCATTCACATACATAAATGAAGACATGCTAAGACAGATAATAACATCATTCATCAGACCAACCCTGGAGTATGCATCAGTAGTCTGGAGTCATCATCTTAAAAAGCACATAGATAAGATTGAAAAAGTTCAAAGGGCCGCTACAATTTGAGTACCAAGCTTAAGGGATCTAAGCTACGAAGAAAGACTAGAAAAACTGAATCTACCTACACTACAAGAGAGAAGGAAAAGAGGAGACATGATTATGCTGTATAAATGCATATTAGGGAAGGAGTGGGTTAGTGCCCTACCCCGTAAAAAAAAACTAACTAAAAAAACGAACAAAGCGCCTCGGACCCGGACGGACCATACGTTGACAACTAAGGGACGGACGAAGGACATTCTTAGGGTGGGAACGTGGAATGTGAGAGGAATGAATGATGAAGTGAAAGAGAGAGAGATTGTTCAGGTGCTTGAGGATGCAAAAGTGGATATATGTGGATTGACTGAAACTAAATGGTAAGGTGAAAGGGTGAGAGAATGGGAATATGGTTTAGGTATATGTGCGGGAGTCAATGGAAAAGAGAGGGCAAGAGAGGGAGTATGTCTGATGATAAGCAAGAAGTGGAAGGAGAACATAAGAGAGTATGGAACAGTGGGTGCAAGGATTGTATGGGTGAGGATGAAAGTAGGTATACAAGCATGGGCGATTGTATGTGTGTATGCCCTGACAGAGGATCGTGTGGCAAGAGTGAAAGATGAGTTTTGGGCGAGTGTAGAAGCATGTATGGACAAGTTTGAGAGGAGCGAGAGAGTGCTGTTGATTGGAAACATGAATGGCAAAGTTGGGAATGTACGAGTGGATGGAGTAGTTGGTCAGTGGGGTGTGCCAGCTGACGTAGATGGGAATGGAAGTGCTTTGGTGGACATCTCTGCTTGTAAGGGGTTGGCAATAGCCAACACCTACTTTCGGCATAAGATGATCCACCGGTATACATGGAGAGTAATGAGGATGGATGGTGAACTTGTTGAACGAAAGGCAATGATAGACTACATGTGTGTGGATGAGCGAATGAGAAGACAAGTGTTGGATGCAAGAGTGTGGAGAGGGTGTGGGAATGGAGTCTCGGACCATCACTTAGTGATGGCCAAGGTAGAGCTGCAAAGAAAGTGGTTGAGGAGACGAAGGGGAAGAAAGGAGGAAGCAACTCCTGTGAGAAGAGTGGAGAAATTGCAAGATAGTGAGAAAATGACAGAGTATAAGAGCATAGTGGAAGAAAGACTGGGAAGGTATGAGCTAGAGCAGATGGAAGGGGTGGAAGATGTATATAAGATATTCACGGAAGAGATAGGCGCAGCGTGTGAGGCGGTTTGTGGAGTGAGGAGGAGATGCAAGGGTGTGCAAGGGACAGCATGGTGGAATGATGAGGTGAAACGAGCTGTGGAACAAAAGAAGAAGGCATATAGTGAATGGTTAGCGAGTAGAGGTAGGGGAGAAGATGAGAGAGAGAAGAGAGGTATATGTGAGCAGGAGAAGGGAGGTTAAGAGACTGGTGAAGGAGAGTAAAAAGAAAGTGGATGAGGAGTTTGGGAGGAATCTGAGTGTGAAATGGAGGGAGAGTAAGAAATTGTTTTGGAAGGAGGTAAAGAAAGTAAGGCAGTGTGAAAGAGAAAATAGTAGGGGAGTGAAAGATAGGAATAATAGATTGTTGGTGGAGAAGAGAGAGAAACTGAGGAGATGGAAGGAGCACTTTGAGGATTTGTTGAATGTGGAGAGTGAGAGCAGTGTGAGTATAAGTGGTTGGGGAATGGCTGGGAGAAGAAGAGATGAGAGGAGGGAGGAAGAGATCAGTAGGGCGGAAGTAGTGGAAGCGTTGAAGAATATTAAGTTGGGAAAGGCCCCCAAAATTGATGGAGTGTGTGGTGAAATGCTTAGGTATGGGGGTGAGATTGTTGTGGAGTGGATATGGAAGTTGTGTAGATTGGCTTGGGAAGAGGGAAGGG
Source organism: Coenobita brevimanus (assembly GCF_032717465.1). Lineage (NCBI taxonomy): Eukaryota > Metazoa > Arthropoda > Malacostraca > Decapoda > Coenobitidae > Coenobita > Coenobita brevimanus. The sequence continues at coordinate 20,651,593 of NC_136980.1, forward strand.
TTCCAGAGGACTGGAAATCAGGTATAACTGTTCCTTGATACAAAGGAAAAGGAGAGAGAGAAGTATGTTGTAACCATAGGGGTATTTGCCTCCTTAGTGTGACTGGTAAAATATATGGTAGAATACTCATTGATAGGGTTAGGCATATGACAGAGGAGCTAGCTGGAGAAGAACAAGGTGGATTTAGGAAGGGAAAAGGGTGTGTAGATCAGATACTTGTTCTAAGATGTTAAGTGGAGAAGTATCTAGAGAAGGGAAGGAAAGTGTATGCTGCCTTCATAGACTTGGAGAAAGCTTATGACAGAATAGATAGGCAAGGTATGTGGAAGGTATTAAGAATATATGGAGTGGAGGGGAAATTGTTGAGTGCTGTGAAGAGTATGTACGAGGGAGCTAGGGTTACGGTGCGGGTGGATGGTGAGCTGAGTGAGTTCTTTGATCTCAATGTGGGACTGAAACAGGGTTGTGTGATGTCTCCATGGCTGTTTAATATATACATGGATGGGGTTGTAAAGGAGGTGCAAGGTAGGGCAGTGGATGTGGGGGTGGCTCTAATGAATGAGGGTGAGATTTGGAAGCTTCCTGTGTTGCTGTTTGCTGATGATACAGTACTGTTGAGTGAAGATGAATGGGAGTTGCAAGGTTTGGTGAATGAATTTGGGACAGTGTGTAGGAGGAGGAATCTGAAAGTTAATGTAAACAAAAGTAAAGTTATGGTGTTTGAGAGGAATGAAGTCACAGAGTGTGCAGTGAGGTTGGATGGTGAGGATATGGAGAATGTGAGTGCATTCAAGTACTTGGGTAGTGTGATGAGTAAGGATGGAACTTTGGGGGATGAAGTGCGTGAAAGGGTACAGCAGGGAAGGAAGGTTGTTGGTACACTGAAAGCAGTGATGAGAAATAGGGAGGTGAGTATGGAAGTTAAGAAGTCACTGCATGATAGTATTGTGATCCCTACCCTGACGTATGGAAGCGAGGCATGGACCTTGCAAGAGGGGAACAAGTCAAGAGTGAGAGCAGTGGAAATGAGTTACTTGAGAGGAGCATGTGGAGTGACGTGGAGGGACAGGTTGACGAATGAAGAAGTGAAGGAACGCTGTGGGGTGGATGTGGATGTGGTTGAGAAGATTAGGAGAAATACACTGAGGTGGTTTGGACATGTGAAGAGAATGGAGAATGAAAGACTGACTAAGAGGGTGTATGTAGGTGAGGTGGAGGGAGGGAGAGAGAGAGGTAGACCGAGGATGAGGTGGAGGGATGGAGTTGAGAGGTATATGAGGGAGGGGGGGGTGAGTTGGGAGGAGGGTAGTCAAATGGTGGGTGACAGAGCGACTTGGAGGCGTTTTGTCTGCGGCCACCCTTTGCGGGATTAGGGCGTCGGGCTATAGATAGATAGATAGTAAACAGACATAAATGATTACATAACCTATGGGGATTCATCAGCAAGAGAACACTGCAAAAAAAAAAACTCATTGAAAAAGAGGCGATAAAGACGTAAGGAAATTTAGTTTCCCAAATAGGGCAACTGATCAGTGGAATGCACTACCAAATGAAATAGTGTGTGCCAAAACAATTCATAAATTTAAGGATATGTACGATAAAAATGGTTTAAGACACGGGACAGTACGAGCTTGACTCATTCCTGTAATGATACAGTTAAGTAACAACAATTAGGTAAGAACACACACACACACACACACACACACACACACACACACACACACTCATCACCAATACTCACACACACACACACACACACACACACACACACACACACACACACACAGGCTGTGATCGTACCTGTCCTCCTCTCTGCAACTCCATCTCCTCTCAAGAAACACTACAACACTGCTAGAGGATGTGAGTAACCAGCTTATTTGTCTAGTTTTATACTATCGTACTGTAAGGTATAAAATATGTGTTTACTATATATTTCTCACAGGAAAAATGTGGTGCATTTCATTGCTATTCTCTCAGTCATTATACTCGTAAGGTATAGGTCGCATCAAAAATCTGAAGAAGGCTCGATCAAGCAGATGACTTCTTATACATACTTTTGTAAAGCAAAGTAACCTATGTGTGAAAATTATTGGGGAAAAGTTATGAAAGACGAACTTAATACTCAGCCTACGGACCTGAGCGTACAAGCTGTCACCGCTCGCAAACCACAGGCAACCCATCGTAACCTTTCATAATTCATTTTCTTAATAACAATAATGCTTATAACACTGAATTATATCACGGGCTTCCTTAACCTTTGGCCTACAAAACTGGATAGAATTTACATATATGTTTGTTACAGTGTCACTAACAACATACGAAATACGGTAATTAACAAGTCAGACTATTTTTGGCAATTTTCGTAGTTTTTTTCGATTTACTCGAAAACTGTTGGACGTATCAACTTGAAACTTTCACGGATGAAAGATCGTGAAATTCTGCATATAGACATGTCCTTTGAAACTGCACGTCACGGGAAAAAAATTTCACGGTGATGTTGGGAGTTTATGAGAAGCTAGTTTTCAAGTAAATAAGGTTTATTCAGGCTTCATATCTGGACATTTATTCATCTGTTTTATGTTTTTCTTTTTATCTTATAGTATTAAGATCAACAAAGATGATGCGAAGCGATTTATAACAATATAAGCACTTTCCAAGGGTAAATTGGGCCATTGAAATTTTTCCCTTACCGTGCGCATGGAGCCAGCCTGAGCGAGGTTTTGGTTCTGTGCATGGAACCGAAACTTATTGGAAACTTATGGTGCGTGAAGGGGTTAAAAAACTTTCGAACTACAGGATGTTAAAGCAATTAGGCGATATTTAGAGGGCACAGAGTGGTTCTTTGGGAGAGCCTGAATGAGAGCAAACTTCCGGCAAGAAGAAAAGGAATAATTTGACAGACAAAGGAGAACGAGTTTCCATAGGCAGGGAGTAAGCACACAAGCACAGTTCTTCACGACAATAGGATGGACCTCATCTGTCTCATATGCCTTATTAATTCGAGTATTTAGGCAAGTAATGACAGACAACACATTAACTGAAAACATTTTAATGTCAGCTATGAGGAAGTCAGAGGGAAGAAGTGATGAAGGAACAGCACCTGAAATGTCTAAGGTGGAATTGGAGGAGAAAGACTGCAAAGCGTTCAGCTTCAGTAGAAGATACAGCTACATACCCATCAGAGGAGAAAAGAGAGGGGAGGGATGATGAAATAAAGTTCTTAAAAAAAGTTATTGGCAAGGTGCCAGAAGAAGCCAGAAGAATCTGAGTTGGAGAGTTCAGAGCATTTAGTATGAATAAAATTATTTTTAACAAAGCAAAGGACAGACATGGCATGATTCTGGGCAGACACATTAAAGAGATGAGATTCAAGGGTGGGTTGGCTCTAGTACCTTTTGTAGACCTTATCCGTGTTGTGGACAGCATTAGAACATGCGTGATTAAGCTTTTTTTGTGTGTGTGTGTCAGAATAAGAGTGAAAAATGTATACTTCCATGCCTGAGAGAATAACCTCTGTAATGCGTGAAGCACACGAAAATGTTCTTGGCCATGGGAAGAATATTCATTTCAGGGAATATCAAAGAAGCAGATACCCCAAACAGCATCTTCAAAGAACCAAAGAGATTGCTTAGTGGAAGGGTCCACAGGCCTTACTGGAGCGATAGGACAGGCTAAAGTGATAAGGTGGTGATCGGAGGAGCCCAAGAGAGAGAGAATAATAATAGCACAAGCAGATGCTTTAGTTGCAAGCAAAAGGTCAGGTATGTTGGAAGTCTCCAAGGTGGAGATATCAGAGAAAGGAGAAACTGATAGGATGTGTTCAGTCTCAGAAGTAAGTTAGTCATTGAATTTTTCACAGTCAGTACAGTCTGGAGATAAGTAATCAGTGCTGAAATATTAGTAAGTGAATGACCAGATAGCCGATGCCAGAGAGTAGGGAATTCAGAAGATTCAAGTTAAATAACATGAGGGGAAGATATTTCGTTGCATACATATACACAACTGCCACATTTGTCTTGGAAGAGAAAAAAGAGAATGTAGAAGGAACAGAGAAGAGTTTGCTACGAGTTGCCTCTGACAGCTGAGTCAGTAAGGAAGAGAAGGTGAGATTTAGAGGAAGAGTGGTGGTGTTCAAACAGAGAAATTTAGAGAAAAGGCCGCGAATGTTTCAGAAATAAAGAAGTATTGAGTTGGACCATTGTTTCAAACATATCACTGGGTCGTCACTGGGAGAGGGGTAGACGGTAGGGGCTTTTATGGTCCCTCTCCCTGGGAACTCCAAGGCTGAACGTTGACATGCTTTTTTTGTTTGTTTGTTTGAAAAGGAAGTGTTGTGTTTAATGCGCATGTAAATTGGTAATACTGCAGTGCGGTTGCATTTCTTATTATGATCTTCTTTTATACTACACTGCCAACACTCTGGGTCACAAGACTGACGACTCAGCCTGTCAGCATTGCCATGTACCCAGGACGGTGCTGCACCTCAAAGCTGTGCTGGTTTAGCTTCCCGAGCCAGCTTGCCAGTTGTCCTTCCGGATTCTTTTGCATCTTCAGCCACGTGAGTGCTGCATGGTCCGTCCTGATGATGAAGTAGGATCCATACCGGTAGGGATCGAGGACATCAAGGCTCATCACTGCCATGAGTTCCTTATGGGTCACACAGTAGTTCTGCTCCAGTGGGCTGAGCTTCTTGCTGTAATATGCCACCATATACTCCTCGTCATCCTTTTTCTGTGACAGGACTCCACCAATACCATGGTTGCTAGCATCACAGTCCAGAATGAATAGCTGACTCTGATCTGGGTACGGCAATATTGGAGAGCTTGCCAACGCATGCTTGAGTTCATCGAAGGCCTTCTGAGTCACTGTAGTCCATGCAAACTTCTGCCTCTTCCCAAGCAACTTGTGCAGAGGTGCAGCTATCATTGCAAAGTCCTTGACAAAACGCCAATAGTAGGTGCACAAGCCCAGGAAACTCCGTAGCTCTTTCACAAAAGTTGGAACTGGCCAGTTTTCCACAGTTGCCACGTTCTCTGAGTCAGTACAGATGCTGCCCTCGCCTACAATGTGTCCCAGGTACCGTACTTCACTTCCTTCTGGAACAGGTATCACTTCTTGGGGTTTGGGTTGAGGTGTGCTGCTCGGATCCTGTTCAGCACCTCCAACAGCCTCTGTCCAATTCCTGGTCCAATGTCCATCCAAACGCAATTCCATTGTTCAGATAGATGAGAGCTGTTTGCCAGTGCAGGTCTTCAAGTATGCGATCCATGAGATGCTCAAAAGTAGCTGGGGCATTGCACAGATCAATGGCATCACTTCAAACTGCTATAAACCCTGCCCATATGAAGAGGCTGTTTTCTCCTTGTCCATCTCTGCAACCTTGACCTGATGATATCCTGCCTTCATGTCTAGGGTGGAGAACCACTTTGCACCTAACAGAGCACCCAGGGTGTCATCAGTTCTTGGCAATGGGTATGCATCCTTCACTGTCACATCATTCAGGGCTCGATAATGAACACAACACTTTACTAAGCCATCCATCTTCCTTACCAAAACCACTGCTGATGCCCAAGGATTGCTGGAATTTTCTATCACACTTTGACTTTGGAGATTCTCCATCACCTTCTCCATTTCTTGCTGCTGGGTTGGTGCCATCCTCTGCGCTCACTGTATAATCGGACGATGGTTCCCGGTGTGTATAAAATGCTCCACCAGATCAGTGCACCCCAGGTCTAGGTCTCCAAAGAAGAAGATCTTTGCAAACTTCATCAGCAGCTGCCTCAGCTTCAGCACTTGGGAGTCATCCAGGCTTTGGCAGCTCCTTGTAAACTATCTGGCAGATACCCAACTTCTTTGACTACACTCCTTTTACAGGCCTTCCTCTGATGCCATTCAGGGTCTACCACCTGGCACAGTCCCAGAGTTTCACCCTCGTTGATCTTCTGTGGCTCACGGGAGAATTTGGCCACCACAACTGGCACTTCACCTGCACCTGTTTCCACCAAAGTTCTCCTCACCATCACTCCGACCTTTGTCTTGCACCATACATCAGGGTCCACTACCTCTACACAGCTGTCAAAAGAGTCACTCACCTTTAGCTGAAGCAGTAGTTCTGACCTTGAGGGTATCACTGTAATGTGGAGCGCCCTCACCTCGCCACCAGAACTGGTACACCTCACTGCTATGACTCAAACCGACTTTCTTTGAACTTTCAACTTCATGGAGCAGAAGTTTAGCTCACATCCCATGAACATCAGATAGTCCAGACCAAAAAGGCAAGAATCCTCCATCTCGGCCACATAGACTGGAAGTGTAGCCTCTTGACCTGCCACTTTAGTCCAGACATCCATGGGTCTCCTCAGTTCTTCAGGTGCCCAATTACACCACATGGTTGTTGCGATGACTCAGGCAGATACCAATGATGTAACACATCAAACCTCACAGATGTCTGCTCTGAGACTGAATCAATCACCAGGGAACACTTCTTTCTGTTCATTCTTCTATCTACTCGCACACGGTCGATTGCAGTTCTCTTGCATTTTCTTGGTGGTGAGGATACTTAGGAAAAACTGGCTGGTGGTTTCCCCTTAACACCAGCCTCCACTAGTTTTCTGCTTCTTTCTGGTCTTCCGCAGTCTTCCTCTTATCCTCCTTTTTGCTTATTTTGGCATTAAGAGCTAAGTGTCCCACCTCACTACATGTCCAACATGTTTTTGTTATGAATGTATGTTTCCTTTCATTGCTCTGTTCTTGCTTCTTCTTTCATTTCTAACAATCGTCCTTCCTGTGTCCCGGCTTACCGCTAAACCAGCAACCTTCTTTGATCTTCTGTTCCCTCTTCCATTTACAGCAGTCTCCTTTCTTATGTTCTGGCTTTTCACAGTACCAGCAGCTTCCTTCAAATTTTTCTGCTTCATGTACATACCTGCCCCTTTCTTGCCTTGAATCATGCACTACGTCCTACCTGAAAAGTGAACATACTGGACCTGAAATAGAACTCGAACTTTAGAGGCCTGGGTAGTGCTTGCATGCTTCTGGGTTGTGCCCGCTTCACTTGCACTGTCAAATCTGCACTATCAAGAGCATCGATGAACTGGTCCCTCAGATGAATGACCAACAGGTTAGGTGCTGCTCCTGGGTACACTTTGTATGCCATACTCTCCAGATCATGAGCAAGCTGCTGTAGGGATTTGCCTCGAGCCCGTAAAGGGGTCCGGAATCTTGCTCTGTAAAACTCAGTTTGATACATGGTCTCATATCTGAACTCCAGTACATCTACGAAGGGCTGATAACTGTTCCTCTCCTCTGCTGGCATCTGGCCCAGAATTTCCATTATGACACCCTCGATGCTAGTAGCAAGCTGCACTGCCATCTGCCTGTCAATCCAACCATTCTGGTCAGCATGTAGCTCAAACTGTGCATGGTATGCTTCCCAAGATACTCTACCGTCAAGTTCCCGAGGTTTCTTTTTAATTGGGCCCCCATTATAGCCATGCATTTCACTGGTTTGGAGCCTAAAAACTGGGGCATCATAATTAAGGCCAGGACTTAAAATTTCTGCATTCTGATTATTGAGCCTTGTAATGCTACCTTTAGATGCTTGTGATTCATCAAGAGCCACCACACAGTCTATTTTTTTCATATGCTCCCTGGACATTAACCCGACTCTCAGCAGTGCAATATTTCACTAGAACCTCAATTTTCTCACTAATTATGTTTACATGGTCGACTACGTGCTTCAACTGGTTATCTACACGCTGTCTACACTCCATCACAATTTCCTCACTAATTGTCTTCAACTTGTCGTCTACATGCTGTTTGAACTCCATCACATTCTTGCTTACCACATACACTTGCTGCCATAGCTCTGCGTATAATTTTTCCCTCAATTGTTCCTGTTCTTCCTCCACTTCCCCCATTAAACCCTTACACATGGGGATGGCTGGACCACGCTGTGCCCCTCCAGCGGGGATAGCAGGAATCTAGGCTGGGATGCACAAAACTCCGTCGGATGGCAGCCTTAAGGCTGGCCTTATATGAAATATTAAAGGCGGCCCTACGGCTGCCTCTAAGGCCCATGCACGACGACCCGTTGCCTTGTCTTAGGGCTGACTTAAGTTTCGTGCATTGGTCTTAGCTAAGGCTGGCCTTAACTGTAGGGAATGTTTGGGGGGAAATCTAGTGCGTCAGCTGCGACCCTGCCGACCAATCAGACGGCAGAACACAAACACTGGGCCAATCACAGACCTTCATGAATCAGCTGGGGGTGAGAGGCGAGAGGAGTGTTTATGTTACCGTCATAGTGGGAAACCCGTCACTGTATAGAATGCCTAGGTAAACTTCAAGCCAAGGTATAAGATAGAATCATCTGTACACATTTCCTTGGTATTCTGTAGATTACCGTGTTCATTTTAGGCAACGTGAGAAACGACCAAACTGCAGCAAACCGGCAAACTGTGAACCCAGTCATTTCAGTACGTTAGGTTAATTTAGGCTGCGGTTAGTTTTAGCTGGGATGGTCTAGGCTACGTTTAAGTTCGATTACGGTAGGTTAGGTTAGGTTAATTTAGGTAAGTGCTTAACATAACGTTCTTCTAAATTAACCTAACCTAACCTAACCTAACCTACATTATCCCAGCCTAACCCCCTGTTGTTTATTACATTATACTTTGCCATAAAAATGTTAGACATTCTACAGAATACCTATGCATTCTATTAAAGTCCCAGGTTAGGTAAAATATATAAAGTCATAATGAAATAAACTTATACTTTGCCAAAAAATGTTGGTCATTCAATAGAATTCCTAGGCGTTCTATACAATACCTTATTTTCACAAAATGCGGTAACAAAAACACAACAGTCAAGGATAAGCACGTGAAGTGCCGGTAATTAATTGAAAATGTCGGGTGCAATGAAAAGACGTCCCAATATTAGTGATGAAGAGCAATACACCCACAGAACCTTTAAAACAGTAAGATGAGAGGGTTTAGGAGTAAAGAAACAAAATAGCAATATGAATGGGAACTTATTATGTTTGCCATGTTTTACCTAACCATTGTCTAACTTTAAACAAAGTAATCAGCAACCACAGTTACCTGGCATAAAATGTCACCATAGACGCCTTGGTTCAGATCTCTGGTGGTTGGAATTAGCCCAGATAAAGACAGTGTGAGTGCTGCCAGGATATCTGTAATTACAGCTTAGTATCATTTTGTTGCTGTCACAAACAACTTGCACAGCCAGTGAATGAAACCGTTTGCAGCTGACAAATACATGATTTTTGTGATCTGGGGCCTTAATTGGTATTAGGGTTCAACCCATTGCTCCAAGCACTTTAGGAAGTTAGGAATAATGATGAATTATCACCAATCCATAATATGGCTGCGTGGCTTAATAGAAAGAAAATAAAGACCATAAGAAACACACAAACATCAAGAAAAGGGGGTAGAACAGAATACAGAGGAGGGCAGTAAGGAAGAAAGGCTGGAGACAAAAAGGCCCCTTTTAGTTGCCCCTTACAAGCAGGGATACTGGAGAAGTATTCTTCCCCTCCCTTCCCATGGGAACCCAAATACTTTAGGAAATTTATTTATTCTGTGGAAACCCTCGTCTCTGTCCTTCTCAGCAAACCACTGGGCATCTTAATTTTTCTCAGTCATTTTCTGTACAAAGTATCTGTCACACGTGATATCACTTTGCATACACTTGACTCATGAATACCACCCTCCAACAACACTCTGAAAATTCCCACTAGCGTAGAACCTCTGGGTTGCCAAAAATTGTTGTGTAGGCAAGAATGTCATGGCAGTGTAACGTGACACTCCCAATATGAGGCTCAAGTTCCGTTAAACGAAGGAATTCGCTCTTGGGGAGGCGATATTGTCTCAATACATGTTCATCATTTATGTTACAGGGGTTCAGTGGCTCCAAGAAACCTCCATTCCCTTCGCAAAGCACGATCTAGTTCACAGGCAACTCATCAACTCCATGCCGAGGCAAACAATAACAAGTTGGGTCCGGTTTGTGCTACAGAGAATATCAAATCGGAGTTACTTTATTTACGGGTCTCAATACGGTAAGGCTGCTCCGACCCAGCCTCAGCGGCTGAGGCGGCCTTACCGAGGCTTACCATCCTGTTGGTGCTTCGTGCATGGGCCTTAGCGACCCACGGCCTTAAACTACCCGACTTAAGGCCGTGTGTAGCCGTAAGGCCGTTTGTGCATCCAGGCACTAGACAATACACGATAAATTTGCTAATTCCAGGTCAATGGAAATATCACTTAGCCTTTTCCCTTATATATATATATATATATATATATATATATATATATATATATATATATACAATATATATATATATATATATATATATATATATATATATATATATACAATATATATATATAGTATATATATATATATATATATATATATATATATATATATATATATATATATATATATATATACAATATATATATATAGTATATATATATATATATATATATATATATATATATATATATATATACAATATATATATATAGTATATATATATATATATATATATATATATATATATATATATATATATATATATATATGATAATAGGCCGTAAGGGACATTTCAATGAGTAATGAACAAGGAAACTTAGCGACGAAGTGAACGTGGGGTGTTGCCAGGTGATAAATTAGCTACTTCATGGCCAAAGGCAGTATCAATTAGCCTTTTCCTTTTATATATATATATTTTTAGTATGGGAATAGGATATAGGGCATATTTCAATGGAAAAAGCAAATGGAAGAAAGCAGCCAGGAGTTGTGTTGAATGGTCAGGCTGTAGCTAGGCAGGGGAGGGGGTAGGTGAGGCGAGGCAAACACAGAAAAATGGCTAAATTGGTAACACTGGATGCGATACTAGCGGTATTGGCAGTGCTGCCTATTGTTACATACTGGCAGTACTGATAAATGATACATGACCGCACTTGAAAGCCCGGGAGATTTTTAAAATCCCAGGAACACAGAAGTGATGTCCTGCAGTATGGTACTTAGGTAACAAGCGCAACAGTAGTGATGCATGTGGGTATGGGGTTAAAGCATCTAGCTGTCCTTACATCCTCAGTTGTAATTCCCTCTGTTGCTCCTGTAATGCTCTTTGAAGCTGTTCCCTTTGTGCTTGCAACTGTTCCTTGATTTTTTTATTTTGTGCCTGTAATTTGTCCTTTGAGTTCTTTCTGTCCTTCACTCTGTGCCTGTAGTTTTGCACCTTGTGCATGTAATTGTTCTCTGAGTTCTTTGTGTCCTTCATTCTATGCCTGTAGTTAGACTTTCTGCTGGCAATAGATTTATGATTGCAGCCAATGACACCTCGTCCTCCTGCCCAGCTCAGGAGTTTATCTACACACCCCCTTGCTCCATGTTGGAGATTAAACTCACGGTGCACTTTAATGATCCCACTTCTGATACCACTGTTATGTTCCCATCCCACACTACCCAGTCTCTAACAGCAGTAGTACAGTATAGAACGATATAGTTAGGACGTTGCCCAGTGAGTTGTTCTTCCTTTGGTCAGGCTTTTGGTGTAGGCAACAACACACAAGAATAGCTCAGGCGTTGTAAATAAACACTGGCTTCTAAAGTTTACTGTTTTTATTATGTAAATAATTGCACTTAATGCTTACCAGCTTCACTTCATTGTTTTCACAAGTACTGGAGATAATCCTCACTAACTGCAATTTCACTTAATGCTTGCCAACAACACTTCACTATTTGCACAAGTACCAAAGATATACAAACTTCGCTAATTGCAATGACACTGAACTACACTCAAACTCAACTGAAACTGACTGAAACTGCTCTAGTCTCTTCTTCATCCTCACATAGCCTTACATTACTATCCAAGCTTCTGGTACATCCGACGAGACAAACAGTTAAAACAGTTACCAACTCGGAGACATCCAAAACATCCAGAGTTTTTTTACGTTACATAACACTGTAAATTATTTACCATACTTAAACTAAATTACATAATTTAACAAACTAACATAAATAAAACATTATAAAGATAAATAGCACAAAAATTAATGTACAACTCACAAAATAACTACGCTCACAAACAGCAGGCTAACTGGCAACGCTGACTCGTAACGGAACTACAGAACTACAAGAGACATCAGGAATTCTCCAGCACTTTGGAACTTGAGTCCAACTCTTAAACTATATATATATATATATATATATATATATATATATATATATATATATATATATATATATATATATATATATATATATATGAGAGGGAGGGGATACGTGGATCAGGCATTTGGTGAGAGACAGATGTGTGAAAAGTATTAAGAGAAAGATAAGGATGTGTTCTGGGTGTTCATGGATTTAGGGTAAACGTATGGTAGAATTGAAAGGGAGGCTTTGTGGACTGTTTTAAGATTGTATGGACTTGAGGGTAAGTTACTAAAAGGAGTGAAAAGTTTGTATGTAAATAGTAGAGCGTGTGTGAGTGAGAAATACTGTGAGCGATTGGTTTCCCATGAGAGTGGGGCTACAGCAGGGATGTGTGATGTCGCCTTGGTAGTTTCATATTTATATGGATGGTGTTTTAAGGGAGCTGAATGCAAGAATTTTAGGTGGAGGTCTGAGTCTGGTGAATGTTGATGGTAATGAGTGGAATCTGAAGCAGCTCCTGTTTGCAGATGATATTGCACTGGTGGCTGATTCAGAGAGGAGATTGAGATAGTTGGTAGAGGAGTTTGGAAGGGTGTGTGAAAAAAGGAAATTGAAAGTAAATGAGATTAAGAGTAATATGATGAAGTGCACGAGGTTGGTAGATGGTAGGAGGATGAATATAGTTTCGAATGGTGAGTTGCTTGAGGAGGTAGAGTGTTTTAAGTATTTAGAGTCACATGTTGCTGTGGATGGAAGAACAGATGCAGAAGTGAAGTTTAGAATCAGTGAAGTAGGAGAGATGCTGGGAGGACTGATAAAGGTGTTTAAATGTTCACTTAGAAGGGATGTAAAGAGAAGGCTGTATGAGGGTGTTGTGGTACCTACTGCATTATATGAGGCTGAAATGTGGATTATGGGTGTAGCAGAGAGGAAATGTTTGAATGTAATGGAGATGATGTGTCTGAGGAGTATGTGTGGAGTGACGTGTATGGATCGAGTGAGAAATGATGAAGTGCGAAGGAGAACTGGAGTTGTTTGGGAGATGGCTGATCGAGTTGAGCAGAGGGTGTTGCGATGGTTTGGGCATATTGAGAGAATGGATAATGAGCGATTGGTGAAAAAGATAACTAGATCTGATTTGAGAGGTGTAAGGCTGAGAGGAAGACCACGAATAGAATGGATGGACAGTGTGAAGAGAGCATTGGATGAGAGAGGGATGTCTGTTGAGCAAGGAAGAGTGGCTGTGCGTGATAGAAATGAATGGAAAGAAACTGTGAATGAATGAATGATGATGCAGCCCTGAGGGGATATTCTCCCACATTTGTCTGATCAGCTGATCAGGTCAGGTGCAGGTAAGGGGATGGGTCTGTTATGATGTGGCAGGGGTAAACCAGCTCTGCTGTCAGGCCCTGCTGCGGATGTCACTAATCGCACTGAGCAGTTGACCCTCGTGTGGTGTTGTGCGGTGAGGATCTGTCCCTTCTCCTCTTTGGGGTTAAGATGCGAATGAATGTGTTTGAGCGGATGAGTAAATTGGAAGTGTGTCGCCCTGTTTTGATTACCTCCCTTTCCTTGGGGGAAGCAGCCTAGGTATACACACACACACACACACACACACACACACACACACACGAGCCTCACCGCACTAACGGGTTGCAAAATCATTTGCCAAAATTAACAGGCACCGACACCACCATCACCATCATCATCACAACCGTCACCACCACCACCACAGTTACCACAACCACAGCAAGCACAACCAGCATCATCCTCACAACCACCACTACCAGAATTACCATCAACATCACCAAAAACACAGCTACCACCACCTACATCATCGTCGGTGCTACTCCCACCTCCACCACCACTACGACCACCACCAAAGCTACAACCACCAACATCACTACCATCACCATGATTATCACAGTTACCACCACCACCACAACCTCAACTACCACAACTGTCACCACAACTACCGCCACCACCATCACCACCACAGCTAGCACCACCACTACCATCACCATCGCAGCTGCCAACACCACCAACATCGCAGCTGCCACCGTTTTCTGCTGAATAAAATCGTCTCTTCATAACATCAGTGAAGTAACAAACATCGGAATGTACAGGTATGACTAGCGTCATAAATTCGCATTAGGCCAGCAGGTATGATATGAGCCTGAGTGTCTGGCAATACTCTATGGAGAAGAGTTGGCCGATATGCATTTTAAAGGCCTGTGTTTATGTTTATCATTTGGAGATATGTTCGGAACACAATATTTTATTATGTACTGTATGTAATAATCATCTGAAAAGTAGAAAGCAATAACTTTATACTATGAAATGCCGTATGTAAATATACTATACCCTCGGTCCTTATTTCCTTCTGGTCTCTACCGTACCCCTCCCTCTGTCCCTCCCTCGCCCTTTCTCCACCCCTCTACAACCTTCCTTCCCCCAACTTATCTCTCCCCCTCCCTCTCTTTCTCTCACTTTTAACTTTTGCCCATATCGTCGCTCTTGCAACCTTTATTGGTAAACACATTTTTAAAAGGCGCCAGCATGCTTGTTGCACCGTTCTCCTATGTTATTCGTGACACATATAATGTTTCATAATAACATGATACATAGTCTCAGTTTCAAAACAACTACATCCATAGGTTATTATTATAAATCCCCTCTAATCACCATGCTCTCGTTCCCTTTCTCATCCCTCTCTCAATAGTCTTCTTTCCGTTATTCATGACACTCCCGAGATACAGGTAGCTCTGGGGTCTGGCATTAGGGTTGTATTCCTGTAACTCCCTGTCTACATCCCATTCGATCTGTCTTCCCAGTTCTTCACCCCATCACACTCTCTCAGCCCCTTCTACCTCTCCTTGTTATGCATGTAACGTAATGATGATATGGCTTTATATTATATAAGCAGTCACTCACCCTTTGCTATGTATTAGACTCTAGATAGGCTCAAATTTTTTCGTTTCTAATGGGCCAGCAATACCTGTACTCGTGGTCTAACAAAGCGAGTTCCCATGCCTAATGTAATATACACACATGCCACCAGTGTTAGCCTGATTGTTGCGTGGCCGCGAATTTCATGAAGCATTATGAATATACAGTATGGAGTAACAGGGAAGCTACTGACTGCCGGGAAGAGTATGTATGAGGGAGCTAAGGCTGCAGTGCGTGTGGATGGTGAACTGAGTGACTTTTTCTATTTGAATGTTGGCTTAAAAGAGGGATGTCTCATGCTCCCATGGTTGTTCAGTTTGTACATGGATGCGGTTATAACTTAGGTACAAGGTAAGGCAATGGATACTGGAGCGACCCTAATGAGAGATGGGAGTGTTTTGAAACTCCCTGTACAGTTCTTTGCAGATGATACTGTATTGTTAAGTGAAGACGAAGAGGAACTGCAATGCTTGGTGAATGAGATTGGGAGAGTGTGTAAGAAACGGTATCTAAAAGTGAATGTAGGGAAGAGTAAAGTTAAGGTCGTAGAGAGAAATGAAGCCAGTGAATGTCGAGTGAGGCTGGATGAGAAGGAAATGGAAAACGTGAGTGTGTCTAAGTACTTGAGTAGTGTGATGAGTAAAGATGGAAGTTCAGAGGGTGAAGTGCTTGAAAGGGTACAACAGGGAAGAAAGGTTGCTGGTTCTTTAAAAGCAATGAGAAGGAACAGGGAAGTGAGCATGGAAGTAAAAAAGTGACAGTATTGTGATAAGAACCCTAACGTATGGAAGTGATGCTTGGTCCTTATTAGAAGGACACAAGTCAAGAATGAGAGAAGTGGAAATGAGATTTTTGATAGGACCATGTGGAGTTACGTGGACGGACAGACTGACAAATGAAGTGAAGAACCGTTGTGGTGTGCATGTGATAGAAAGCGTTAGGAGATATACATTGAGGTGGTTTGGTAGGAGGAAAGGATGGAGAGGGAGACACTAACGAGCGAGAGTGTATGAAAGACAGGTTGGGGAGAAGAGGGTGGGGGAGGCCCAGGATGAGATGGAGGGATGGAGTGGAGAGGAATATGACAAGGGAGGAGGGGATTAGTTGGGAGCAGGGCAGTGAAATGGCGTTGGACGGGGCAATATGGAGGAGATTTGTTTGTGGTCACCCTTTACGGGATTCAGGGGCCTGGCAATAGCTAAAGAGAAAGAGAGATTTTATGCAGTATGAAGTATTAGCAACAGTAAGAGTGTTTTTATGGCAGGGCAATTACACTTGGATTCAAACCTGCGTTATCAAAATTGCTATTTCAGTACTATGACCAATCTGCCACATGTCTCCCTGCCATATATACTTGTAGTGTAAAATATTGTGTGAGGTGGACAGTTGCACGAAACCTCTCTCCTCTCTCATTTATTTCCCACTGTTTACTTACTCCAGATAAGTTCCATCAGCACGAAGCAATATTAGTGCTGCTTCTATGTAGAGTCACTGAAACTGATAACCCTTACCGAGGTGTCGATCACGGGGTGTTTCATAAGTACATGTGGTTTTAATACCCTTAACCGAGTTGATGGTATGAAGATATCTGCTAGTAGTATAATTTTCTTCTTGAACTGTTTGCTTCCGGAGTTAATGGTTACCCTGTATTTGGGAATATATACTGCGAAAATCTTATTTCAACGTGCGTCGTCAATGCTAAAGGAGTATCGTGTAAACATGGATGTTGACGCCGTAGAATAGTGTCTGAAGGTAGCGAAGGGAAGGAAGATGAGCGATCGGGAAGACAGAGAGAAGAAAAAGGGGGAGGGGGAAGGGAAGACGGTAGCGATGAGGAAAGGGAAGTGTAACATATTGTGGGAAGGACAGCGGGAGGGAGGGGAGGAGAGAGTAGAGGAAAGGGACAGGGGAGAGACCAGAAGGAAACATGCAGCGCAGGTATGGTATCTTTTCATACGGCAGTTCATAGATGTTTATTGCATTCTCCTTTTCAGATTATTATATACTGTAAATAAAGAATATTGTGTTCCGAGCATATCTTCCATTGGTATATAAAAACACAAGCCATTAAAATGCACATCTGTAAACTCTTCTACCTACAGTATTGACAAACACTCACGCTCACTGTCATACCTGCTGGCCTAACGTACAACCTCTCTCTCTCCCTTCAAAGACGTATAAAACAGCACCGAAATGTCGCGCCACATCTTCCACGTGCGTGAATTTTAACACCAATGAGGACGATGACTAGGGGCAAAAATTAAGAAAAAAAATAATTAATTACAAATTACCAAATTACATCAGCTTGAAACTGGATCATCTGGTACCCAGTTCCAACCATCCGATCAAGTTTCATCAAAATACTTTTTTCCAGTTTGGCTGCAATACACACACACACACACACACACACACACACACACACACACACACACACACACACACACACACACACACACACACACAAACACGTGCATGCGCCCATGATATATATATATATATATATATATATATATATATATATATATATATATATATATAGACATACCACAGGCCCCACTCACTGCACAGTCCCAGGTCCAGGCAATGGATCTGGGACCCCTAACCCACCAGTTTACCACAGCCACTGGTAAGCTGGTGGGCTAGGGGTTCCAGATCCATTGCCTGGACCTGGGACTGTGCAGTGAGTGGGGCCTGTGGTACGTCTATCCCCCTTTATTAATACCGAATATGACAAAACACAAGTATAAGTTTCAAAGCAAGCCTGAGGACAGTTAATTCCCCAGGGGGATGAGGGTGGGTTCATGGAATAAGGGAAGTTTGAGGGGAAGAGCGGAGGAAGTCGTTGAGGCATTCAGTAGGAGGTGGGTGGATGTGGCGTGTTTGCGGGAAGTCCGGTACAGGGGTGGATCAGCCAGAAAGATTGTTGGGAAGGACTGTTGCTATAACTTGCTTTGGCAGGGGGGGACAAACGGATATGGAGGTGTTGGTGTGATGGTTGCAGAGAAATGGGTGGAATATGTTATGAATGTTATGTGAGTAAGCGATAGGATATTGGTAGTGAAAATTCTGTTCTGTAGAAAGATAGCTGCGATTATATCGGCATATGCTCCACAGGCACGATTGGATGAAGCAGAGAAAGATAGATTTTGGGATGATTTAATACGGGTAGTGGGTGATATGTGGGATGATGAGATAGTGGTTTTGGGAGGGGACT
>NC_136980.1:20674938-21047438 GCF_032717465.1 Coenobita brevimanus
CAAACAAATCGCCTCCAAGTCGCCCTGTCCCCCGCCATTTCACTGCCCTGCTCCTAACTCACACCCCCCTCTCTCATAAACCTTTCCACCCCAACCCTCCCTCACAACCTTGGCCTCCCCTCCCTCTTCCCCCCTCCACCTCACTCATATACACTCTCTTCGTCAGTCTTTCACCCTCCATCCTCTCCACATGGCCAAACCACCTCAGTGTGTTCCTCATAACGCTTCCTATCACATCGACATC
Source organism: Coenobita brevimanus (assembly GCF_032717465.1). NCBI lineage: Eukaryota > Metazoa > Arthropoda > Malacostraca > Decapoda > Coenobitidae > Coenobita > Coenobita brevimanus. Next base: position 20,675,183 of record NC_136980.1, read on the forward strand.
AACACCACAACGCTCCTTTATATTCTCATTCGTCAGCCTGTCTCTCCATGTGACTCCACAGGCTCCTCTTAAATAACTCATTTCCACTGCTCTCACTCTTGACTTGTGTCCTTCCAACAACGTCCAAGCTTCACTTCCATACGTTAGAGTTGATATCACAATATATATATATATATATATATATATATATATATATATATATATATATATATATATATATATATATATATATATATATATGGAGTCTCTGTGGTACTGTGGTAAAGTGTGAATGAGGGTTTGCGCCCCGCCTGGGTAATAAACTTTGGGAGCATTCTTCTGGCCAGGTTCTACTTGGCGGACATAATGGGTGCTGTGGTTGAACCAGTGTCGCATACTATAAAGTATGCTTGCACCCAGTCGACTTGCACGGGCAGATTACACTTGGTTCACAGACTACACACACGTCCAAAGCCATTACAACACTACAATTACACTTATAAGCACTTCTCACCCTACATACAATCTCTACCAGACAGCCTAAGCCGCTTGATAGATACATTGGCTGTATCGTTCCCACTTCGGTCGGGGTAGGCCGGTCCTGCAGTGGACACTCAAACGGTTGATGAGATGATAGATAGATAGATAGATTATAATATAGATAGATAGATAGATAGATATAAAAATAGATAGATAGATTAGGGTTATAACGTTTTTACTTTTTTCAAGTAAAATGTAGCCTGTATCATAACTTGATGAACTTTTGTTTAAAAACAAAGAAAAAAGCCCTCATTCCTCTCATTAAAAGAAAAAGTCACCCCCAAATTTTAAAAAAAGGATTACCCTATATTTAACGATACCACACACGTTTCATCACTTTCTTAATCTTTATATAGATTTTTAAAAATTTTATAGATTTGCACAGAATATTTTAGAACTTCTTAGAACTTTCTAGAGCTGTTTGTAACGTTCTAGTATGGTTTTAGAATAATCTAATATTATTATAAAACGGGACACACCTTTCTGCATCTAACAGTTATTTTTCGCAGTTCGCAGGTGAATAGTCAGCAAAATAATTGCTTAGTGTATTACTGTTATATATTAAATTTTTTTGTTCCTGAGATAAGTATGATGTCGCAGAAAAGAACTGGTACTATCGTACAGAAGAACAAGGATGCCTGGACCAATAATTTGGTGCAGTTCCAGCAGCCACATAGAATAGGAATTGTGCCTTTAGAAGAATCGTCATTAGAAGAATAATGCAGAATGCCAAACCAAATGCAAGTTGTTGGAAGTTACCAATTTCTTGGAGCAAAAATCAAATTTAGAAAAGAACGAATAGTTGAAATTTCCAAAGAAGTTACAAAATTATGGGAGACTAAATTGAACTTTCCACATGTGTCAGATCAAGCAATACAAGCAAAGCTTGACAGGGTGCTAATATCTTTTGGTGAATGTGTCAAGAGGGGAAAATATGATGCCCTCACTAAACTTTTTCATATCACAAAGTAAGTGGTCAATGGTTATCCACTGAAGATAAACAACTCTACCACCTACAAATGCAAGGCAATGGAGGAGTGAGGTACTTAATTGGTCAAGTTGCAAGTAAGGAAACCAATCACCCTTCAAAAAGACAAAAACTGCATGATGAACCTATATTACCATCAACATCTTATGATCTTTCATCTAGTGGTAGTTGCATTGAATCTGATGGCAACGAATATAAGGATGAAGATGAGACTAATCATCCACCAACCAGAAAACACAACAGACGTAAAGTTGCAACTAACTTGGTGACATCCGCTGGAGTATCGACAAATAAAGCTGCTAAAATATGCAAACAATTGTCACATGATGGTACTGACATTCCAGCTCCAGGTCATGCAGCAATTTAAAAGTCAATATACGAAAAGGCTGCTACACTGACGGAGGAAATGATTGAAAAGTTACAGTTGGAAACATGGTCTTTACACTTCGATGGAAAGCAGACTGATGAAAATGAGTACAGGTAGTACTACTTGAAAATGAAAGAACCGAAATAAAATTGGATACATTGCATTTGGATAATGGCAAAGCTGAAACTATTCCTGAAGGAATTGCAAAAGTTATTGATAAATATAACTTATGGCATGCAATAAAAATGATCACTGCTGATACAACTAGCGTTAACATTGGGAATAAGATTGAAGTTGTAGTCAGATTACAACAAATGTTCTCAGATAAGAGTTGCAACAAACCACACTTTATCGGTTGTTAGCATCACATTCTGCCCTGGAAGCTCCGTTTGGTAATGGACGAAGAACTTGGCGCTAACACCAAATCTCCGAACAACGAATATCCATTTGTGTCTCAACTAATGAAGAGTTATGAAAAACTAAAATCAAAGTTTGTTAATGGAACAGAAGAGATCCTCGATCAATCAGGATGGAGAGATGACATTAAGTTTTTGTACCATTTAACACGAGTGTTTAGATTCTTTGAAGAAAGAGGGCATTTTCTTTTATCAGCTTTAACAAAATTCCACATATCAGTAATGCCAGGTGGAATTCAAGAGCAGTTCTCGCTCTCCTTGCATTCATTCTTATACCTACAACAAGGAAGACTTTGGAGAAGATATGCAGATTCATTTCGTACGAATGGGCAGAGTACTGGTTTAATAACCAGATATACCGAACTGTATAATGAAAATGACTTCAAGAACTTGTCAGAAATATTGAAACCTTAGAAGAAAGCACAATACTCATTGCAGAATCACTGGAAGCAGGACCCACCCTTACTCAAGATGCCATTGTGCAGAATGTGCAATCAAAGTGATGCAGAAAGTTTGTGCTGCCTGCAGAAACAAAGCCAAACTGCAACTTAGATTTATTCTAGGTATTAAACAGTTACTGTAAGTTTTAATGCATTTGTATCAGCTCTTTCTTCTTCTTCTTCTTATCATTATTATCATTATTATTATTATTATTATTATTATTATTATTATTGTTATTATACATGAAAATATATACTTGCAAAAATCGATTTTAAAAATTCGGGTTGATATTTTTTTTTTAACTAATAGTTATAAGGGCTTTTTTTCTTTGTTTTTAAGCAAAAGCTCACTGACTTGAGCTACAGGAACATAAGGTTGTAAAAAAGTTATAACCCAAATATTTACATATATATATATATATATATATATATATATATATATATATATATATATATATATATATATATATATATATCGCCAGACGCCTCAATCCCGTTCGGGGTGGCCACAAACAAATCGCCTCCAAGTCGCCCTGTCCCCCTCCATTTCACTGCCCCGCTCCCAACTCACACACCCTCTCACATATACCTCTCCACCCCATCCCTCCATCTCATCCTCGGCCTCCCCCTCCCTCTTCCCCCCTCCACCTCACTCACATACACTTTCTTCGTCAGTCTTTCACCCTCCATCCTCTCCACGTGGCCAAACCACCTCAGGGTATTCCTCCTAACGTTTCCTATCACATCTACATCCACACCACAACGCTCCTTTATATTCTCATTTGTCAGCCTGTCTCTCCATGTGACTCCACGGGTTCCTCTTAAAGAACTCATTTCCACTGCTCTCACTCTTGACTTGTGTCCTTCCAGCAACGTCCAAGTTTCACTTCGATACGTTAGAGTTGGTATCACAATACTGTCATGTAGTAACTTTTTCACTTCCATGCTCACTTCCGTGCTTCTTATCACTGCTTTCAAGGAACCAGCAACCTTTCTTCCCTGCTGTACGCTTTCAAGCACTTCACCCTCCAAACCTCCATCCTTACTCATCACACTACCCAAGTACTTAAACGTACTCACATTTTCCAATTCCTCACCATCCAACCTCGCTGTACATTCACTGACTTCACCTCTCTCAAAGACCATCACTTTTTTTTTTTTTTTTAATGCGAGGAAGAAGGAGCCAAAGGCCATGAGCCCGCAGTAACAATTCCCTCCAAGAAAAAAACAAAATACAATAGAGAGCCAAATTCGAGATCCGATCATTTTGAGATGCCTGGACACACTGCGTTTGAAAGACTAGAGATCATAGGCAGCAGGAAATACAGACAGAGGGAGACAGTTCCAGAGCTGACCTGTTGCATAAAGGAAAGACTGAGAGTAACGGTTAACTCTTGCATTAGAGAGTTGGACAGAAAAGGGATGAGAGTTTGCTGCCAGACGGGTGCTACGCGCATGTCGTAGAGGTGGAGGAATGCAAGCAGACAGTTCAGAGGAACAGTGACCAGTAAAGTAGCGATAGAAAAGAGATAAAGATGCAACAGTGTGGCGAAGAGACAGAGGTTGACGGGAGTCAGTAAGAGGAGGAGAGTTAATGAGACAAAAAGCCTTTGACTCCACCCTATTGAGAAGAGCTGTATATGGGGAGCCTCCCCACACATGAGAGTTGTACTCCACACAGGGGCGAATAAAAGCCCTGTATAGAGTCAACAATTGTGCAGGGGTAAAGAAAGGGCGGAGTCGGCTTAGCACACCCAATTTCTTGGAAGCAGATTTTACAAGAGATGTAATATGATCTTTCCAAGATAAGTCCTGAGTAAATGAAACCCCAAGCATGTTGAAGGATGATGCAGGATTAAGCTGAATATTATTAAACATTAGTGGGTGTACCTGTGGAAGAATTTGTCGGGATGATAGGTGTAAGAACTGAGACTTAGATATTAAAAACAACCATATTATTTTTACACCCAGTCAGAGATACGAGCCAAGTCAGACATTAGGTGTGCCATAGCCTCATCCCTTGTTTGTTGAAGTAACTGTTGAGATGGGCGTTGTGGGAACCGAATGGAAAGGTGAAGGGTGGAGTCATCAGCGTATGAGTGGATAGGGTTAGATGTACAGCTTAGAAGATCATTGATGAATAAAAGGAAGAGAGTTGGTGATAGGACAGAGCCCTGAGGAACACCAGTGTTGATAGATCTAGGAGAAGAACGATGGTCGTCTACAACAGCGGCTATAGAACGACCAGAAAGGAAGCTAGCGATGAAGGCACAGATAGAAGGATAGAAACCGTAGGAGGGCAGTTTGGAAATTAAAGATTTATGCCAGACTCGATCGAAAGCCTTTGAGATGTCAAGTGCAATGGCAAAGCTTTCGCCAAAGTCCCGAAAGGAGGATGACCAGGAGTCTGAAAGGTAGGTGAGAAGATCGCCAGTGGAGCGTCCCTGACGGAACCCATACTGACGATCGGAAAGAAGGTTGTGATAGGAAAGATGCCTTAAAATTTTTCTATTGAGAATTGACTCGAAAACTTTGGAAATACAGGACGTTAAAGCAATTGGACGATAGTTGGAGGGTTGGGAGTGGTCACCCTTCTTTGGGACTGGCTGAATGAGAGCAAACTTCCAGCAAGAAGGAAAGGTACAAGTTGACAGACAAAGGCGAAAGACTTTGCGTAGGCAGGGTGTAAGCACAGAAGCACAGTTCTTGAGAACAACAGGAGGGACCTCATCAGGCCCATATGCCTTGTTAGTACTGAGGCCAGTGATGGAAGAAAATACATCAACTGAAGAAATTTTAATTTCAGCCATGAGGAAGTCAGAGGGGGGAAGTGATGGAGGAACAGCACCGGAATCGTCTAAGGTAGAATTGGAGGAGAAAGTCTGTGCAAAGAGATCTGCTTTATCAGTAGAAGAAATGGCTACAGAACCATCAGAGTAGAAAAGAGGAGGGAAGGATGATGAGGTAAAGTTGTTAGAACGATTTTTGGCAAGGTGCCAGAAGGAGCGGGAAGAATTCGAGTTGGAGAGTTGAGAGCATTTAGAATGGATGAAATTATTTTTAGTAGAGCGAAGAACAGACTTAGCACGATTCCGGGCAGAAACGTAAAGATGATGTGATTCAGGGGTGGGTTGGCTCCGGTACCTTTTGTAGGCCCTCTCCTTTTGCGGACAGCATTAGAACAAGCGTGATTAAACCAAGGCTTTCCTGCGTTAGTCAAAGGATATGAGAAAAGAATGTATGCTTCCATGCCCGAGAGAATAACCTCTGTAATGTGCAAGGCACACTCAGATGGCTCCCGGCTATGGAAGCAATAATCATTCCAGGGAAAATCAAAGAAGTACTGCCTGAGGGCCTCCCAGTCTGCGGCTCCAAAATGCCACAGACGACGTTTCCCTGGAGGGTCCACAGGCCGTACCGGAGTGATAGGACAGGTTAAGGTAATAAGGTTGTGATCGGAGGAGCCCAACGGAGAGAAAAGGTTAACAGAGTAAGCAGAAGGATCAGTTGTGAGGAAGAGGTCAAGTATGTTGGAGCTCTCTCCAAGGCGGTCAGGGATACGAGTAGGGTGCTGTACAAGCTGCTCTAGGTCATTAAGGATAGAAAAGATGTAGGCTTGTTCACAAGGTTGATCCGTGAAAGGAGAGGATAGCCAAAGGTGGTGGTGAACATTGAAATCTTCTAAAATGGAGATTTCAGAGAAAGGAGAAATGGATAGAATGTGTTCCATCGTAGATGTAAGATAGTCAAAGAATTTTTGATAGTCAGTAGAATTAGGGGATAAGTAAACAGCACAGATATATTTAGTCAGAGAATGACAGGAAAGCCGAAGCCAGAGTGTAAAGAATTCAGAAGAATCGAGTTCAGGAACACGAGAGCAAGATTAGTCGTTGCGTATATATACACAACAGCCACCTTTGGCTTTGAAATGAGTATAGAGAAAGTAGGAGGATACAGAAAAGGGTTTGCTGTCAGTTGCCTCAGACAGCTGAGTCTCCATTAGAAAAAGAAGGTGGGGTTTAGAGGAGGAGAGGTGGTGCTCAACAGAGCGAAAGTTAGAGGAAAGGCCGCGAATGTTCCAGAAATGAAGAAGAGAGTCAGACAGTGGTTCCAGGCACCTCGAGTCGTCATCGGGAGAGGGGCGGATGGAGCATTTATGGTCCCCCCCCCCCGGGGACTCTGAGGCTTCATGAAGAGACGCCATTTTGTTGAATTTTGATAAGGAAGTGTAGTGTGTACTGTGCATGTAGTTTGGTGTAGATTGTTAGAGAAATTTGTACTGGAGAGCATGCTGGCCTGCTCTCTGTGTAACTGAGACACTGAAAAAGTTCAGCAAAGGGGGATGGTCAGGAACTAGTCCTGAGGGCTGATGAAACGGGAGCTCCAGCACTCCCTGTCATCAACTTTCCATCCACCTCGGGGGTACTGCCCTGCTCGACTGGTGCTACAGCCTACTCCTCTTCCCTACATTCACCTTTAGATTCTGTTTCTTACACACTTTCCCAAACTCATCCACCAAGCCTTGCAGCTCTTCTACGTCTTCACTCAACAACACAGTATCATCTGCAAACAACAGTACAGGGAGTTTCCAAACACTACCCTCTCTCACCAGGGCCACTCCAACATCCACTACCCTACCTTGTACCTCTTTTATTACCCCATCCATGTACAGATTGAACAACCATGGAGACATGACACATCCCTGTTTCAACCCAACCTTCAAAGAGAAAAATTCACTCAGTTCACCATCCACACGCTCTGCAGCCTTAGCACCATCATACATACTCTTCACAGCATTCAGCAACTTCCCATCTACTCAATATATTCTTAATACTTTCCACAATCTTTGTCTATCCACCCTGTCACATGCTTCCTCTAGATCCATGAAAGCCGCATATAACTTCTTTCCCTTCTCTAGAAACTTTTCCACTAAAGATCTAAGAATGAATATCTGATCTACACAACCTCTTCCTTTCTTAAAGCCTCCCTGTTCTTCTCCAACTAATTCCTCTGTCCTTTCTCTAAGTCTGTCAATAAGTATCCTACCATACACTTTTCCTATTATACTAAGAAGACAGATGCCCCTATGATTACCACACACTCCTTTTTCCCCTTTTCCTTTATTCAAGGGAATAATTATACCTGACTTCCAATCCTCCGGGACTCTTCCTTCCTCCCAGGCCAATCTGCACATTTTCCACATCCATTCTACTACTATCTCTCCCCCATACTTTAGCATTTCACCACACACTCCATCAATTCCTGGGGCTTTCCCCAGTTTAACTTTCTTCATTGCTTCCACATCTTCTATCCTACTGATTTCTTCCTGTCTTTTCACCTCCCTCCTCCTCCCAGCCATTCCCCAGCCACTTATACTCGCATTACTTCCATCCTCTATGTTCAACAATTCCTTAAAGTGTTCTCTCCATCTGCTCACTTTTTCTCCCTTTTCCACCAGTAATCTACCATTTTTATCTTTCACTCCCCTGCCAACTTCACTTCCACCCTGTCTTACTCTTTTCACCTCTTTCCAGAACATTTTCTTACAGTCCCTCCAATTTACACTCAAGTTCCTTCCAAATTCCTCATTTGCTCTCTTCTTACTCTCTCTTACTGATCTTTTCACCTCTTTCTTTCTTTCTACATGTAACTCTCTCTTCCGCCTCTCAACTTGTTCCACGCCTCTATTTCTCATCCATTCATTGTATGCTTTCTTCTTTTGTGCCACAGCCTGTCTCACCTCTTTATTCCACCACGCTGTTCCTTGCACACCCCTCCGTCTTCTCTTCATCCCACACACCACATCAGATGCGGCACATATTTCTTCTGTAAATATCCTGTACACACCTTCCACGTCCCCCATCTGCTCCAATTCATACTTGCCCAATCGTTCCTCCACTTCTCTCTTATACTCTGCTTTTTTCTCATCATCTTGTAACTTTTCCACTCTCCTTACAAATATTCCTTCTTCCCGTCCCTCCCTTCTTCTATTTCTCCATCCTAATTGGACCTTGATTCTGGCCACCACCAAGTAGTGGTCAGATAGTCCACTCCCCCAACCTCTATAAGCTCTTGCATCCTTTATACATTTTCGCATCCTTTCATCCACACACACATAATCAATCATTGCCTTCCTTTCCTTCAGTTCACCACCCACCCTTCTCATCACTCGCCATGTATACCTGTGGATCATCTTGTGCCTGAAGAGGGTATTGGCTATCACCAACCCCCTCCCAGCACAAATTTCCACTAACGCACTGTCATTCTCATCTATCTCAGCAGGCACATCCCACTCACCAACTATTCCATCCACCTTCACATTCCCTACTTTACCATTCATATCACCAATCAATAACACTCTCTCATTCCTTCCAAACTTTTCCATGCACGCTTCCACATTTGTCCAGAACTCTTCTCTCACTCTGCTTACACGATCTTGCATTGGCACATACACACACACAATCACCCACATTTGTATTCCAACTTTCAATCTTACCCACACAATCCTTGACCCAACTGATCCATATTCTCCATCTTTTACTCACAACTATACATACTCCTTCCTTTGCCCTCTCATTCACACCTACTCCTGCACATATACCCCATCCATACACCCATTCTCACACTCTCACTTCTCCATTTCGTTTCAGTTATTCCGTGTACATCAACTTTCGCACCCTCAAGCACCTGGACAATCTCTCTCTCTTTCACCTGATCATTAGCTCCCCTTACATTCCAAGTTCCAATATCCATGTCCTTTGTCCGGTCCTTGGTCGTCATCTTTTGGTCAGTCCTTCTCAAAGGCTTATTGTTTGTCTTTTTAGTTAGTTGTTTTCCGGGGAGGGGCACTAACCCTCCGCCAACCTTTTTAGTCGCCTTTTACGACAAGCAGGATATATATATATATATATATATATATATATATATATATATATATATATTTCATCATCATCACCGTCATCATCATCAGGACCTCCTTCTCCACCCTAGGACAAGGTGAGGAATAGCATTGTCCAGACGGCCCAAATTTGCCCAGTCCAATGGGCCACGCTTCCATTCGTTCACCTTTCAAGCCCCGAGAATCCTGGCTTCATCGGATACGCTAAAAACATTCAGTTCATTCCATATCGTCACATAAACGTATTCGATCGAGTCAGTCTGGGTGCTGCCACATTAAAAAGTGGTGCCAAGTAGCTGATCATGTACTTCTCACAACATTCATCCAGCCAGCTTGATCTTTTGTCAGTTCCCTAGCCTCACTGACTTCCAAACCTCTCATCTTCACACGTTCATCCACCGTATCTCTTCACCTTCTCCTTAGCCTACCTCGCCTCCTCCCTCCTTCAAATTCGCTCAGATATACCATTTTCACCACTCTACTGTTATCCATTCTCTCCATATGACCATATGATCTCAGTACACTCTCTTTGATTCTGGCGTCCACCGACCTCCTCATCCCACATCTTTCACGAATCACATTTTTTCGTATCCTATCCACCCTCTGTACTCCACATACACTCCTCAGCAGTCCCATCTCCACTATTCTTAATCTTGACTTCTCATTTTCATGCCACAGCATAGTCCCACATCCATATATTAAAGTTGGCACTAACACTCCTTCATGTAACCCTCATGGAGCTGGAACACTCAAGCCTCTGTTTCTTATCAAGGCCTTTATTGCACCAGCTACTCTTCTTCCTTGTGTCACCCTACTTTCAACTTCTTTTGCACATTTTCCTCTCTTTTCTATCACCAGATATATATATATATATATATATATACTGAAAAGCCTTGGGGACATCACACAACCTTGTCGCACGCCCAAACCGATCGTGAACCATATACTTCGATGCCCATTAACCCTTACACATGTTTCACTACCATCATAAAACCTCTTGACGGCACCTAGCAGCCTACGATCTTTTTTTTTTTTTTTTTTAATGCGGGGAAGAAGGAACCAAAGGCCATGAGCCCGCAGTAACAGTTCCCTCCAAGAGAAAAACAAAATACAATATAGAGCCAAATTCAAGATCCGATCATTTTGAGATGCCTGGACACACTGCGTTTGAAAGACTGGAGATCATAGGCAGCAGGAAATACAGACAGAGGGAGACAGTTCCAGAGCTGACCTGTTGCATAAATGAAAGACTGGGAGTAACGGTTAACTCTTGCATTAGAGAGTTGGACAGAAAAAGGATGAGAGTTTGCTGCCAGACGGGTGCTACGCGCCTGTCGTAGAGGTGGAGGAATGCAAGCAGACAGTTCAGAGGAGCAGTGACCATTAAAGTAGCGATAGAAAAGAGATAAAGATGCAACAGTGCGGCGAAGAGACAGAGGTTGAAGGGAGTCAGTAAGAGGAGGAGAGTTAATGAGACGAAAAGCCTTTGACTCCACCCTATTGAGAAGAGCTGTATGTGGGGAGCCTCCCCACACATGAGAGTTGTACTCCACACAGAGGCAGATAAAACCCCTGTATAGAGTCAACAATTGCGCAGGGGTAGAGAAAGAGCGGAGTCGGCTTAGCACACTCAATCTCTTGGAAGCAGATTTTACAAGAGATGTAATATGATCTTTCCAAGATAAGTCCCGAGTAAATGAAACCCCAAGCATGTTCAAGGATGATGCAGGATTAAGCTGAATATTATTAAACATTAGTGGGTATACCTGTGGAAGATTTTGTCGGGTTGATAGGTGTAAGAACTGAGTCTTAGATGCATTAAAGACAACCATATTATTTTTACCCCAGTCAGAGATACGAGCCAAGTCAGACATTAGGTGTGCCATAGCCTCATCCCTTGTTTGTTGAAGTAACTGTTGAGATGGGCGTTGTGGGAACCGAATGGAAAGGTGAAGGGTGGAGTCATCAGCGTATGAGTGGATAGGGCTAGATGTACAGCTTAGAAGATCATTGATGAATAAAAGGAAGAGAGTTGGTGATTGGACAGAGCCCTGAGGAACACCACTGTTGATAGATCTAGGAGAAGAACGATGGCCGTCTACAACAGCGGCTATAGAACGACCAGAAAGGAAGCTAGCGATGAAGGCACAGATAGAAGGATAGAAACCGTAGGAGGGCAGTTTGGAAATTAAAGATTTATGCCAGACTCGATCGAAAGCCTTTGAGATGTCAAGTGCAATGGCAAAGCTTTCGCCAAAGTCCCGAAAGGAGGATGACCAGCAGTCTGAAAGGTAGGTGAGGAGATCGCCAGTGGAGCGTCCCTGACGGAACCCATACTGACGATCGGAAAGAAGGTTGTGATAGGAAAGATGCCTTAAAATTTTTCTATTAAGATTTGACTCGAAAACTTTGGAAATACAGGACGTTAAAGCAATTGGACGATAGTTGGAGGGTTGGGAGTGGTCACCCTTCTTTGGGACTGGCTGAATGAGAGCAAACTTCCAGCAAGAAGGAAAGGTACAAGTTTACAGACAAAGACGAAAGAGTTTGCCTAGGCAGGGTGTAAGCACAGAAGCACAGTTCTTGAGAACAACAGGAGGGACCCCATCAAGCCCATATGCCTTGTTAATACTGAGGCCAGTGATGGAAGAAAATACATCAACTGAAGAAATTTTAATGTCAGCCATGAGGAAATCAGAGGGGGGAAGTGATGGAGGAACAGCACCGGAATCGTCTAAGGTAGAATTGGAGGAGAAAGTCTGTGCAAAGAGATCTGCTTTATCAGTAGAAGAAATAGCTACTGAACCATCAGAGTAGAAAAGAGGAGGGAAGGATGATGAGATAAAGTTGTTAGAAAGTTTTTTGGCAAGATGCCAGAAAGAGCGGGAAGAATTCGAGTTGGAGAGTTGAGAGCATTTAGTATGGATGAAATTATTTTTAGTAGAGCGAAGAACAGACTTAGCATGATTCCGGGCAGAATCGTAAAGATGATGTGATTCAGGGGTGGGTTGGCTCCGGTACCTTTTGTAGGCCCTCTCCTTGTTGCGGACAGCATTAGAACAAGCGTGATTAAACCAAGGCTTTCTTGCGTTAGTCAAAGGATATGAGAAAGGAATGTATGCTTCCATGCCCGAGAGAATAACCTCCGTAATGCGCAAGGCGCCTCAGATTGCTCACGGCCATGGAAGCAATAATCATTCCAGGGAAAATCAAAGAAGTACTGCCTGAGGGCCTCCCAGTCTGCGGCTCCAAAATGCCACAGACGACGTTTCCCTGGAGGTCCACAGGCCGTACTGGAGTGATAGGACAGGTTAACGTAATAAGGTTGTGATCGGAGGAGCCCAACGGAGAGAAAAGATTAACAGAGTAAGCAGAAGGATCAGTTGTGAGGAAGAGGTCAAGTATGTTGGAGCTCTCTCCAAGGCAGTCAGGGATACGGGTAGGGTGCTGTACAAGCTGCTCTATTTCATTAAGGATAGAAAAGATGTAGGCTTGTTCACAAGGTGGATCCGTGAAAGGAGAGGAGAGCCAAAGGTGGTGGTGAACATTGAAATCTCCAAGAATGGAGATTTCAGAGAAAGGAGAAATGGATAGAATGTGTTCCATCGTAGAAGTAAGATAGTCAAAGAATTTTTGATAGTCAGTAGAATTAGGGGATAAGTAAACAGCACAGATATATTTAGTCAGAGAATGACAGGAAAGCCGAAGCCAGAGTGTGGAAAATTCAGAAAAATCAAGTTCAGGAACACGAGAGCAAGATAAGTCGTTGCGTATATATACACAACAACCACCTTTGGCTTTGAAATGAGTATAGAGAAAGTAGGAGGATACAGAAAAGGGTTTGCTGTCAGTTGCCTCAGACAGCTGAGTCTCCGTTAGAAAAAGAAGGTGAGGTTTAGAGGAGGAGAGGTGGTGCTCAACAGAGCGAAAGTTAGAGGAAAGGCCGCGAATGTTCCAGAAATGAAGAAGAAGAGAGTCAGACAGTGGTTCCAGGCACCTTGAGTCGTCACCGGGAGAGGGGCAGATGGTGGGGGCATTTATGGTCCCCCCCCCCTGGGGACTCCGAGGCTTGATAAAACGACGCCATTTTTGGTAAATTTTGAATAGGAAGTGTAGTGTGTACTGTGCATGTAGTTAGGTGAAGATAGTTAGAGAAATTTGTACTGGAGAGCATGCTGGCCTACTCTTTGTGTAACTGAGACACTGAGACACTGAAACTTTGCACAATCCTTCTCTGTCCACTTTGTCATATGCTTTTTCCAGATCCATGAATGCCATAATACCTCAGGATCCTTCTCACAAGCATTCTCTCCTATCTGTCTCACTGCAAATATTTGATCCACAAATCCTCTGCCATTCCTAAAGCCACCCTGCTCATTACTCACTAGGACTTCTGATATCTCTCCTACTTTCTCAGTAATAATTCATCCATATACCTTCCCTACCACATACAATAAACTTATGCCACGATAATTCTTGCACTTACTTTGCTCACCTAAATTTTTGTACAAGGGTACAATCACAGCCTTTTTCCATTCTGTAGACACAGTTTCATTCATCCATGCCTTCTTACATATCTCCAACAAGCACTTCATTCCACTCTCTCCACTACACTTAAGCATCTCTGGATACACATCAACAACCCAAGCTGCTCTCCCATTTTTCAGCCGCTTCACAGCACTCCTCACCTGTGCGAGTGTCACGTCTCCTAGTACTGCCTTCCTCTCTGCACACCCCCAAAACATATGTTTACAGTCGCTCTGCTCTCTCTATTCCCATTCATCAGGCTTTCAAAATGTTCTTTCCATCTGGTTCTTACTTCATCCCCATGGGTTAATAATCTACTGTACCACCTACGTCCTTCACACCATCACATTTCTTTCCACTTTCACTCCTACACATCCGCATCTCTTTCCAGAATAGCTTCCTATTATCAGAGTAGTTTGCATTCATTTTTCTTCATAGGTCGTCATTTACCTCCTTCATTTTCTTCTTCACTAGTTTCTATACGTGCTTATTGCTCTCAATATATTCGTTTCTTATTTCAACTAAACTCCTGTCCTGTGACCACTTAAGCCATTTCTTCCTCTTTCCTCCACCGCTCACTTAACCTCCTCATCCCACCATGCCGTACCTTCCTTCTTTGTTGTTTACTCGTGCCACACCACACACCGCTTTAGCATTTCTAACTAAGCAATCCCTATATGCGTTCCACAGGCTGTCCAGATCCATTTCATTCCAATTCACTGTTTCTAACTCCTCCTCTACTTTGGTCCTGTAATCATCTGCCATTTCTTTGATCTGCAGCTTTTCAACTTTCAGTCTTTCTCCCTGACTGCTCCTTTTTCTTCTGATCCACCTCACTCCTCTCAGCTTGATCTTGCATACCACAGTCATATGATCTGACAGACCTCCGGATCGTCCTCTCACGGCCTTCGTATCAGCAACCATTCCCATCATTGACCTCTCTACGAGCACGTAATCAATCAGGCTTTTTTCAACACGATCCCCGTTCCCTCTATACCATGTATATTCATGTGCATCATTGTGTTTGAAATATGAGTTACAAATGCACAACCTCCTCTCCTGACACATATCCTTTAGTCACTTCCCATTATCATTTTCTCCTGGTATATACTCATAACAACCCATTATGTCATCCTCAGGACCAGTGCCTACTCTTCCATACATATCCCCCACTACGATCACATTGTAGCTCCTGGGCATTTCTCCCACTACTTACCCAGCTCATCCCAAAACCTGTCTTTCTCTCTCTCTCTCTCACCCCTGTCTTCACATGGTGCATACGCTACAATCTCTGCCACTTTCACCTTCTCAAACTTTAACTTCACATACATACACCTCGAGCTGACACATTTGTAGTCTCTCATTCCACTCTGCCACACCTCATTCATCATCGAAGCAACTCCTTCCTTGCATCTTCCTCGCCCATTCATTCATGATCTTACATATTTCACACCCTCCCACTCCTCCACGTCACATCCTTTCATGGCGTATCTCGCACTCTTGAACACATTCACCACTTCCACCCTCTTGCTCTCCTCATTCACACCTCTCACATTCCACATGGCCACGCGAATCTGCCCATTTGGTTGGGGCCCTTGGCAGATATTGGGCCCTCCGAGGCTCTCTGAAATGACCCCCATGTTTGAGTGATTTTGGATAGGGGAATCTGGGGGACACAACCTTACCAGAGACCCCGGTTATATGGTTACCACCCAGCGTCGTAAATGGTTTCCTAGGTACAGGAAACCATTTGGCTTGTCACTCAGTGTAGAGATCATATGGCATCTCTACACTGAGTAAGTGGATGGTGGGTGCCCTCATCCACCACAATGTATGCAAAAAATTCTGGCTAAATTCCGGTAATGAAATTCTTTCACAGGTGTCTTACTCACTCAAAGATGTTCTGGTGGCATTAAGCAGTCGCTGAAGGGCCATTTGGTTGATGATGATGTTTAAAAGCAGATTCTTGTTAGCCAAACTGCTAGGAACGCCACGAGCTGAAAAGCCACCCAGTGAGCTGGCCGCTCTGCTGGCATGGAGAGAGAAAAGATAAGGATTGAGAACAGTACAGAGCGCGAGGCAGTAGATAACAAACGGGGACATGATGTCAACTGAGTTGTGTGAGAGCCTCGGACCCCTTATGTTGGTCATTTCTTCTCACCTCGGGTTGCCATTGATTTGAGGTCTTAAAATTTCCACACTTAAATACACATAGCTCGCCCATCTAACATTATCAAAATCTATTGATCGTCTGTCAGCTGAATTCAATTGTCTGGCATTGGCTGAAGCAGAATTCTAAATTTTTCTCAATCACAAGAAGGTTACAGTAACAATATTAACACTCTCAGGATCCTTTGACCTACTCGATGCTTATGAAACTCCTTTGGAGTTAGCTTGAAAAGTATGGTAAGAGAGTTGCCTCCACGATGAGAACGTTACCTTTTGGGAGATTTTTGTCATTTTGTAGCTCATTACCCATGCCTTGGTGCAAGAATAATCAGTACTATGACTCTACTTCATTCCCACAACACTTTCGTGAGTAGCATCGTAATCTGGTGTTCTCTTATTACAGATCAACATTTAAGATGGAGTGTTGATCTTTTTAGGGCAAGTTTAAGTGGAAAGAGTATGCTATCAGCCAGATCAATAAACTATCACGATATCATTGAATAACCAATGATACTACTACTATAATGACCAACCTACATCAAAATATGCTGCTGGACTCACAACGTAAAACAGTTACATATTAGTATGACTATCATATAAGCCAGTCTCCAGTTACACCTCCTTCTTCACCGTTAGATCTATTTTCACAACTTGGACCAATTTTCCACCATGACTGATTTTTCCCCTTAGACCTAGTTCCTTCATAGACATAGTTATTTTCCCCACTGGAACTAATTTCATTATAGACCCATAAATCTCCCATAAATCTGATTTCTCCCAAGACCCCATCCAGTAACCTACCGTGCCCAACCGCTCAACCCATCCCACAACCCCATCTATTCACTCACCCACCCCACCCATCCATTCGCCAACCTATCCTCCTAGCCACTAGGTTTGGACCATCAGCAGGATGACCTGTAAACTTCTACACACACACACACACACACACACACACACACACACACACACACACACACACACACACACACACACACACACACAGCAGGATGAGTTTGCCCTTACATTGTACTTAAGGAATGGTAGCATCCAAAGAATCATAAAAAGAATCTTTGAAGGTGACCTCAGAGTCAAGCGTTGGGCCATAGACACTGATTAGTGTTGCATATTAGCCTTTAGAGAGTGGTATGCCCCATGACATTAGCCTCTCTGATACACCCACAGGTGATTTTTGGATCTTCTGTTGTAGATTACTTTGGATTGCAAAGGCAATGCCATGGTTTCTTCTGACATTAACTGGGGATCCCCTCCAGTAAAAGGTACACCCTTCTCCTGCTCTTATTAGGTTGCCCTCTTCAGATAGACCCGTTTCTGACAATTCAACAATGTCAGTTTTGTTTCTTCTCAGTTCATGGGCCATAAGGGCAGTTCTGTTGTCAGTATCTGGGAAGTATCAATGAAGATTCATAAATTCCAGGTAGCAAGAGTCACAGGGATTCTTTTGTGTTTTCGGCCGCAATGTGCAGTGCCTAGACAGACGTGGTTATTTGCCCAGGTGGTGCATAGTAGTAAATGTTTAGGTTACCTTTTCTAAACCTCTACCCGTTATGGGTAGGCAGTTTGGCATCCACTTCCCGCTGCTAAGTTGCACTGGATATTGCTGCTAAAAGTATGACCTGCGCCATCATGCCAGAACCACTAGGCCAGTGCCACACATGTGCAGGATTCAAGGTAGTAACTTCCAGCCACGTCTATGACCCGTCCCATCATCCTATCTTGTTACCACAGGTTTTTTAACTTTGGCGAAAGGAAGAAATGGGAGAAGAATATAGCAGTGGGCTTGTGCGAGGAATGAATCTGGTGTGATGGTGAGGGTGGACATTCCTTACCACCACATGACTTGGCCTTTCTCATTTTATGATGGTGGCATGAAGATTAACAACGAACATCTGTTCAAAGATGCAGGAGTCTGCCGGAATCTCTGTCTGATGAGTCCCGCCTTCTGTGGGATTCCACTCACGGATTTTTCGTTCGGGGTTTACTCCCATAGCCTCAATCAATCCAAGGGCAATCCACGAAGCAACGGCAATGGGAACACAGTCTGACCTTTCACTGATGGCCTCTCCAGCATGGGTAACCCTCTCCTCCTGCTGAGCCCAGGGGGATGTCTCTCTGCTGGTACGGCCCACTAGATTTATGGGAATGTAAACTTCATGCCACGACAAAGTGGTTCCCGTGTGGACACACACACACACACACACACACACACACACACACACACACACACACACACACACACACACACAGATACTGTACATCACCAAATATCTATATACGAACTTTCCCACACATAAAATATGTACACACACACACACACACACACACACACACACACACACACACACACACACACAGATACATAACCAAATATCTATATACGAACTCTTCCACACATATAATGTGTACACACACACACACACACACACACACACACACACACACACACAGATACATAACCAAATATCTATATACGAACTCTTCCACACATAGAATGTGTACACACACACACACACACACACACACACACACACACACACACACACACACACACACACACAAAGCCCTTCACAGAAAGTTTTCCAGTGTTGTACCTTTTACTCCCTCAGTAATCATGTACATAATTCACACTTATCTTCATGCGCACGGTATTTATGAGGATAGGTGGTATGAAAGCATTAGCAATAGGGAGTGCAGAGACAAGTCCAGGAAGAATTTGGAACATTAAAGTTAGGAAAATGTGACGCTGATTATCCCTTTCCATCCCAGTTCCCTCCTGAACTACAAGGGATTCTGTTCCACACACCTATGTTCCAAAAAACAGATAGGTTTTCTAGTTTACTATTACTAACTTTGCACAAGCCAGTTAAATTACTTGAGCAACGCCAGTGGAAACAAGTCACTCAATGCAATGGAATTTAACTCAATTACATGTACAGTAATCCCTCCAAAATCCAATGTAATAGATCTCAAGCAACGTCCGGGGCTTGGCCTTCTCCGGGACTTGGGAAAAATGCCGTGGACAGGAATTACATGTACAGTAAATAACAAACTCATAAAATGTAACATAATGACTCACTTTCGAGTATTGTATGCTTACTTGAATTCTTACATACTACAAGAATAACCATTTTAACTGTCCACATGACCATGGACTAGCATTAGTTATTGCTGGATATCGAGTTGGAGTTAACTGACATTTTTAACTGATGATTAGGGCATGTGAAATTCCCTTGTCTTATGCACACTCAATTTCCTCATATTCTCACGAGTTTCTATTCACCAATTTCCTGCAGTCCATGGTCGTGTGAATGTCTGCTTCTCTCGACAGAACAGCTGTGCTCTTGAGACACTCCCTTAGTCTGTCCTGTCTGCCAGCCACCTAATACTGTTCTCTTTTTGGTCAATTTTATGTTTCGTCTTTATATCCAGTTACTGGAGCATTGTCTTGCCCCTGGCTTGAACTGTCTACCTCCAACTTGAATCACTTATGCTTTTAATTAATGATACACTTATGGGTACATTTCTCGCGACCTGTTACAAAAATTTATGATGCTTTTAGAGATACCTTTCTCGTGACCTTATACTAAAATAAATGATGCATTTATACTCGTAGGTACCTTTCTCGTGATCTCACACTAAAGTTAATGATTAACTTGAGCAGTACTCTCTCTTATAACGCTTTTTTTTTCTTTTTGCTCCATTCCCCAAAAGAGATCCTTGGTGCTCCACAAGAATCAGGCCTACACTTAAGTCTCAAGTACCTTCGCATGTTATACTGTTTCCCCTTGTTATCAAACATTATTTCCTCCCTCTTCATTGATTCACCATGTCTGACGCCATTTCTATGTTTTCTCTCCTGCTTCTCAGGTTTCTTGTCTTTTTGTACTATTCTTATGTTGCCTAATTTTAACTTCTTTATATGCCATTTCCAGCAACTTGAGACACTCTGTGTATAGCAGTTATTTTCTATTCTCCATTTTCTTTGCTTTCTCCATTTCCTTCTTCTTCCTCGTCGTCGTTACCTGGCCATAAACTAAGATTAATGGGTGTATTAGGTTGGCTATTTGTTTACCCGTTCTGTAAGCTCTAGCCTCGCAGGTGTTAGCTTCAGCATGGTAGGGATCGGTAACATGATCTAGTGTTTGGCTCTCCCGACACCTGTACTTAGTGATAATATTCTTCAAAAATTAATGTCTTGCAGCAAGGAAGTTTTACACTAGGGCTGAGGCTACGTTTATATGGTCTGTTCATTCCCCCCCCCCCTCTCTCTCTCTCTCTTTCTCTCTCTCTTAGAGCGATTAGCCTTAGAGACATGACTATTTGAAGATAAAATATCACTATATTATGATTTATTCCCCCCCCTCTCTCTCTCTCTCTCTCTCTCTCTCTCTCTCTCTCTCTCTCTCAGAGCGATTAGCCTTAGAGACATGACCATTTGAAGATAAAATATCACTGTCTATCAGCAAACTCTCATCTCTTTTCTGTCCAGCTCTCTAATGCAAGAGTTAATCGTTACTCCCAGTCCTTCATTTATGCAACAGGTCAACTCTGGAACTGTCTCCCTCTGTCTGTACTTCCTGCTAGCTATGATATCCAGTTTTTTAAAAGCAGCGTGTCCAAGCATCTCGAAATGATCGGATCTTGAATTTGGCTCTCTCTTGTATATTGTTTTTCTCTTGGAAGAAACAGTTATTACAGGCTTATGGCCTTTGGTTCCTTCTTCCTAGCGTAAAAAAAAAAAATCCCCCCTCTCTCTCTCTTTCTCCCTCTCTCTCTCTCTCTCTCTCTCTCTCTCTCTCTCTCTCTCTCTCAGAGCGATTATCCTTAGAGACATGACCATTTGAAGATAAAATATCACTGTATTATAATTAATTCCCCCCCCCTCTCTCTCTCTCTCAAAGACCGTAAAGATCCGGGGCTAAACTCTTCATACCAGACGCTTAAGGTCAATGATTAGTCGCTCTTCCTTGTGTGGCACTGTGGCCCATAATCTCGTCGGTTAAGGAACCTCCCAACACCTCTTCCCAAGCAATTTATTCTGTTCACTGCTCCTTACCCTCTCATCTGCACCGTGTAAATCATTCAAATATTACCATACACCCCATCAATACCGTACAAAATGATATTAACCACCTATATTTAAAAATAAATCGTTAAAGAAGAGGTGTTTAGGAGGTGTTAGGGAGGTTCCACTACCGGCGACAATAAGGACCTATTGCTCTGGGTTCCGTCTTCTCGTCGGCTGAAGAAGCTACCCAACACATTTTCCTCAACAATTTATTTTATTACACGTTATTGATCTCTTCTTTGTTACATAAATCCTTCAAAGATGGACGAACTCTGCATAAATCTTTAATTTCCAAACTGCCCTTTTATGGTTTCTATCCTTCTATCTGTGCCTTCATCTCTAGCTTACTTTCTGGTCGTTCTGTAACTACTGTTGTAGATGGCCACTGTTCTTCTCATAGAGCTACCAATAGTGGTGTTCCTCATGGCTCTGTCCTATCACCAACTCTCTTTTATTCATCAATGACCTTTTAAGCTGTTCATCTAACCCTGTCTACTCATACGCTGATGGCTACACCTTTCACCTCTCCATTCGCTTTCCGCGTTGTCCATCTTAACCGTTACTTCAACAAACAATGAATGAGGCAATGGCACACCTAATGTCTGACTTGACTCATATCTCTGATTAGGGTAAAAGTAATCTTGTTGTTTTTAATGATTCAGGAATTCAGTTCTTATACATTTCGACACATCAAAATCTACCACAGGAATATCTTCTCATTTTTCCAACACCCAATTCAATCCTGCATCATCTTTGAACATACAAAGGGGTTCATTCTCTCGGGACTTATCTTGGAAAGATAGTATTAATTCTCTTGTAAAATCATGCTTTGAAGAGTTTAAGCTTGATAAACCGACTCCGTGCCTTCTTTTCCCCTGCACAGTTGTTGACTTTATTCCAGGGTTTTATTCGCCCCTGTGTAGAATACAACTCTCATGTGTTTGGGGAGGCTTCCCACATGCAATTCTCAGTAAGATGGAATCAAAGGCTTTTCGTCTCATTGACTCTCTTCTCCCTTGATGCAGAGTTGCCTTTTTTCATTCTTTTTCTGTGTCTGCCCTCCACTCCCACTATTTCTCCCATCTTTCCTATCACTTTGTATTACTCTTCCATCCTTTTCAGGTGCCTTAACATAGAATAACAAGCCAAATGGTTTCCTGTAAGACTGGAAACCATTTACAAAGCTGGATGGTAACCATATAAGCAACCCATACGTGTTCCCTACGTGTCAACAAGTGGGTCGGCTGTGGGTTAGTGCCCCTTCCCGTAAAACAATTTTCTCAAAGACAAACGGCCACCCCTTACATGATTATGGCGTCTGACTATACAGTAGATAGCTAGAGACAACGCTCCTCCTCTTACTGGCTTCCTTCACCTATCTCATCATCGCACTGTTGCATCTTTATCTCTTTTCCATCGCTACTTCTATGGTCACTGTTCCTCTGATCTGTCTGCTTGCATCCCTCCACCACTGTGGCTGGCATGTAGCACCCGCCTAGTTGCAAACTCTCAGTCCTTTTCTGTCCTATTCTCTAATGCAAGTGTTAACCATTACTCCCAGTCCGTCATGTATGCAACAGGTCAACTCTGGAACTGCCTCCCTCTGTCTGTATTTCCTACTTCCTATGATCTTCGGTCTTTTAAATGCAGTGTGTCCAGACATCTTGAAATGAACGGATCTCGAATTTGGCTCTATATTATCTTGTTTTTATTTTTTCTTGGAGGACACGATTTACGGGCTTCTAGCCTTTGGTTCCTTCTTTCTTGCATACAAAAAATAACGTAGAGAACGTTATTAATTAGTCATATCCAATAATAAATCGTTAAGGAAGAGGTGCAAGGGAGCCTCTCCCACCCCGCAAGAATAAGAACCACTATCTATTCAACATCCCCAACTATACACTAAAAATCTAGTATGAAAATTAGACATTGAAATGAAAAGGCTAAACGTATATTAGTTTTTATTATATTAAGTTTTATTATTTGCACGGTAATAACACTAATATCCGATACTGAACTAAACACAAAGTATTCGGTTTCTCCAGTTAGTAAATCCAACCAAAAATTGCAGTAAAGATACGAAACGCATTGTATTACCGATTCACCCTTAAAAATGATTATTTACAGCGATACCAGAACATAAAACAGAAATGAAACAAGGAGCGGTGTGTAACCATATCTGGTAACCCCATGCTATGTAACCATACATTGATAATCTATTAAAAGTGAAAACTATATCTAATAGTGTATAAATATATAAGTTTAACAGTATATCTATCTAGCAGCGGGTACCTACGAGACAATTAGTGCACATATCAGCAAAGATCAAAGAATGCTGACACCTGCATGATGCCTTCCAAGCCGGCTCCTCTCACTGCTCTCGCAGTTGTGGGGCTGGCATAGAAAGGGGTTGGACCTGTGTTTGTCATCTTCATATAAACTCCCGTTGAAACTACATGAAGACTTCTGGATTACTCCTAACTGGGGACACGAGGGAGGGGGGGAGTGAAATAAGTGCCAAGCCACAGCCAACCCTTCCCCGGCAGTCATTTTAGTGCTGACGTATACACACAACAGGATATCAAGTCAAAAATATCATATATGATATTTGGAGTTAATCAAGTAAAAATTTACGATTTTATGCCCGTTTGAAATCACCATCCACTCACTCGATGTAGTGCTGCTCTCGGATGTCTGCCCTTTCCTCTCCATCCTTCTTTCCTTCCATTCTCTTCTGTCTTTCTTTCATCTTTCCTTGTCCTTCTGCCTACGGGTGACTTTACACTCCCTCTTCTGTCTTTCTTTCCTTCATTCTTTCCACTTCCTTCAGCCTGTGGGTGACTCTACATTGAGTGACAAGCCAAATGGCTTCCTGTGCACCAGGAAACCATTTACTACGCTGGGTGGTAACCACAAAACCAAATTTTGGCGCCTGGTGGTTTAATGGGTAATTATTGCACTCCAATCGGTGAAGGTTTATATCCAAGGGATGGTTGGAGTTGATTGCTCATGTAATACCACTCAGGGATGAGTGAGGCTGGTCACTCGCATCTTAAATGTCGGGACCAACTGTCTAGCCCTAGGCTCCTACGCTCCTCATGGGGTAATGTAGGATTGGATGATGGATGATGGATGGATGAATTTTTAGGTCCGACCGACCTGACATTGACCCCGCTACCGCTAACTGGGGGTGACCCCCTTAATGTGATGAGGCATGATTTGAAAGACACGGCTTCAAGTTTTGGTTTCATGTCGATACGACGAATTTGAAAGGAGTTATGTCGAAAAAAACGATTTTTACTCGTCTTCACTTTTTACATTTGGGGAGCCTACAGCATGGGCCTTGGCCCAGTATGGGCCAAAATTTTATCATGTGATCAGAAGGTCATACCCCACCACTCCTGTAATTTTAGTCAAAATCGCACCAGTAGATTTTGTGTAAAGTTGTTAACAGACAGACAGACAGACAGACGGACAGACAAACAAACAAAACGAGTGGAAACAATACACGTCCCCGGGCCCTCGGAGCGGGGACGAGTAATAAAGGAAATAAATAAAAAAGAGAAAATGCAAGACTTACCATGGACAAAAAAAAAAAACATAACATACTCAGATACAAAAGCGAAATCTAAGAAACACACACACACACACACACACACACACACACACACACACACACACACACACACACACACACACACATTCATTATTTCATTTATTTTCAACATTATGGTTTTCTTGGCAGCACTGTATAGGAACTCACAATTCTCATCATCCTCATCATTATTAACTTAACCACTCACTTTGCTATCATCAAGTATCATCATTATCGTCATCATCATCATCATCACCTTCTACAGTCTACCTTTGCAATCAGCAACTTTTCAACTACCTTCATCATCATCACCATAATCACTATTACATCATCATCATCTCTATCTACAATGTAAGCATCGCCTTTTAAAATGCCATCGTCATCATCATCATCATCATCATCACTAACACATTATCATCATCATCATCACTATCATATCTATCTACAATCCACAATGTAAGGATCACCTTTTAAACTCCCATCATCATCATCATCATCATCATCGTCATCATCATCATCATCCACAATGTAAGCATTACCTTTTAATCTGCCATCATCATCATCATCATCGTCATCATCATCACCATCATCATCATCACCATCATCATCGTCATCATCATCATCATCATCATCATCATCATCTCTATCTACAATTCACAATGTAAGCATCACCTTTGAAACTGCCATTATCATCATCATCATCATCATCATCACACATTATCATCATCATCACAAACACATCATCATTATCATCTATCTACAGTTTAGCTTGCATCATCACCTTTTTAACAACCATCCCCACCATCATTATCACATCATCATCATCATCATTTCTATATCCTACATGTAAGCATCACTTTTTAAACTTATCATCATCATCATCATCGTTACCTTTATAATCCACCTTGTGACCATCGCCTGATCTAGGATACTATCAACATCATCACCAACATCTATAGCATCATCATCTCCATCTACAGTCCACCTTGCAATCATAACCATTTTACTACTATCATCATCATCACCACCGTCACGTCGTCATTATCTCTATAAATTACCTTACGTCCATCATCTTTTTCACTCTCAGTACCATCATTATTATTTATTTCCTCATCCTCATCATTATCACCATTATCAAACTTAATCTCAAACATCATCACCAGTATCAAACATAATATCTATCATCATCATCATCTTCATTATTATTGTGATTACCGCTACCATCATCATCATCATCATTACCATCAAGGCATTCACTCCTCCATCATCATCAGCATCATCATCATCACCACTACCAGCCACTCACTCACTCTGCCATTATCATCATCATCATCATTCGTCATTACCCCACATCTGTCTAGCCTTGATGGTCAAAGGAGCGCTGGAGGGAATGCCAGTCACGCAAATTAAATGCACACCAATTTCCCTCACAACCTCCCTTCTCTCTGCACCACAACTGCCATCACTAATATTATATACACACACCTCTATACTTCCTTGCCCTTCATTCCTCACCCCCTTTTATCCCCATTCACCATCATCCCCTACAATTTCTGTTTCTTCCCCCACCTTTCTAAACAGTCCTAAAATTATATATACACATACCATTTCCAAATATCATATAATAATCTCCCACCCTTTACTCCACACTCCTACCAACATCCAACCTCCCTTCTTCCCTCACCCCTTAACACCGCTAACATCAAACATCCACTTCACAGTACATCCTCGTAAACATACCCTAATATGTCACCCACACTACCCCAACCCACCTCACCTCACTCTTCATCTTTACCCTTACATGCAACTCCTCAATCTACCCCCACCCCACATCTACCCTCCCTATACCCATATCCCACACCCCTACACCCTACCCCCTACCCCTCCACTTCCCACACATTTCTAAAATCACAAATATTGCATGAATAGACGTACTTCATTCTAAATCTCCGTCCCACGTCCCAAGCCCTGCCTCCCTTTGCCCCTCCATCTCTTCTATTCTTCCCCCTTCTAGGTGCATTATTTTGCTGTGGAAATACATTGGGGGTATTTTGGGTGTAGTCACTAGAGATGAAGTAAAACAGGAATACTGTCCTCACTCGATTCATGGTGAGATATTGTCCATGTCTGAGCGTTCAATTGGAAGGCTACTGTTGATTGTTATTTACCGTGCGACAGTAGTGCCTAGTTCAGTACCGTGTGTGAGTAGCGTCCCGTTCAATATCGTGTATGAGTAGCGTCCCGTTCAGTACAGCGTGCGAGTAGTGCCCAATTCAGTACCGTGTGTGAGCAGCGTCCCGTTCAATATTGTGCGAGTAGCGTCCCGTTCAGTACCGTGTGAGTAATGCCCCGTTCAAAACCGTGTGTTAGTAGTGCCCCAATCAGTGCCGGGTGTGAACATTGCCCAGTTCAGTGCCCATTATGCTCCCACTGATAGGGCAGCCGCCTGAGGTGCTACTCCCGGGTTCTGGCCCCTCTATAATGGGAGGAAACGACAGCCTGGTAACCGCACCCCCTGTATCTTCTGGCACGGATATGATCCCCATCCCATACTGGTCCTCAAAACTGCACTGGCGGAGCCTGCGTCACGCCTTCCTTCAGGTCCGTCACTAGGTAGGAGGGCAAAGTTTTCTGGCTGCATGTTCTTGCTTTTGAGGTAAATTAATAGTAATGATTTATAAAGATCACTAAAGCCTAAGAGATAATATATAATCTACGAGCGAACGAATGCTTTTGACACGATGTAAATTTACGGGAACCATTTATGAATACCATTAAAGCTTAAGGAATCAGAAAATTCAAACTCGCCAAGATATGATAAAGAAGGCCTGGGTGACTGATGATTTGGTATATTTCCACGGCAAGGGTGGAACTCGCTGGGGTACATTGTGTTACGCTAGCGCAAGGTTGGTACCGCTCTCATCATATTATCACTATCACAGTCACCACGACCATCGTCACAATCTCATCGTCAAACGGTCATTGTAACCCTTATAATAAAAGTAAAATAAAATGCGTCGCCAATAATGCATGAGCTCGGACAAATAATCAAATGCCAGCTTTCAAAGGCTTATGGTTCGTCTCTTCTCAGACGAGATCGGAAAAGCTATATTACTGTCATAATCACCCAGTCATCACAACCGCCAGTCATCATTACTATCACTATCACAATTGCCACAATCACCACAACCATCATAACCATCACCATCACAATTACCACAGTCATCACAACAATCATTACCATCACTAACAAATTACAATCACCACAACCATCATAACCATCACCATCACAATTACCAGTCATCACAACCATCATTACCATCACTAACAAATTACAATCACCACAACCATCATAACCATCACCATCACAATTACCACAATCATCACATCCATCATTACTGTCACTATCCTAATTACCACAATAATCACTACGATCATCCCTATCACTATCAATTACCACAATCATCACAACCATCATTACTATCACCATCACAATTACCACAATCATCACAAGTCAAGAGTGAGAGCAGTGGAAATGAGTTATTTAAGAGGAGCCTGTGGAGTCACATGGAGAGACAGGCTGACGAATGAGGATATAAAGGAGCGTTGTGGTGTTGATGTGGATGTGATAGGAAGCGTTATGAGGAACACACTGAGGTGGTTTGGCCATGTGGAGAGTATGGAGGGTGAAAGACTGACGAAGAGAGTGTATGTGAGTGAGGTGGAGGGGGGAAGAGGGAGGGGGAAGAGGGAGGGGGAGGCCGAGGATGAGATGGAGGGATGGGGTGGAGAGGTATATGAGAGAGGGGGGTTTGAGTTGGAAGCAGGGCAGTGAAATGGCGGGGGACAGGGCGACTTGGAGGCGATTTGTTTGTGGCCACCCCAAACGGGATTGAGGCGTCTGGCAATAGATAGATAGATAGATCACAACCATCATTACTATCATTAACACAATCACCACAATAATCATTACTATCTCAATCACAATCACCACAATCATCACAAACACCACTGTCATCATTACTATCACTATCGCAATCACCACAATCATCACAGCAACTACCAGAACCATCACTGGCCATTACTACCACTCACAATCACCACAATCATCAAAACCATCACTATCATCACTACTATCCCTCTCACAATCACGACAGTCATTACTATCACCAATGTCATCATTACCATCACTATCAGAATTTATCAGTCATCACAACCACTACCACAATCATCACTCATCGTTACTATCCCTATCACAGTCGCCACAATCATCACAATCAGTCATATAATCATCAATCATCATTACTGCTACAATCATCACAACCACTACCATAACCAACTGTGTTCATTACTGTCACTCAAAAACACATCAATCACCACAACCACTACCACAATCATCACTGTCATTACTATTGTCACTATAAGAACTACCACAAGCATCACATCCATTGCCACAACCATCATTACTATCACACACACACACACACACACACACACACACACACACACACACACACACACACACACACACACACACACACACACACACACACACGCGCGCGCGCGCGCGCTCGCTCGCTGGTGCAGTGGTAACGTTCTCGCTTGCCAGCCGATGGACGGGAGTTCGCGCCTCGCTCAGGTTGCGAAAAGTTTCACTGACGAAGTGGGTGGTTACTGTTCCCCTAGAGCAAGGTGACGGGTGTGTGCGTGTGTGAAGGTCACAGCTTTGCCCTTAGATCGGACTATATGAGCTCTCAGCTCCCTTCCGGGAGGGTAAAAGCTGACGATCACGACCATCAAGTGATCCTGACCGACCCGGTGAATTACACACACACACACACACACACACACACACACGCACACACACACAAAACCACTTGATATGATAAGATGTTTTCAGCTGGTGATAACACAAGACTGCGCTGTAACGAGGTGAAGTATGTCAGCCTAGCAATGCCTGGCCTTTGTGGGTAAGAGAGTCAGCTGGGAATTGCGGGTGATTTCATGACATCACAGTGTAAGAATTATCATGCACTAAGTGTTGTTGGTAAGGTATAAAAGAGTAGCCTCGTGTCAGAAAAGGGCAAATAGGTTTCGGAATACCTGGTTTCTAGAGTAGTATTGAAAGTCTGGATCAAACAACTGCATTTAAATAGTAGACAGAGCACGTGAAAGAACTGCAGTGTATGTTTGTATGGCACTGCTGGCGGCAAAACAGAACAAAAAAGGGAATACGGCACGCTGACTAATGATGGGTTACGGAATAGCTTCATAGGCGTGTTATACAAGGTGAATACTGTTGAATACTGTTTTGTGATGATAGCAAGGCATGTTTAGGAGTAGATAAAGGACTGAGTGGGTAGTCCAGTATCAGCACTGGAATTACTTGTAATTTTCTGAGAGAAATAAGGACGATAACACACAAATTACAAAGAACGATGAAGAATAATAACCAATTCGCTCAGTATTCCCTCCATTTTAGTCGATGGAAAAAGATTATTATCATTAAGCCTTTTCTAGTTTAATGCCGCATTGTGTGAGATGTGCTTTCATTAATAGGACCTTCAATCATTTATGTACCAACCTGACATCAATACTTCCACATACAACACACTTTCCTCCTTCATGTAAACCCACGCTTTGATTCTCTCCCTCTCCCTTCATTTTGATCTTCCTCGTTTGCTGACCTATATACTATCATTTTTATTACACTAAATACTCACTGTACATCGGGAATGCCATCCAAATTATCACAAAATTTCCATACAGCTGCAATTATAAACTGGGGGATTTCTGGAAAATCGGCTTTACAAACAGCAATACAAATTTAACAGGTGAATTTCCTAAAATAGTGGACTTGATAGCCAAAACGAATGTCAAAAGAGTAAAATATAACAAGACTTTCTGTATCAAACCCATCACATACTCCACACGGTCAGATAAAATAGGTGAATCGGTAGCTTAACACACTCAGTCCGATGACATACTTTATCTCGTTCTTCTCCATCCTTGGAACAATCTGTCATACTGAATTAAGGATGTATCTGACTCCGTCACTTTGGGAATTTCCTTTACCTTGGCTGAATAAATTTGTCTGGGGGGTAGGAAGACTAAACCATCGAAATAAGTCACTGGATTCAAGAGGTTAACTTTCAATGCAAGAGGTCCTGCCAGAGCTACGAACATTGTGTGAAGGTGGTCAGCATTAAAAAAAAAAAAAATCATGGTGAAATGGTTAACAGAGACTTCCTTACGTGTTCATTGCTAAAGGCTCTTCCTTCGATAATGAAAACCGTATTGAGATGACCAGACTAAATGTGAATTGATCGTAACTGTAGTGGAAGTACCTGAAAACTCACTTTTACCTGCAGGCTTTGCAGCGCTCCCACATCTCACTCGCTCTCCTATAACATTCTCACGTCCAGATATGACCTACTTCACATCATCTGTTTAATTATTTACTAGTTAATGTCACTACTTCATTGTTCATCCAATTTATGTTAATCTTCCACGATCAGACGGATGTGAAAACGGTTTTTCTTGTATCATTGTTTCACTGTGCCATCGATTGTTATTTTACCCTGTATATTCCAGTTTTAGTATTGTATATCTTTCTTCTATTGCCTGTTTCTGCTCGGCCTTCAGCGACATCGTTGCTCTAGGGAATGCAGGGTCGTTTCCCCACAGTTACAACAAATTGACATACTTCAGAGCAAATGAACATAATGATTTACATAACAAGAACATTGGATACCAAAATTTGTCTGTTAGTATGATTCGACCTTTGAGCCCATAAAGCTCTTTCAAATGCCTCAGTCTAATAGGAACAAAGGTATACTAGGCCAGTCTGATAACCCTAAGAAAAATGTATGTTATCACGCAAGAAGTGTCCTCATTATGTAGATTTCTGTCGCACTTGTGGTACGTGTGATAAATGGCTGTGGCCGACATTCCCATCTCGTTCGTTAGGAGGCTCCGTAGAGTATCTGCCTTTCTTGTTCACATTTGCCAGTTTAGTGTCATTTTGATAAATTGATATTAATCAGATGTACAAAAAATTTACTTACGTTAAGCAAGCAATTATCATCCGCTAAGGAAGAAGTGGTAGCGAGCTTTCTCATCCTATCAGATTACGTCCCGTACTATTACATGTTTCAATAGAATTATAATATCTGGATAAGGAAACAGTACGAACATATTTAACAACCAAATTTAAGCTAGAACCATCAGTGGTTCTAAAAAGATATACATACTAGGTGTCAGCAAACGGTGGGCATATATATGAGGTATGCTTTATGTAAGATCAGGCTCCATCATCAGGGGATATATCTATCTATATATATATATATATATATATATATATATATATATATATATATATATATATATATATATATATATATATATATATCAGGGAATTCCCATATGTTACAGGGAATTTGTGTTAACAGGGATTCAGGGAATTTGTGTAAACAGGGATTTCTCGAACTCGGATTTCTCGAAATCCCTAAGGAATTCTTGAAATGAGTTTAAACGGGGATGGGTTAATGTGGGTTAGGTTAATTTAGGTTATGGTTAGATTAGGCAGGGATAATCTAAGTTAAGTAAGGCTAGGTTAGTTAGGTTAATTCATATGAATGCATAACGTAAATTAGCATTCATAATAATTAACCTTACCTAACCTAACCTAACTAAACAGCCCGAACTTAACCAAGATTATCCCTGCCCAACCTAACCGCAGCCGAAAATAACCTTACCGATATAAACCCATCCCAGTTCAGACTCATTTCACGAATTCCCTGGGGATTTCGTGAAATCTTTGTTTACACACACTCCCTGTAACATACAGTATATCTATCTATCCACCTGTCTATCTATCTATATTATATAATATGTACGGTATGTACATATTGTACACACACACACACACACACACACACACACACACACACACACACACACACACGCACGCACGCACGCACGCACGCAAGCACGCGCGCGCATGCACATAAAAGAGAGAGAGAGAGAGAGAGAGAGAGGTTTCGCCAGAAATGTAAGAATGATGAAAGTTGCCCAATAATTACAAAAAAAAAATAAATAAATAAATAAAAGGAATGAATGAATACGTTTTCACCCACTTGTACCGGACTGCCAATTGTCTGCTTCTTTTTTCACTCAACCAAAGGCAACCTCGAATGGTTTCCTGGTCTTTTTCTATTTAATTGGAAGGATGGGGGAGGAGGTTAAAATATGCTCAAATTCTCCTAAACACTTTATGTTCTTGTATTTTCTTGATACTTCTTGCCATTTTTGGGAGATGCTGCACACAAAGTTCCCATTCCAGGCAGGGTGATGTACAAACGCCTTGGACGACTGTTGTGCATCAGATAAAGGCTACGCAAGTTTCCGGGTCAACAGTGGGCATAAAAACAAGCATGCTATATTCTCTGCTATTTTTCCATTGTGTGTGTGTGTGTGTGTGTGTGTGTGTGTGTGTGTGTGTGTGTGTGTGTGACATTTTTGGCTATTCTATGCTATGTCCTCATTTCGTGTGTGTGTGTGTTTGTGTGTTTGTGTGTGTGTGTGTGTGTGTGACATACTTTATTGTATGCTATTTTCTCATTATGTGTGTGTGTGTGTGTGTGTGTGTGTGTGTGAGAGAGAGAGAGAGAGAGAGAGAGAGAGAGAGAGAGAGATACATTTGGCTAATCCATGCTATTTTCTCACTGTGTGTGTGTGTGTGTGTGTGTGTGTGTGTGTGACATACTTTATTCTATGCTATTTTCTCATTGTGTGTGTGTGTGTGTGTCTGTCTGTCTGTCTGTCTGTGTGTGAGAGAGAGAGAGAGAGAGAGAGAGAGAGACATTTGGCTATTCCATGCTATTTTCTCATTGTGTGTGTGTGTGTGTGTGTGTGTGTGTGTGTGTGTGTGTGTGACATACTTTATTCTATGCTATTTTCTCATTGCGTGTGTGTGTGTGTGTGTGTGTGTGTGTGTGTGCGAGAGAGAGAGAGAGAGACATACATTTGGCTATTCCGTGCTATTTTCTCATTGTGTGTGTGTGTGTGTGTGTGTGTGTGTGTGTGTGTGTGTGTGTGTGTGTGTGTGTGTGCCTACAAGAAGACCAAAGACTAGAGGGCTGCAAAGTTGTTCATGCCAAGAAAACTCAATAAATTAGAGCCTTTCTTATCGAGTATTCTAAGAAGTGTGGTTGATGTCGACCAAGTTAGTGATTGAACACTCAGGTGGACCATCCAGGCAATGGAGTCTCTTCTCTCCAACCATCACCTTCCCTCGTAACGGTTTATGACAGTCCCTAAGTATACCATAGTCTGTGTAAATAAAAATATTTGTGCATGTTGTACATTAATGAATGTCAGAGTGAAAGAAAAACGGGGTTGAGTGCTATGAAAGATTTCACAATGCAAGTATTCACTGAATAAGGAAAACATCTACAGCAGAGAACGGCCTTACCATTACACACACACACACACACACACACACACACACACACACACAACATCTCTCTACTCACAAAGTATTCTCTTTTCTACGTTCACTGCTGACTGAATACACGGGGATAGGAGAGTCACAAAACAGAATCGTAGGCAAAATAATTATGATATATGGGTATGAGGTCCCGTAAATGTAATCATATCCATTATGACTGTGTTCTGCAGTAAAAATAGAATGACAAGTATTTTCATATCAGGCATGGTATCAAGCATGCTGCCGTGATCCTACTGCCCTCAGATCAAAATCTCCTTGGATCTAGATGACCTGAAGTACTCAAGAGTCTGCGTAACACTAACGTAACTATACACTGAATAGGAGTGAGGTACCGGTAATGAATTTCTACGTCATGTCATGAGCAAATTATTTAGAAAAAAAAAATCATAACGAAAATCACGACACTCAAGGTAATAACAATCAACTAAAGAGGTGTGGAGGGCCTGTGTTCCGAGAGCTGGCCCGTGCTTCATATTTCCCCCGTAGTTTGACGAAACTTGTGACCAGTGTTATAAACTCTGCAGCATGAATGTCGCAATACTAGTGGCTAAAGTGTCGCTAGTAAGATATTTAAAAAAATAATTTATAGATGTTAATATCTCAAAATTACACACACACACACACACACACACACACACACACACACACACACACACACACACATATACATACATAAAGAGAGAGAGAGAGAGAGGTAGGTAGGTAGACAGACAAATAGATTGCCTTTATATTTCATCGACAACACTTGATTTCTTGGTATTTATGATAGGTAATTATATAGATAATTAACAAAAAAGAAAGAAAAAAGAAAGGAACTTTAGTACTGTGACCCTATCCCATCCATATAGCATTTTTAGCAGAGAATATAATATTATATCTTCAGATACCCAATTTGACCCCTAAGAGATTTTCAGTGGAGTTCTCTCACACACACACACACACACACACACACACACACACACACACACACACACACACACACACACACACACACACACACACACACCACACAGTATACAGACAGACAGATAGATACAGATATACATATAAGGATATATAATAGAGAGACAGGTAAGTAGATACACAGAGATAGATTGATTGACTGTTTCATTAATACAGACAGACAGATTGACTGACAGTCCCGTGAAAATTGTTTCGAACTTCAGGTTAGCGCTACACAATTTATTATACAGTACTTTGCCATATGGTGAGTCTTATTGTTTTCGCAAGTATTATTAATATTTTTTTCTTAGATCTGGTTGTTATTATACAGGAAGGTACCCTAGGGTAACCCATGTACTTGTGCCAAATATAAATGACCTTGACCTATTTTTGAAGGTCTTATACTCATTTTTGGTGCAAAAGTTGCATATTTGAAATTGAAATATCTCAGAAACTAATCAAGATAAAGTTATTTTGTTGAAATTCCTATAATAATAATAAAGTTTGTTGAAAAATTTGGCTGAATATTAAGCCACTTAGCCTAGTGAAAAGCACCGAATTCAAATCTGTTCAGTGTTTGCTCTGTCAGACTTTTAAGTGAAAACCACAAAAGCCGTAAAGCTGCAACTTTACAGACATACAGCTTTGGTCCCTCTTGTTATTTGAAAGGAGTATGGTTAGAGTTAAGCATACAGTTAGCCAGTTACGTCCTCACGCTTTCTTCCACACCTTTGTCTTCAGCTCTTGTTGATATTAAACAAGAAACTCCATTAATTTAATATAAGCACATGTTCCAAATATGAGTGACCTTGAACTACTTCTAAAGGTCACAAACTTGTTTTTAATGCAAACTTTCATACCTTATATACCCTAAATATTTTTGGCGAAGCTTCCTGATTGTGGCTACAGAATAAGTAAATGGGTACTGTAACTAATTACTATTAGTCACCACCTACTTCGTAGATGGAGACTATCGTTTTTGCTTGCTTCATTATTATTTTTCTCGTCTCAAAGTCTCGCAAAGATTCCAGGAGAACCGGAAGCTGCGCAAGGAATCTGAAGGGCCGAGGTTATGTGTCCTGGCATGGGTCATTGCTGATAGAAAAAAAGATCCAAATCTCCCCAGTGGAGTCAAGGTAATTGAAAGAAGCAGTTGCAGACTCATATGTGTGCTTTGACACCTTTGTCTCCTATGTTATACAAGAAATTGCCTTAGGGTCTTCAGATCTTATTTATATTACATATACCATACCTCATCAGAAAGTATTCTCATTCTAGCTGTACAGTGATTATGTGGAAATAAATATTTTTGTGCTGGACTGAGAGGCTCGCAACAGTTCCAAGAGAACCGGAGGCTACGCAAGGAATCTAAAGGGCCCAGGTTATATGTCGTGGCATGGACCATTGCTGATAGAAAGTAATTCCAAATTTCCCCAGTGGGGTCATGGTCACTAAGAAACAGTAGGTGGAGACTATTGATTGTCTGTAGGACAGCTAAAAAGTTCTGGTTATTATTATTCTTGCCTCAAAGTCTTATAATGATTCGAGGAGAACTGGGGACTATGCAAGGAATATAAGGGACCCAGGTTATGTGTCCTGACATGGGCCATTGCTGATAGAAAAAAAAACAGAATCTTCCCACTGGGGTTATGGTCATTGTAAGAAACAGTTGCAGACTCACGCCTTCTTTCACACTTTTGTCAGATCTCTTGTTGATGTTACACAAGAAGTTACCTTAGGGTCTTCAGACCTTGTTTATATTAAACATACCACAGAAAGATCTTTATATATATATATATATATATATTACCCAATAAGACTATTAGTGCATATTATTATTATTATTATTCCGGCCCCAGAGTCTTCCGGAGATTCTAGGAGAACCAGAGAGTGTGCAAGGAATCTGGAAGACCTAGGTTATGTGTCCCGGCATGAAGTATTGCTGACAGAAGCCACTAGTGTGAAAGCAGCCTAAGGCTTGTTTCACACGAGCAGCTTCTGCTGAGGCGGTTCTTGCCATGCTGTTAAAAATATATTGATTTGATTTGATTAATTTATTACGCCCGAAGACGACAAACCTAGTACGGTGCCATGCGGCCATATGTGGGGTGAGTACAAGGGAACTCATGCCACGCAGAACATGCTCTCTAGCTATAACAAATTAACACCCACCAAAGGGTGGATGATGCATGAGAAGAACATCTAGGTTATCATCTTCCAACAAATGTTTACAAGTGTCCACTAATATGAGTCCATGTGATATTAAATCAGAGACAAGTGGACATTGCAGGCAATAATGGTCAAGGGTGTTGGCACTGGGTGCATCACACAGCTTACAGGAGGAGAAATGAGGTGTGTTGCCCACCCCAGCCACCTGCCACACAGGTCGATGCAGTCTGAGGCGGGCACACACACCACGTTATGTCGACGAACCATAAGACCACTGCAATGATATCTATGGGGATGAGAGAGAAAGTGGTCATAATGTTGGATGGACGCACTGTGAGCCCTTTCAGCATTTCTACAGTGGAGAATAGGGGAGCGGGCTGCTCTGCATATTATCTGCTTGTAGCAAATGGGGCAGGCATTAGTAGCATCCACAGTGGGCGAATCCAGTCCACAGGCAGTCCTTGAAAGGAGGTCAGCAGTGTTGTTGGCTGTGAGATCAATATGAGAGGGAATCCACAGAAAGTGCACCACCAGAGAACTATCGCGGGCAGTGACCAATTGACGGAGTATCTGTGTAACGAGGTGTTGATATGCAGGCCTGGGAGAGGAGAGGACATGGAGGGCCAGCTGTGAGTCACAGATAATCAAGCCACTATTGTTCATCCGTATTAATAAAGTAACTGCATCCAGGAGTCCATGTAGTTCACAATACTTAGAGCTCGATGAGGTTGGCAGTCAATGGCCCAACCAGCCCCCTTGAGGTGGGTCCAGACTTGGGGAAAATACAGCATAGCCAGCACTGCCATCCTCCTGCATGGAGCCATCAGTGTAGATATGGTGGGCCGAAGGGAGGGAAGATGACAGCCTGGTGATGGTC
This sequence comes from Coenobita brevimanus, assembly GCF_032717465.1. NCBI lineage: Eukaryota > Metazoa > Arthropoda > Malacostraca > Decapoda > Coenobitidae > Coenobita > Coenobita brevimanus. Next base: position 20,713,687 of record NC_136980.1, read on the forward strand.
TCCAAAGCTTGCTGTTTCTGAAGCTGAGGCAGGTCAGTCATGGAGACCAGAGTGTATGAGATAGCAGGCACAGGGGTCTGCCAAGGTGGAATGCCATAGTCCACCTCCTCAGCAAGTACTGGTACGTTGATGTTTAGCCGTCGGATGTTTGGACAAACAGTAGTAACTAGTGTGCGGCCGCCACTGCGAAGCAGAGGCCTTGGTGCAGTGGGATCAAGGGTAGTCCGAATGATGTGAGAGTAGTGGGGAGAAAGATGAGGATAATGCAGGCACTTCACGCTGAAGTATGCAACCATGGAGTATATTTTCTCAACAAGTGGTGGAAGGTTGAGTTCAAGTTGCAGGTTGACAATTCTGGTTGAGCCAGGGCAGCCCAGGATGAGACTCAGTACTGTGGTTTGGAACTTCTCAAGAGGTTGTAAGGCTGTTCTGGAAAGTTGACAAAGAGCAGGGGAGCGATAATCAGCAGCTGATCAAATGAATGTTATGTATATGATTAGTGCTACTGGAATAGACACCCTGGCAGGATAATTAGTGAGCCACTTGAGAGGTTTTAGGCACTGCTGTAGCCGGGTCAGCAGATCCTGAACAATCGGATGCACACGTTGTCCTGCAGGAATGGAGGGAGAAATCCGTACAGGCATCCCCAGATAAAGGTACTGTGTGCACAGAGGAATAACACAATCCCTGATAGAGAATACAGACTGTGTTATTACTGGATGGGAAGTGAAGATTCTACTCTTTTCTGGAGAGATAATGAGTCCGCATTTGGAAGCCGATTCGTGAAACAAGTAAAGGAAACATTGCGGATCTGCAAGGGAATTTGAATGAATGCAAATGTCATCAGCGAACAAGTAATTGTGGTTCTAGGGATGTCAGGAAGGAGGGTGAGTAGACAATGTATAAGAATATTAAACAAATAAGGATTAAGGACACCACCTTGTGGAGTACCAAGCTCGAAATCCTTAGCAATGCTGTATGCGTCCTTAAAAAGAATACGAGAGGACCTATTAGACAGGTAACCACGTATCCATCACAGCAGGTTTCCCTTAACTCCAAAATCCACTAGCTGGTCAAGGATGATGTGTCTGTTGGCAACATCAAATGCACTCTTTAAATCAATGAAGGCCACTACACTGGTGGGGGATAGGAGGGTGTATAGCTCCATGAGGCAGTGTTGTGTCCCTCGCTGTGGTAAAAAGCCGTACAGTTGGGGCGAGAGCTTGTCCTGCAACCTAAACAAGAGTCTGGTAAGGAGGATGTGTTCCAGTACTTTACTGAAGCAGGAGGTGAGGGAAACAGGTCAGAATTTATCAGTGCCAGGTTTAGGAATAGGCACGATTGTTCTGTGAGTCCAGGCTTTTGGTACGCATCCCAGATGGCCGCAAAGGTTGAACAGCTGGAGAAGAGGATTACCAGGAACATTCAGGAGGATATGGAGAACAGAAAAAGTGATGCCATCACCGCCTGGAGCCATTACCCTACCCCTAGCGAGGGCCCATTGCAATTCATCATCAATTATAGCCTAACCATCCTCTTCGTCCGTCCTCGGTAAAGCGACGGTGAGACAGAGTGCACAAAAGTTTTTCTGGGTGGAAAGCACGTCCTGTATGTGTGCGGGAAGGGCACAAGCATGTGACTGTGCTGACCAGGCATCTACAAGATCCTGTGCGTACTGTGCTGGACTGTGGTGGAGGACACTAGGAGGCTTCTTCTTGACAACCTTGTTGATAAGGCGCCATATGTAACCAACAGTCGTTTGATGGTTGATGCTATCAGTAAGTTTATGCCACGAATCGGTATAAACGCAGTGCTGGAGGGCAACTAGATCATCCCTCGACAATCGATACTGATGGTGACTCTCGGGGGAAGGTCGTCTTTGAAAGGCAAAACTGTCTTCCTCCGCCTTTCTCTCTGCTGAGTGATGTGATTATCCAGTGTCCAGGTGTGGGCATCATGATGGCACGTAATGTGTGGCCTGCTGACATAATGGGTGTAGAAGTCATGCATGGAGCTGACAAGTGATGAATACAACTTTTTGGGACAATGAAGGTCGAATGTGGGAAGAAGGTTGGTCATATAGGAGATGTATATAGGGTAGTACTTGGGTGGGATTGCAATGCGAGTGCATCTGTGTACAGAAGAAGGTTTAGCAGGGAGGGAATAATGAAGGCTGAGAGCAATGTGATCAGAGAAGAGCACAGGGATAGATGAACACCTGACCTGGGACGCCACGCGGCCAGATGTAAGGACGTGATCTAATGTGCCTCCTCGAGAGTGTGTGGCCCCATTGGCGTCCCAGTGGGTGAGCTGATTACGAAGAATATACACAAGAAGTTTAGTCCCGTTACGGTTAAGGTTGGCAGAAAGGTCTCCAAAAGCAGGATGTCGGGCATTATAATCCCCCATGTATATCATGCCATGGATGGTGGGAGCTGGGATAGCAGCTGTATTCAACCTGCTTGGCGCAGAGTACACGTTGCACAACCGAATTGTGCTGCTTCCAATGGTGACCTCAAGACTGGAATGTTGTCTCGTTGTCTACAGAGCTTTGAAGGAAATGGTGCTGGATGAAGGAGTGGACATACACGATAAGTCCATTCCTAACTTGATGGACGTAAGAAACATAGCAACTGAGAGTTGGTGCCTCTACCCCGAGTAGCACACGACCAACAAAGGATTCCTGAATGAAAATGATGTCCGGGTGGCCACTGTATACATATCCTTCGAGTGCAGTTAGTTTAGACTGGTTAGTAACACCACAGGCATTCCAAGAAATGACATACAGTTGTGCCATGTTACTGAACTTTGCCATGATGTTTGCGAGGGCCAGATGAGGAAGTGGTGTTGGCATGAGAAGTGCTACATGGCATGACACGAGGGGAAGACTCCCTGGGGGGAGCATTCATTCGTCCAGTGGGAGTGACAATGGAGTCCAGCTTTTCCATAAGGGTGGTGACAGTCGTAATGATGACGTTGTGATTCAACCAGTGAATTTAATGTTGTATTAAGTGTGGCTTGTTTGCTAACCAAGCCTTCTATTGCATCGAAACATGCCATAAGTGAGCTAAGCCGAGTCCTGAGAGTAGCAACAGCATCCCAAAGTTCAGTGTCTGCAGCTGAGTACAAACTGACAGTGGAGGCAGGGGGAGTGGCAGTGCGGAGTGGTGGTGATGGTGACGCTAGTGAAGCCCCACCCTTAGCAAGGGGGGCAGGGTTAGCCTGGCATCTAATGCAGCCATGCCAAACATTAACCCCTTCTTGATGACATCGGGGACATTTCCAGTGCAAGGTATCTGGAGGTGGTGGGTTGGGTTGCATCGAGGCTGTATCAGAAGCAGGTGGAGGGGGTCAGTGAGGTCACTTCCGAGAGTCATGTTGGCCAGAGCACCATGCACACCATTCTAACACAGAGCAGTACCCGGAGATGTGACCAATACCCCAGCATCAAAAGCATCATGGTTGCTCGTCCTTCATCTTGCGAAACTCACAAGATGGGAGGCAGCGAAGGAATCTGAAGGTGACAATTGGTGGTGGTGGGTGAGGAAGGCTCCAGGTGACTACCAGCCAGTTGATAGGAGTGCCATTCTGGTGGAAACGTCAGGCCGAGTAGATACCTGGTAGCTCCTTGGCCAAGTTGGGATCAATGCAGACAGGATAATGTGTAAGGAGCTAAGTAGTAAACTTGCGGGGTCTCTCAAGTGAGTCTTGAATTTCCAAAGAAAGGGATAGGAACTCTCCTTTAGTTATGCTATCTACAATGTCCCTGCGACACCAGGAGATGTAGATAAAACGGGAAGTGATTGCAGACATCTTGACCTCTGCTTGTGTGCGGTCAAGGTGAAAAGCACGACTGACAGACGACCATCGAAGTTTGATGTCCACAGTTGGGTTGTCGTTGAATAAAAGTTTGAAGTAGTCAGCCCTGGGCGTGAACACCAGAGGCGTAGAGCCAGGAAGCAACGGCGAAACTTGGTGGGTTTGAACAAGCTGCGGGAGGTGAGGAGTGTTCGATCTAAGGGCGGTTGCCCTCTGCAGAGGATCAGAAGTCTCCTGCCACTTGTAGGATTTGGTAGCACGGGATGAAGGCTCACTATTGCTGTCTGAGGTGTTATGCATGGGGCACTTTGTAAAGGAAGATGCCTGGCCGACGAGGTGAGGTGCGGCAGGTACAGATAGTGCTGGTTCCGTAGCTACTTCCCCAGCTAATGAGACATTGCTACTACTTTGTGGTAGCTGTGGCCAGTCACTCTAGGTCATTTCATCCTCATCACTCAGCACCAGGTCAGCTTCAGGGTCCTCGAGGATGGCAGGGCCTGAGTACTCCATGCTGTGCACCTAGGTAGGTAGCAGGGTGAGCGGGATGTCAGCTTCACCAGCACGACAGAACAGACCAATGGTAGCAGGGGAAATGGAGTGACTCCTCCATGACGTCACACAGGTCGTACTGCGCATGCTCAGAAACGAGAAAACCCGACGGGGCCCGATCTGATGTTCTAAATTTTCCCCCCGAACTACAGGGTAAGTCCAAACACCAGAAAAACTCAACCAACGGTGAAGTAAGCACTAGACCTTTATATTGCTCCCTGCAACTACAGAAGGGTGTTGGAAGGCAAGGACCAGCGGAAAAAACAGGAATATGAGCCGCACACAGCAATGATATGTTTATGTCTGGCCCTCTGGTAGCAAAATTCAGAAATATATTGAGTCCAATGGGACCATTTACATGAGGCAGGAGCGGCAATATAGCTGCCGCAGCAGCTGCCGTTGACCGCCTGGATCGCCAGACTGCGGCGGCAATTAAACTGCCAGGCGGGCTGGGAGGCCCACACATTGCTATGGGTCCGTTCACACGAGCGGTTTTGCCCGCGGAGGCAGTCAGGTTTCAGCTCTGGGTTAAACAATGCACAACCAATTGCTCTGCAGTAACGGTATCAATAGCTTGCATGCACTACAACTGCACAATTTTTCTTCAAACTACTCACTCAATGTAGTGCTGCTCTTGGGTGTCTGCCCTGTCCTCTCCTCCATCCTTCTTTCCTTCCATCTTCTTTCTTTCTTTCCTTAATTCTTTCCTCTCTTTCTGCCTACGGGTGACTTTACACTCCCTCTTCTGTCTTTCATTCCTTCATTCTTTCCCCTTCCTTCTGCCTGTGGGTGACTTTACACTGAGTGACAAGCCAAATGGTTTCCTGTACACCGGGGAACAATTTACTACGCTGGGTGGTAACCATATAATCAAATTTTGGCGCCTGGTGGTTTAGTGGGTAATTATTGTGCTCCAATCGGATTGAACCATTGAAGGTTTATATCCAAGAGGTAGTTGGGGTTTATTGCTCACGAAATGCCACTCAGGGATGAGTGAGGCTGGTCACTCTCATCTTAAATGTCAGGACCAACTGCCTAACCCCAGGCTCCTACGTTCATCATGGGGCAACGTAGGATTGGATGATGGATGGATGGATGAACTTCATTTTGAAAATTTACAAGTGTATATAATTACAGACTTATTAAACCTGTAGCTCTGTGTTTTATGACCACTGATGACTTTAAAATTGCAGAACTGTGTCATGGCAGCATCAGATACCTGGTCTTCATACAGAGTGTAAAATGCACCCTGCAGGAGTACACTACTGTTCAAGGGATGGATCCAGAATTTCCGATGTTTCTTTTTTTTTTTTTTTATGGCAATGTTCATCTCGAAATGATCGGATCATGAATTTGGCTTTCTCTTGTATTTTGTTTTTCTCTTGAAAGGAATAGTTTTGCGGGCTCGTTGCCTTTGGTTTCTTCTTCCTAATATATATATATATATATATATATATATATATATATATATATATATATATATATATATATATATATATATAAACACACACACCTCTCTTCTTCACGTCTTCCATCATGAAGAAAAACTAGTAAACTGACACGCAACGGCTAAAACCGTCCGTGTGAAGGGCTGGCCAAAACTGCACATCCAAGCTAGCGGGTAAAACCGCTCGTGTGAAAGCAGCCTTACTCCCAGTCCTTCATGCATGCAACAGGTCAACTCTAGAACTGTCTTCTTCTGTGAGTATTGCCAACTTCCTATGACGTGCAGTCTACTCAATGTGTCCAGGTATCCCGAAATGAACGGCTCTTGAATTTGGCTTTGTTGTTTTTATCATTAGTTTTTTTTTTTCCTTTCGATGGAACAATCCTGCGGGCTTCTTGCCTTGCATAAAAAAAAAAAAAAGCATGACTATCGTCAAAGTGACTCATGCACTACATCCAGAGCTAGTGTGCTGCATTGTTAACCCCTGTGATAGAAATGGCAACAATTATCTCCCTGTATTGTCAGACGGTAATCATATATATAACCAATAATTAAAATTTCATACGGCAACACACTCCATGTTGTTGGGGCTAAACGGGTGTAGATGAAACCACGCGTACAAACCCTCCCATGTTATCACGTTACACGTACTAAGTACGGAGGACATCCACGCCCTCCTTCGCAAATAAATGTTTTAGCTACCTAGGCCTACATCAAGGGACAGTGCGGCTGTAATGTACTGATGCAAGCTAACCATGTATAAGAACTATGAGCATTCCAGAAATGATCGTCAAAAACTTAGCATTAGCTGTTACCTTCACAGCTTAAATCGTTGCTGTTTCTTTATTAATTCTTGCTCTCAGCAAGCGATTTTAATCAGTTTAGAAGAATGTCACAGCAGGAAAAAAAAAAAAAAAAAAGTAAATGAAGGCTACATCTAGCTCCAGAAGTGGGAACAATCTCTGCCAAGGCAAACAAAACCGTCTGGTGGCCTAGCATCTACAAATATTAACTTAGTGAATGGCTTAATGAAGGTAATTACAGACCTGTCAACTGCTAACCTGAAAGATAAAGCGAAAGTCATTTTAAAGTCATTTTACTGACCGTTTTAAATTATGTGCGGTGATGTGTTGCATTTTGTTCCTGCAGTAACCAGACAGTTTTCCATGATCTAAAATTATTTCACATTCGGGAGTTAGAACTCCATTCACCTGTTGTTATTTCCTTGATCAAGAACAAATAAGACCAGACCTGGATCTACAGTTATTTATTTATTTTTGTTTATCCATCCACCCATCCATCATCCAATCCTATGTTGCCCTATGAGGAGCGTAGGAGCCCGGGGCTTGGTTAGTTGGTTTTAAAGATGAGAGTGACCAGCCTCACTTTTCCCTGAGTGGGATTACGTAAGCAATGAACCCCAACCATCCCTTGGATACAAACCTGCACCAGATTAATCTGATTGGAGCGCCTATATGGTTACCACCCAGCGTAGTAAATGGTGTACAGGAAACTATTTGATTTGTCACTCAACGTAGTCACCCATAAGCAGAAGGAAGAGGAAAGAATGAAGAGAAAGAAAGAAGAGGGAGTGTGAAGTCACCCGTAGGCAGAAGGAAGAAGAAAGAATTAAAAGAGAAAGAAAGACAGAAGAGGGAGTGTAAAGTCACCCATAAGCAGAAGGAAGAGGGAAGAATGAAAAGAGAAGGACAGAAGAGGGAGTGTAAAGTCACCCGTAGGCAGAAGGAAGATGAAAGAATTAAAGAAAGAAAGAAAAGGAAGGAAGGAAGATAGGAAAGGGCAGACACCGAAAGGAGCACTGCATCGAGTGAGTGGATGGTGAGCGTCCCTACTTACCAAAGTCATTGCTGTCATTTAAACCATGCAGTTCCCGTAGTCACAAGAGCTGTTCACGCATGCGTTTTCTTTGATGGTATAATGTCATTGAAAGAAAACGTGAATAAATGATTAACTATATTGCTTTACTGGAGTCACTATTCACTCAATCTAGAATATTCGCAAGGAGTTGATCGAGATTTTCCTGAATTATGGGTCTTTGGGGCAGAGCCTACGTGTTTATATACTATATATATATATATATATATATATATATATATATATATATATATATATATATATATTGCCAGACGCCTTAATCCCGTTTGGGGTGGCCACAAACAAATCGCCTCCAAGTCGCCCTGTCCCCCGCCATTTCACTGCCCTGCTCCCAACTCACACATCCCTCTCTCATATACCTCTCCACCCCATCCCTCCATCTCATCCTCGGCCTCCCCCTCCCTCTTCCCCCCTCCACCTCACTCACATACACTCTCTTCGTTAGTCTTTCACCCTGCATCCTCTCCACATGGCCAAACCACCTCAGTGTGTTCCTCATAACGCTTCCTATCACATCCACATCACCACAACGCTCCTTTATATCCTCATTCGTCAGCCTGTCTCTCCATGTGACTCCACAGGCTCCTCTTAAATAACTCATTTCCACTGCTCTCACTCTTGACTTGTGTACTTCCAACAATGTCCAAGCTTCACTTCCGTACGTTAGAGTTGGTATCACAATACTGTCATGTAGTAACTTTTTCACTTCCATGCTAACTTCCCTGTTTCTTATCACTGCTTTCAAAGAACCAGCAACCTTTCTTCCCTGCTGTACCCTTTCAAGCACTTCACCCTCCAAACCTCCATCCTTACTCATCACGCTACCCAAGTACTTAAACGTACTCACATTTTCCAATTCCTCACCATTCAACCTCGCTGTACATTCACTAACTTCACCTCTCTGAAGGACCATCAAAAGGAATATCAATTGTTATAATGTGAATGATGCTGCATGAACACCTTCAATTGTGTGTCGTCTTGTATAACTGTTCTTGCCACCACCAGACAATTTAATTCAAACTGCGAATGATCTCTTGATTCTCAAGGGTTAAATCGCGATCATTCTTAACCCATTTTCTGTGAGAGATATCTCAAAGGAAAAATACAATTGCATATATGCACCAGGAGAAAAAATATATATATATAAGACGTCATCATAATGAAGCTTTCATCTCCTTCATTATGATGACGTAGTTTTAGTTATATTCTTACTCTAAATGTGACACGTTGGAAAAGTTGTTACTGTTGGTAGCTACTAAGCTGCTGTGACCAGCGAGCGCTTGGGATCGAACCCTGGTGTGTGAACTTGGTGCCACGCGACTCAGCTGTCCATCCATCATTTATTTGTATATCAGTGAACGGAAGAGAGGCAAATCCCTTTAACATGTTCAGAACACGAGATCTTCCATGTACACGAATATAGTCAGTGCAGCGTAGCCTACAGTTTAAACTCTGTTCCTGAAATTTGGTGAAAACATGCCGTGAAGGACGAACATTACGGTACTCGCTTCCTGACATGATCGGAACAGTTGGTACTGGTGTCTGAGGAAACTTTCCAGTTTCTCCAATGACTCTGCCACGGAATGTTAACAGTGGTTCAGACTTCAGCGTGACTGCTGACCTCTGCCACCTGCAACAATGTGGGTGTGGCACGCCTTCCATTATGTTTCGTCAGTTGTAATTATACATCGGGCAAAAGCAGGAACAGAGTTGTGTCTTATGCTGTACCACTGACATACATACAAATAATTATCGTAAAGATGAGGTTAATGATTTGCACTATCTCGTCCACTGACTGTCTTCCTGTTGGTTTAGGGAGCACTTTACCATAGCTTTGAAATCTCAGGCTCCCGTGACTTTCTCAAACAAATAAAACCGCCTCGTGTTTGTTAAAACAGAGTGCTAAAGTTGTTCTGACCATGAAAGAGATACTGGACTAGTTTTAATACACAGGCTACTATGATTCACCCTCAGCTGAACACAATCGTTTGGCGTGAGCTGTAGTAGATTACCAGATTATTCCGATTTATTTCTTCATAGGGCTCGGTGACATTGTCACGAATCATATTTACACAAATTTTCTCCATATTAACCCTCTCATCGTCAGGTCGATTTTACTATTTATTCCAGCGATTTTATTTAGCTCAGCGTGATATTAGGGACATCAACCCTTTCATAGGTGGCAATACTGCGACACTTTATTCCATTCACCATCAGATATGTTTTTCTTTTGTTGAATATGAGTCTTTGAAGCCTGGGTGTTACAACTAATTACATTAACCTCCTCATGATCAAGATATATCAAGAATTCCAGTAAGGTAACACCAGACGATAATACTGAGCTAATGCAGAGGCAATGGAGACTATTAGAAGATTACCTACGTGATAAATGCAAAACGGCAAAAGAAAAAAAAAATTGCCAACATCCCAGTGGAATTGTCTCCACGAAAACCTTCGCCACTCAAGGAGGTGATTGTCCTCACGCCACGTCGCAAAATTTGGTAAACTCTACGGATTCACTAAATATGTGTGTTTGTATGATCTTTGGCCCAATACAACTACTTAAAAGGAAACCAAATGTGAGGCGTACAGGTATTCGCTCAAGAAACCATTGTCGTAAATTAAAGGAAAAGTGATGAAGGGATGAAGAAATGGTTACAAACTGAAAGGTGTTTGAATGAACGAAAGAAAGAGAGAAATGATAAATGTTGCATAGGCTTCGTACAGAGTGAAGACCCTAATAAAGATGTCTTTGCAGCAGCTTGAATACAGTATACAAAAATCTATCCTCGCCAGAGAGTGAAGCAAACTATGCCAATACTAGAATGACATAAATGCATACGAGAATACTGGAGTGGAAAGATATGGATTATGTAGAGGTTTAATAAAACCAACTGGGTCTACGAGCTCTCTACATATTCTTAAGCCATAAAGGACAAGAGGCCAGTTGTATGCTGTATGAAATTCTCTGCCGATCACAAAACTTGAGCAGTTAATGTTTTTATCGTTCGCAGGGGTAAGTAAAGACTTTTTTAAAAGGGGAGGATTCTTAACCCTTGTAGACGAGAGGCCAGTCCTATGCTGAATTAAATACCGGTAGTATGTGGGTATTAAATAAGATTAAAATCACTGTCCTGGTTAGAAATTTATCAGAATAAATTTTTTAACCCTGAGGCAACTAGATGTCACTTCTAAGCCGACTAAGAAAAATAAAATAATTTGACGATAATCAACTGGTTTTTATTTCTATTGTCATAAGAAGTTTAATGCTTATGATTTTAACTTTTAGACACGAAGAGACAGTTCAACAAAAAAAAAAAGTCTGGGTTAGCAATAGTAAAACAGTTGACTTTTGACGTCCTCATGGGATTAAAGTCATTACTCAGATAATACTGTATCTATATCATTAATGCTACCTGATTACTGAATTCAGTTTAGGAAAGATCTCGTACCTAGGAATGATCTCGAATTTTGAAACTCTTTGGTCGTATGAATGCATGCTATGTCACTTGAGTGAAAGAATTATGTAAACCAAGTCGGGTTTACCATTCTTGGACTCAAGTGACTCAACCTTAGTGAGATAAAACTGTCTGGTGTTCAATAAGAAAACTGATAAGACCTGTATCGTCATTCTTTTTTTTTAATACACGACGCAATGTCATACCCAGGTTGAATAAAACCGCCTGACAGAAGCAAGACAAAAAGCTATGATTTCTGTAATTTCTGAAGGTTTAGAAAACTATGATAACATTTTACACTCAGACTACTATAACTTACTCTCGTCCGAATTAAGCTGTTTGGTGGTTGCTGGATTGGTACAGTGGAGTTGTGCCCAGTATGGAAGGGACACTGACGCCGGTAAAACACCAAATTTTCTAGTGTTCACACCCAACTGAAAAATGTTGTGTGGCGTTTCCTAGGATAGAATTCTAGAGTTGTCCCATTTATGAGAGGTTAAAAATATACGAATACATTTGAGGTTACTAATCTGATATATGTAGAATTAATAGCTATGAAGAGACATTATGGAGCCTATTCAGTCGCAGGAAGGAAGGAAGAAGTAATGAAGAACAAGCACCAAAGCATAATATGGCTATATTACACTAAGGCTGGCACTGAAGTTGACTTGACGTGAAAACAGTGTAAGGGAGAGGGGGGTCAACGTGAATGGGAAGTCCTAAAACTATTAATATCATGGAACCAAATGTCTACTCTGATGGGAGTAGAGGGAAAATAAAGGCCAGAAGAAACAGGGAAATATCAAAAAGAGAGGTAGGACAGAAGAATAGGACAGTAAGAAGAGAAAGATAGGAGAAAAAGTGCCCCTTTCACTCGCCTCTAGCAATATGCAGGGACCCTGTGGAAGTACACTTTCCCTCCTCTCCTGGGAGTTGGCAGCTCTTGGTTGTGTCCACACAAGCGAGGTGTCCGGCAAGGAATACCCTGCCAGGACCACTGGGACACGTAAGCTCCCCCACCACGACAAGGTGGCTGCCTAGGGGGAGTGGAAAGTCACTCCCAAGCATATAAATACCATTTGGCGGTAGCAAAAATGAAACAGTCTAGACATCTATCGTCGTCAGAGGGTTAGTAATGAGCATTACTGCATCTTTGGTGTCTTGAGGTCACTGTCAAGCTGAATAAAATCATCTAACGACGGCATAAATGTAGCAGTGAAGGTTTCAACTGTCGTCATAGGCCAATATCATCCACAGAGGATTACTTGAGAACGCAGTATTACTAACCCTTGGACAACAAGAGGAAACACCTAAGCCGAACAAAATCATCTGACGGCACTAAGAAAATAATTCTCAAGTTTTTTCTTGGAGTCAGGGGTTTAAACATACTACATCCATTGCGAAAAGAATAACAGAAATTGGAGTACAAAACGTAAATCATTCGTAATATTTGGATAAACAATAAGTGCTAGACAGACTAATAAGCTCAGCGTACACTTTTCTGCCCTTAGAGACAAGAATATCTGCCAGGCTTAGTACATTTAGCTAGTGGAAGCTGCAGTAAAATAGTCATTATCTGTTACCACCGAAATAGGACAGTTTTTTTTTTTCAGTGCTAAGAAAAGGACATTTATACATGAGAGCGTGTGTTAATTGTTTCCTCTTATTGGTCTTCTAACTTTCCTTACTCTTTTTTATTCCTCCCTTTGCGCCATTTCTCCTTCTGATCCCCCTTTTTGCCATATTTCACTTTGCAAATGGGCTCTCCCTCATCCTTTTCTTTCATATAACTTTACTTGCTTAACTCCTTTTCCTTTACTCTTTCTTCCTCTTTCGTGCAGTACTCGTCGCATAGTTTTAGTTTCTCTATTAGATCCATCCTTTTGCATTTCTTTTCCTTACGAGAATGTAACTCTACTTGAATTATTTGTTCTTTCTACTTGCGGTTCTCTTGTCTTAACTATATTTCCTTATTTTGCTTATGGCTTTAGCTTTTTTCGGTTTTACGAATGTGCTCTCCCTCTATCTCCTCATTTTGATTTTGCTCAGGTAAATCATCTGTTACCTTTTCTTCTGCCTTCGTCCAGTACTCGTCCCATAATTTTAGTTTCTTCTTTTGATCTTCTCTTTTATGTGATTCTACCTTATGAACTGTTTTTCCATTTTTTTCATTTTCCATTTGATTTAGCTCATATAACTCTTCTTTTTCTGTTACTTCATTTTTCGCACGCTCCTCTTTTTGATCCTGCCTTATGCGTTTTTTCTTACCAGTGAGCTTACACCCTATCTTATCAGTATAATTCTGCTCGTTTACTTCTTTTTCTTTTACCATTTCTTCCTCTTCTTCTTCCGCATGAACTGTTTCATCCTTCGGTTCCCTCTTATTCATTAGTTCCCAAATATTTACATCGTCGAAGTCGTGCAATTTCCGATCTTCCTCTGACAAAATTGCTCTTGCTTTCATAACCTTCCTTTCCTCTAGTCTTTGCTGCTACTGCTCCATATCTATTATATATTCTGACAATTCCTTCCATTTAATCAAGTATTCTGGATCCGGCTCCGGCTTGTCATTACAGTACCTTCGCTCCCAAGACTCATTATAATAAAACAATCGTGTTAGTTCAGTCTTAGCTTCGTAGTATGTTATTGCATCTTGTAGCGAGTAGTGAGCCACGAGCGACAAGTCACCAGAATCCATCTCCTCTACTTCAGACGACGCCAACCTGTCTTCATGGTCCATCGTTCCAAACGATCCTCTGCTCTTGGTCATCACTTCACCCTCAGACATTGTCGTGTCCATTTGTGACTTCCTCTGATGACTGGACACTTATGAACAAGCTCGTGCTTCTGTGAGTAACTCTGAGATGATTAAAATCTTCTAGCGCTAGCTGCAACAGTGAGCTAGATTTGTCCCAACAGTTAAAGAGTTAATAATAGCTCGTAAAAGATTGTTACACACAGGAAAATAATTATTCTGCAGACGAATGTGAAGGTACTAACAATAATACATTTTCTTTTTTCATAGCGATCGTGGAATAAGCATTTCATCTACAGCAGCCAACAATTAACACTTTGGCTTCGAAATGTTTACCTTTCATTATAATTATGCTCGCCAACGGGGTAAATTGTGGTTCTGTGGCAGCATATCTAGCTCGCCTCTGGATGCCTTCTAGTTCGATTCTGAAAGTGCTGAACTCCTGGACAAGGATTATTTTCATCACTGTCCTTAACAGAAGACCGAACTTTAGCTAAAGGATTATCTGCCTCAGGGATCATTTGTGTAGTCCATTATGAATTAATCCTATGCCATCTTCTTCAGAATAATGGCAGACGGTTTTACAAGAATCAGGAGAAATATCAGGCATCAAAAACTTTTAAAAGATTATCGAATAGAGTTTTATCCGAGAACACAGAACTGTGCATTATATTCCGACTTGCTGATGGACTTTTGTTTCAGCTCATATATATATATATATATATATATATATATATATATATATATATATATATATAGAGAGAGAGAGAGAGAGAGAGAGAGAGAGAGAGAGAGAGAGAGAGAGAGAGAATGCTTTTATAGGTAAGATATCAGCTTTTCTTTCACTGGCTGTTGCTCTGCCGACAAGAACCTTAACTTTTATGTTCCTGCTGAGTCTTAGAACTTTGTTCAACATAGCAGTAGCTTCTTGAACTCTAAAGGTTAGTAATGTTCCCTGGTAACCCTCTGACGAACATAGAAACCTTTACTATTAGATTCAAACAACCATCAGACAAATTTATTTAGTGTAGTAATGATCTGTCGTAATTCTAACGATTATAAACAATCACTAAGCGGTCATAAAAATCTTTACTATTCCACTCTTGGTGCCGTCGGATGATCTTATTTTGTTTCGCTAGTGTTTTTCATCATCTATGAGTTATATGTTGACCTATACTACAACAGCCAAGCTGTTTATTGCCTGACCCTTGGGGGCCCTTGGCCTAAAAAGGGAAAATTGTATTTATAAGAAATTCTCAACTTATGAAGTGTTGTGGATATAACTCAGCTCCCTAGGAAACATTGCCTAGCATCCACCTAGACACAATGAATATTGTTGAAGACACCCTGAGGTGTAAAGTTTGTCTCAGTTCTCTCCTGGTTACGGCGAGTGACTCTTCATGGTTAAGCCGAGTGACAGAGACAATTACGTTAGTGGGTCGGCCTCTGCCGCTGGCAGGATCCGGCAGATATCCTTACGACGATAGTGTTAGTGAATTCTGTTATTCCAAGGGTTGGTAATCATGACTAGGAATCCTATGACGACGTCAGATATTGTAACTATCTTATTCTTGCTAAAATAAGACGGTATTTTCCTGGTAAAAAAAGATCTTCATGTCGGCTTGATAGTTTTTTTAACGCTCCTTTATCTCTTTTATCTCTCGTGATCGGTTTTCATATTAATTCCCCTCTCAAGTGTCCTGGGGGACTGGTGGGATTCGGGGTTCTTGTTGGGAAAAATGGCAAAAACAAAAAATTGAAGCAGAAATATAAAGAAAATTGGTATAACCAGCCAAGGCGTATTCGTAGGGTTATAGCTGACTGTATGAACCACTTTGAAGCTATGCCTGTCACCGAATTTTCCCCATGGTACAGGTATGGTATACTGTACATACTCATACAAAGTAGTCAAGAACAAATGCCAGTTTTTAATAATACAATAGGTAAGAACTACTAATATTAAGAGATTATATTGTATATGAACCTTATAAACTGCCATTTTCTTATGAAGACTTTAAATTATAAACTAATCATTGTTACCAACTGTTTGGTGCGCCTACCCACACGAAGGGCTGCACTCTCACCCTTTCAAGAATACCACATACGTTGAAGGTGTGCGCTGCCACTTCGAGCGGGGCGCGGGAAGGATTACCCCTGCCCCCAGTTTCAAGACCACGGGCGTTAGTGTGTGTGTGATGAGCACGTCAGGTACATGAGTAGTTATGGTACTGATGAGCGGGCAACTATAGTTTTACCAAAGAGTGAAGCTGAGGATAAATGTCAGAAAACAACAATAATCAGGTAGAAAGTAAGTGATACAAGAGGACAGGATACAGTCAAGGCCGTCTCTATGTGAAACCAGGGTGTGAGGTTGATAATGTCACAGGATGAGTCACATTGCTGCGCTGCCACTCACTTGCCTCTGTCGCTCTTTCTATTTATCTCGTTCCGTAGTTTTAAATTTATTGACGACCTCCTCATAACTATCTCTCTTCCAGCATATGCAATTGGCAAATATAATAATATTTTAAATTAGGTCAGGAGAAACGATAGGCTACTGTAAAGGAAATTAGTAATGCTGCTGAACCTTAGTATTTTTAAGGTAAGAAGTGATAGTAAAGGGAGTACGACTAACGTATGTAGAGAAGAAATCTTATTCATACATTGCTATATAATAAAGCTTACTTATAAGATTAGTTTAGTGCCGAAAGTTCTTTATATATATATATATATATATATATATATATATATATATATATATATATATATATATATATATACATATATATATATATACATATATATATATATATATATATATATATATATTTATATATATTTATATATATATATATATATATATATATATATATATATATATAGAGAGAGAGAGAGAGAGAGAGAGAGAGAGAGATATGGCATTGTGTATAACTTTTGTGAAATCGCAGTACTCTATAAAATATTCGACACCGATAAAATACTTACTGTAGAAAAAGAAGTATTGATTATTTATTGAAATCTTGCATGGACAATATTCACACACACGGTCCAGATAATCTAAGGCCAGCTTGTAATAAGTTTTCCTTTAAATTACCCGTGAGAGCTTGGTATATTTGGTTAGGTAAAGTACATACATACATGCATACATACATACATAATGGGTTTAAAGAAGAGGTTGAAGAACCATCTAGTCCATCCCTTGTTTGAAGGTACAGTATGTCTAATACAGCTACCCAATACTTAGATTATGTCTAATAAATGAATGTCCTTTCTGTAATACGGTGACCAGGCTTAAATACAACACTCCAAATGGGACCTAACAAAAGAATTATAAAGCTTAGTACTTAGCATTCCACTCTTATAGTTAACATTCTCCTAATGATAGCGAAAGTTTTGTTAGCCTTGTTGTACTGTGCTAAACATTGCTTACTGTGACAAGTAAAAAATGGCATACGGTTGACCCAGCGATATACAGGTTACAAAATCTGTACATAAATGCCAAACGTGTGAAGGTATGGCAAAACTGACACAAATTAGACCGTCTTCCGGAGGTTAAAACAACATCACCGCTAAATATGAACTTAGAGAAAGAGAATGGGGTTAATTTGTTATGATTCCTGGCTATCCAGAGTTTTGAAGAAAATAAGGTTAATTCATCGCCAATGCACACCAGCTAACAGACACCAAAATCCTGCTCCTGAGCCTGAGAAAGTCACCTTCTATCGTCTTATTCATCCCTCCAAGCTGTTGCTCTCCTTCCATCATGATATTATTCCCTCCCTGCTGTTGCTGTTGGTCTCCTTCCATCATGGTATTATTCCCTCCCAGCTGTTGCTCTCCTTGCATCATATTATTCCCTCCCAGCTGTTACTCTCCTTGCATCATATTATTCCCTCCCAGCTGTTGTTGTCCTTGCATCATCTTTTATTCCCTCCCAGCTGTTGGTCACCTTCTGTCATCTTATTATTCCCTCCCAGCTGTTGCCAAAAGCTCAGTGAAATATAGGAAGCATGAGACACTCCTCACCAATAGGCCGCCACTCCCTTTAACAGATATTTTTAAAATCTGAAGCCAGAGAAATCTTTTCCTTTACCATTTATTCCAGCGATTTTATTTAGCTCAGCGTGATATTAGGGACATCAACCCTTTCATAGGTGGCAATACTGCGGTACTTTATTCCAGCCACCATCAGATATGTTTTCCTTTTGTTGAATATGAGTGTTTGAAGCCTGGATGTTACAACTAATTACATTAACCTCCTCATGATCAAGATATATCAAGAATTCCAGTAAGGTAACACCAGACGATAATACTGAGATAAGGCAGAGACAATGGAGATTATTAGAAGATTACCTGCGTGATAAATGCAAACGGTAAAGGAAAAAAAAAATTGCCAACATCCCAGTGGAATGGTCTCCACGAAAACCTTCGCCACTCAAGGAGGTGATTGTCCTCACGCCACGTCGCAAAATTTGGTAAACTCTACGGATTCACTAAATATGTGTGTTTGTATGATCTTTGGCCCAATACAACTATTTAAAAGGAAACCAAATGTGAGGCGGACAGGTATTCGCTCAAGAAACCATTGTCGTAAATTAAAGGAAAACTGATGAAGGGATGAAGAAATGGTTACAAACTGAAAGGTGTTTGAATGAACGAAAGAAAGAGAGAAATGATAAATGTTGCATAGGCTTCGAACAGAGTGAAGACCCTAATAAAGATGTCTTTGCAGCAGCTTGAATACAGTATACAAAAATCTATCCTCGCCAGAGAGTGAAGCAAACTATGCCAATACTAGAAGGACATAAATGCATACGAGAATACTGGAGTGGAAAGATATGTATTATGTAGAGGTTTAATAAAGCCAACTGGGTCTACGAGCTCTCTACATATTCTTAAGCCATAAAGGACAAGAGGCCAGTTGTATGCTGTATGAAATTCTCTACCGATCACAAGACTTGAGCAGTTAATGTTTTTATCGTTCGCAGGGGTAAGTGAAGACTTTTTTTTAAAAGGGAAGGATTCTTAACCCTTGTAGACGAGAGGCCAGTCCTATGCTGAATTAAATACCGGTAGTATGTGGGTATTAAATAAGATTAAAATCACTGTCCTGGTTAGAAATTTATCAGAATTAAATTTTTAACCCTGAGGCAACTAGATGTCACTTCTAAGCCGACTAAGAAAAATAAAATAATTTGGCGATAATCAACTGGTTTTTATTTTTATTGTCATAAGAGGTTTAATGCTTATGATTTTAACTTTTACACACCAAGAGACAGTTCAACAAAAAAAAAAAATCTGGATGAGCAATAGTAAAACAGTTGACTTTTGCGTCCTCATGGGATTAAAGTCATTACTGAGATAATACTGTATCTATATGATTAATGCTACCTGATTACTGAATTCAGTTTAGGAAAGATCTCGTACCTAGGAATGATCTCGAATTTTGAAACTCTTTGGTCGTATGAATGCATGCTATGTCACTGGAGTGAAAGAATTATGTACACTAAGTCGGGTTTACCATTCTTGGACTCAAGTGACTCAACCTTAGTGGGATAAAACTGTCTGGTGTTCAATAAGAAAACTGATAAGACCTGTATCGTCATTTTTTTTTTTTTTAAATACACGACGCAATGTCATACCCAGGTTGAATAAAACCGCCTGACAGAAGCAAGACAAAAAGCTATGATTTCTGTAATTTCTGAGGGTTTAGAAAACCATGATAACATTTTACGCTCAGACTACTATAACTTACTCTCGTCCGAATTAAGCTGTTTGGTGGTTGCTGGATTGGTACAGTGGAGTTGTGCCCAGTATGGAAGGGACACTGACGCCGGTAAAACACCAAATATTCTATTGCTCACACCCAACTGAAAAATGTTGTGTGGCGTTTCCTAGGATAGAATTCTAGAGTTGTCCCATGTATGAGAGGTTATAAATATACAAATACATGTGAGGTTACTAATCTGATATATGCAGAATTAATGACTATGAAGAGACATTATGGAACCTATTCAGTCGCAGGAAGGATGGAAGAAGTAATGAAGAACAAGCACCAAAGCATAATATGGCTATATTACACTAAGGCTGGCACTGAAGTTGACTTGACGTGAAAATGGTGTAATGGAGAGGGGGGTCAACGTGAATGGGAAGTCCTAAAACTATTAATGTCATGGAACCAAATGTCTACTCTGATGAGAGTAGAGGGAAAATAAAGGCCAGAAGAAACAGGGAAATATCAAAAAGAGAGGTAGGACAGAAGAACAGGACAGTAAGAAGAGAAAGATAGGAGAAAAAGTGCCCCTTTCACTCGCCTCTAGCAATATGCAGGGACTCTGTGGAAGTACACTTTCCCTCCTCTCCTGGGAGTTGGCAGCTCTTGGTTGTGTCCACACAAGCGAGGTGTCCGGCAAGGAATACCCTGCCAGGACCACTGGGGCACGTAAGCTCCCCCACCACGACAAGGTGGCTGCCTAGGGGGAGTGGAAAGTCACTCCCAAGCATATAAATACCATTTGGCGGTAGGAAAAATGAAACAGTCTAGACATCTATCGTCGTCAGAGGGTTAGTAATGAGCATTACTGCATCTTTGGTGTCTTGAGGTCACTGTCAAGCTGAATAAAATCATCTAACGACGGCATAAATGTAGCAGTGAAGGTTTCAACTGTCGTCATAGGTCAATATCATCCACAGAGGATTACTTGAGAACGCAGTATTACTAACCCTTGGACAACAAGAGGAAACACCTAAGCCGAACAAAATCATCTGACGGCACCAAGAAAATAATTCTCAAGTTTTTTCTTGGAGTCAGGGGTTTAAACATACTGCGTCCATTGCGAAAAGAATAATAGAAATTGGAGTACAAAACGTAAATCATTCGTAATATTTGGATAAACAATAAGTGCTAGACAGACTAATAAGCTCAGCGTACACTTTTCTGCCCTTAGAGACAAGAATATCTGCCAGGCTTAGTACATTTAGCTAGTGGAAGCTGCAGTAAAATAGTCATTATCTGTTACCACCGAAATAGGACAGTTTTCTTTTCACTGCTAAGAAAAGGACATTTATACATCAGAGCGTGTGTAAATTGTTTCCTCTTATTGGTCTTCTAACTTTCCTTACTCTTTTTTATTCCTCCCTTTGCGCCATTTCTCCTTCTGATCCCCCTTTTTGCCATATTTCACTTTGCAAATGGGCTCTCCCTCATCCTTTTCTTTCATATAACTTTACTTGCTTAACTCCTTTTCCTTTACTCTTTCTTCCTCTTTCGTGCAGTACTCGTCGCATAGTTTTAGTTTCTCTATTAGATCCATCCTTTTGCATTTCTTTTCCTTACGAGAATGTAACTCTACTTGAATTATTTGTTCTTTCTACTTGCGGTTCTCTTGTCTTAACTATATTTCCTTATTTTGCTTATGGCTTTAGCTTTTTTCGGTTTTACGAATGTGCTCTCCCTCTATCTCCTCATTTTGATTTTGCTCAGGTAAATCATCTGTTACCTTTTCTTCTGCCTTCGTCCAGTACTCGTCCCATAATTTTAGTTTCTTCTTTTGATCTTCTCTTTTATGTGATTCTACCTTATGAACTGTTTTTCCATTTTTTTCATTTTCCATTTGATTTAGCTCATATAACTCTTCTTTTTCTGTTACTTCATTTTTCGCACGCTCCTCTTTTTGATCCTGCCTTATGCGTTTTCTTACCAGTGAGCTTACACCCTATCTTATCAGTATAATTCTGCTCGTTTACTTCTTTTTCTTTTACCATTTCTTCCTCTTCTTCTTCCGCATGAACTGTTTCATCCTTCGGTTCCCTCTTATTCATTAGTTCCCAAATATTTACATCGTCGAAGTCGTGCAATTTCCGATCTTCCTCTGACAAAATTGCTCTTGCTTTCATAACCTTCCTTTCCTCTAGTCTTTGCTGCTACTGCTCCATATCTATTATATATTCTGACAATTCCTTCCATTTAATCAAGTATTCTGGATCCGGCTCCGGCTTGTCATTACAGTACCTTCGCTCCCAAGACTCATTATAATAAAACAATCGTGTTAGTTCAGTCTTAGCTTCGTAGTACGTTATTGCATCTTGTAGCGAGTAGTGAGCCACGAGCGACAAGTCACCAGAATCCATCTCCTCTACTTCAGACGCCGCCAACCTGTCTTCATGGTCCATCGTTCCAAACGATCCTCTGCTCTTGGTCATCACTTCACCCTCAGACATTGTCGTGTCCATTTGTGACTTCCTCTGATGACTGGACACTTATGAACAATCTCGTGCTTCTGTGAGTAACTCTGAGATGATTAAAATCTTCTACGGCTAACTGCAACAGTGAGCTAGATTTGTCCCAGCAGTTAAAGAGTTAACAATAGCTCGTAAAAGATTGTTACACACAGGAAAATAATTATTCTGCAGACGAATGTGAAGGTACTAACAATGATACATTTTCTTTTTTCATAGCGATCGTGGAATAAGCATTTCATTTACAGCAGCCAACAATTAACACTTTGGCTTCGAAATGTTTACCTTTCATTATATGCTCGCCAACGGGGTAGATTGTGGTTCTGTGGCAGCATATCTAGCTCGCCTCTGGATGACTTCTAGTTCGATTCTGAGAGTGCTGAACTCCTGGACAAGGATTGTTTCATCACTGTTCTTAACAGAAGACCGAACCTTAGCTAAAGGATTATCTGCCTCAATGATCATTTGTGTAGTCCATTATGAATCAGTCCTATGCCGTCTTCTTCAGAATAATGGCAGACGGTTTTACACGAATCAGGAGAAATATCAGACATCAAAAACTTTTAAAAGATTATCGAATAGAGTTTTATCCGAGAACACAGAACTGTGCATTATATTCCGACTTGCTGATGGACTTCTGTTTCAGCTCATAGAGAGAGAGAGAGAGAGAGAGAGAGAGAGAGAGAGAGAGAGAGAGAGAGAGAGAGAGAGAGAGAATGCTTTTATAGGTAAGATATCAGCTTTTCTTTCACTGGCTGTTGCTCTGCCGACAAGAACCTTAACTTTTATGTTCCTGCTGAGTCTTAGAACTTTGTTCAACATAGCAGTAGCTTCTTGAACTCTAAAGGTTAGTAATGTTCCCTGGTAACCCTCTGACGAACATAGAAACCTTTACTATTAGATTCAAACAACCATCAGACAAATTTATTTAGTGTAGTAATGATCTGTCGTAATTATAACGATTATAAACAATCACTAAGTGGTCATAGAAATCTTTACTATTCCATTCTTGGTACCGTCGGATGATCTTATTTTGTTTCGCTAGTGTTTTTCATCATCTATGAGTTATATGTTGACCTATACTACAACAGCCAAGCTGTTTATTGTCTGACCCTTGGGGGCCCTTGGCCTAAAAAGAGAAAATTGTATTTATAAGAAATTCTCAACTTATGAAGTGTTGTGGATATAACCCAGCTCCCTAGGAAACATTGCCTAGCATCCACCTAGACACAATGAATATTGTTGAAGACACCCTGAGGTGTAAAGTTTGTCTCAGTTCTCTCCTGGTTACGGCGAGTGACTCTTTATGGTTAAACCGAGTGACAGAGACAATTACGTTAGTGGGTCGGCCTCTGCCGCTGGCAGGAGCCGGCAAATATCCTTACGACGATAAAAATCTTAGCTATGTTATTACATCAAAGTGTTCGGGGTTTGCAGCCACCACATAATTTTACTCAGTTTGTTAGTGAATTCTGTTATTCCAAGGGTTGGTAATCATCACTAGGAACCCTAAGACGACGTCAGATATTGTAACTATCTTATTCTTGCTAAAAGAAGACGGTATTTTTCCGTTAAAAAAAAAGGTCTTCATGTCGCCTTGATAGGTTTTTTAACGCTCTTTTATCTCTTTTATCTCTCGTGATCGATTTTCAAATCAATCCCCCTCCCAAGTGTCTTGGGGGACTGGTGGGATTCGGGGTTCTGGATGGGAAAAATGGCAAAAACAAACATTTGAAGCAAAAGTATAAAGAAAATTGGTGTAACCAGCCAAGGCGTATTCGTAGGGTTATAATTGACTGTATGAGCCACTTTGAAGCTATGCCTGTCACCGATTTTTCCCCATGGTACAGGTATGGTATACTGTACATACTCATACAAAGTAGTCAAGAACAAATGCCAGTTTTTAATAATAAAATAAGTAAGAACTGGTAACATTAAGAGATTATATTGTATATGAACCTTATAAACTGCCATTTTCTTATGAAGACTTTAAATTTAAAACTAATCATTGTTACCAACTGTTTGGTGCGCCTACTCACACGAAGGGGTGCAGTCTCACCCATTCAAGATTACCACTTACGTTGAAGGTGTGCGCTGCCACTTCAAGCGGGGTGCAGGAAGGGTAACCCCTGCTCCTAGTTTCAAGACTACGGGCGTTAATGCGTGTGTGGATGAGCACGTCACGTACAAGAGTAGTTATGGTATTGATGAGCGGGCAACTATAGTTTTAGCAAAGAGTGAAGCTGAGGATAGATGCCAGAGAAAAAACAATAATCAGGTACAAAGTAAGTGATGCAAGAGGACAGGATACAGTCAAGGCCGTCCCTATCTGAAGGCCTGGGTGTGAGGTTGATAATGTCACAGGATGAGTCACATTGCCGCCCCGCCACTCTCTTGCCTCTGTCGCTCTTTCTATTTATATCGTTCCTTAGTCTTAAATTTATTGACGACCTCCTCATAACTATCTCTCTGCCAGCACATGCAATTGGCAAGTATAATAATATTTTTCAATAGGTTAGGAAAAACGATAGGCTACTGTAAATGATTTTAATAATGCTGCTGAACCTTAGTATTTTTAAGGTAAGAAGTGATAGTAAAGGGTGTACGACCACCGTATGTAGAGAACAAATCTTATTCATACATTGTGTAATAGTAAATCAAAGCTTACTTATAAGATTTGTTTAGTGCCGAAAGTTCTTTATATATATATATATATATATATATATATATATATATATAGAGAGAGAGAGAGAGAGAGAGAGAGAGAGAGAGAGAGAGATATGGCATTGTGTATAACTTTTGTGAAATCGCTGTACTCAATAAAATATTCGACACCGACCAAATACTTATGGTAGAAAAAGTAGTATTGATTATTAATTGAAATCTGGCATGGACATTACTCACACACACAATCCAGATAATCAAAGGCTAGCTTGACAAGAACATCTTTTTGGTTAGATATGGCATTGTAATAAATTTTCCTTTAAATTGCCCGTGAAAGCTTGGAATATTTGGTTAGAAGTAGTACATACAAACATACATACATACATACATAATGGGTTTAAAGAAGAAGAACCATGTAGTCCATCCCTTGTTTGAAGGTACAGTATGTTTAATACAGCAACCCAATACTTAGATTATGTCTAATAAATGAATGTCCTTTCTGTAATACGGTGACCAGGCTTAATTACAACACTGCAAATGGGGCTTAACAAAAGAATTATAAAGCTTAGTACTTACCATTCCATTCGTATAGTTAACATTTCTCCTAATGATACTAACATTTTGTTAGCCTTGTTGTACTGTGCTAAACATTGCTTACTGTGACAAGTAAAAAATGGCATACGGTTGACCCAGCGATTTACAGGTTACAAAATCTGTACATAAAAGCCAAACGTGTGAAGGTATGGCAAAACTGACACAAATTACACCGTCTTCAGGAGGTTAAAACATCACCCCTAAATATGAACTTAGGGAAAGAGAATGGGGTAAATTTGTTATGATTCCTGGCTATCCAGAGTTTTGAAGAAAATAAGGTTAATTCATCGCCAATGCACACTAGCTAACAGACCCCAAAATCCTGCTCCTGAGCCTGAGAAAGTCACCTTCTATCGTCTTATTCATCCCTCCAAGCTGTTGCTCTCCTTCCATCATGATATTATTCCCTCCCTGCTGTTGCTGTTGGTCTCCTTCCATCATGGTATTATTCCCTCCCAGCTGTTGCTCTCCTTGCATCATATTATTCCCTCCCAGCTGTTGTTGTCCTTGCATCATCCTTTATTCCCTCCCAGCTGTTGCTCTCCTTGCATCATATTATTATTCCCTCCCAGCTGTTGTTGTCCTTGCATCATCTTTTATTCCCTGCCAGCTGTTGCTCTCCTTCCATCATATTATTATTCCCTCCCAGCTGTTGCTCTCCTTGCATCATATTATTATTCCCTCCCAGCTGTTGTTGTCCTTGCATCATATTATTCCCTCCCAGCTGTTGTTGTCCTTGCATCATCTTTTATTCCCTCCCAGCTGTTGGTCACCTTCTGTCATCTTATTATTCCCTCCCAGCTGTTGCCAAAAGTTCAGTGAAATATAGGAAGCATGAGACACTCCTCACCAGCAGGCCGCCACTCCCTTTAACAGATATTTTTAAAATCTGAAGCCAGAGAAATCTTTTCCTTTACCATTTATTCCAGCGATTTTATTTAGCTCAGCGTGATATTAGGGACATCAACCCATTCATAGGTGGCAATACTGCGGTACTTTATTCCAGCCACCATCAGATATGTTTTCCTTTTGTTGAATATGAGTCTCTGAAGCCTGGGTGTTACAACTAATTACATTAACCTCCTCATGATCAAGATATATCCAGAATTCCAGTAAGGTAACACCAGACGATAATACTGAGCTAAGGCAGAGGCAATGGAGACTATTAGAAGATTACCTGCGTGATAAATGCAAACGGTAAAGGAAAAAAAAAAATTGCCAACATCCCAGTGGAATGGTCTCCACGAAAACCTTCGCCACTCAAGGAGGTGATTGTCCTCACGCCACGTCGCAAAATTTGGTAAACTCTACGGATTCACTAAATATGTGTGTTTGTATGATCTTTGGCCCAATAGAACTATTTAAAAGGAAACCAAATGTGAGGCGGACAGGTATTCGCTCAAGAAACCATTGTCGTAAATTAAAGGAAAACTGATGAAGGGATGAAGAAATGGTTACAAACTGAAAGGTGTTTGAATGAACGAAAGAAAGAGAGTAATGATAAATGTTGCATAGGCTTTGTACAGAGTGAAGACCCTAATAAAGATGTCTTTGCAGCAGCTTGAATACAGTATACAAAAATCTATCCTCGCCAGAGAGTGAAGCAAACTATGCCAATACTAGAATGACATAAATGCATACGAGAATACTGGAGTGGAAAGATATGGATTATGTAGAGGTTTAATAAAGCCAACTGGGTCTACGAGCTCTCTACATATTCTTAAGCCATAAAGGACAAGAGGCCAGTTGTATGCTGTATGAAATTCTCTGCCGATCACAAAACTTGAGCAGTTAATGTTTTTATCGTTCGCAGGGGTAAGTAAAGACTTTTTTAAAAGGGGAGGATTCTTAACCCTTGTAGACGAGAGGCCAGTCCTATGCTGAATTAAATACCGGTAGTATGTGGGTATTAAATAAGATTAAAATCACTGTCCTGGTTAGAAATTTATCAGAATTAATTTTTTAACCCTGAGGCAACTAGATGTCACTTCTAAGCCGACTAAGAAAAATGAAATAATTTGGCGATAATCAACTGGTTTTTATTATTATTGTCATAAGAGGTTTAATGCTTATGATTTTAACTTTTAGACACCAAGAGACAGTTGAACTAAAAAAAAAAAAAAATCTGGGTTAGCAATAGTAAAACAGTTGACTTTTGACGTCCTCATGGGATTAAAGTCATTACTCAGATAATACTGTATCTATATCATTAATGCTACCTGATTACTGAATTCAGTTTAGGAAAGATCTCGTACCTAGGAATGATCTCGAATTTTGAAACTCTTTGGTCGTATGAATGCATGCTATGTCACTTGAGTGAAAGAATTATGTAAACTAAGTCGGGTTTACCATTCTTGGACTCAAGTGACTCAACCTTAGTGAGATAAAACTGTCTGGTGTTCAATAAGAAAATTCATAAGACCTGTATCGTCGTAATTTTTTTTTTTAAATACACGACGCAATGTCATACCCAGGTTGAATAAAACCGCCTGACAGAAGCAAGACAAAAAGCTATGATTTCTGTAATTTCTGAGGGTTTAGAAAACCATGATAACATTTTACGCTCAGACTACTATAACTTACTCTCGTCCGAATTAAGCTGTTTGGTGGTTGCTGGATTGGTACAGTGGAGTTGTGCCCAGTATGGAAGGGACACTGACGCCGGTAAAACACCAAATTTTCTAGTGCTCACACCCAACTGAAAAATGTTGTGTGGCGTTACCTAGGATAGAATTCTAGAGTTGTCCCATTTATGAGAGGTTAAAAATATACGAATACATTTGAGGTTACTAAGCTGATATATGTAGAATTAATAGCTATGAAGAGACATTATGGAACCTATTCAGTCGCAGGAAGGAAGGAAGAAGTAATGAAGAACAAGCACCAAAGCATAATATGGCTATATTACACTAAGGCTGGCACTGAAGTTGACGACGTGAAAATGGTGTAAGGGAGAGGGGGGTCAACGTGAATGGGAAGTCCTAAAACTATTAATGTCATGGAACCAAATGTCTACTCTGATGAGAGTAGAGGGAAAATAAAGGCCAGAAGAAACAGGGAAATATCAAAAAGAGAGGTAGGAAAGAAGAACAGGACAGTAAGAAGAGAAAGATAGGAGAAAAAGTGCCCCTTTCACTCGCCTCTAGCACTATGCAGGGACCCTGTGGAAGTACACTTTCCCTCCTCTCCTGGGAGTTGGCAGCTCTTGGTTGTGTCCACACAAGCGAGGTGTCCGGCAAGGAATACCCTGCCAGGACCACTGGGGCACGTAAGCTCCCCCACCACGACAAGGTGGCTGCCTAGCGGGAGTGGAAAGTCACTCCCAAGCATATAAATACCATTTGGCGGTAGCAAAAATGAAACAGTCTAGACATCTATCGTCGTCAGAGGGTTAGCAATGAGCATTACTGCATCTTTGGTGTCTTGAGATCACTGTCAAGCTGAATAAAATCATCTAACGACGGCATAAATGTAGCAGTGAAGGTTTCAACTGTCGTCATAGGCCAATATCGTCCACAGAGGATTACTTGAGAACGCAGTATTACTAATCCTTGGACAACAAGAGGAAACACCTAAGCCGAACAAAATCATCTGACGGCACCAAGAAAATAATTCTCAATTTTTTTCTTGGAGTCAGGGGTTTAAACATACTGCGTCCATTGCGAAAAGAATAATAGAAATTGGAGTACAAAACGTAAATCATTCGTAATATTTGGATAAACAATAAGTGCTAGACAGACAAATGAGCTCAGCGTACACTTTTCTGCCCTTAGAGAAAAGAATATTTGCCAGGCTTAGTACAATTAGCTGGTGGAAGCTGCAGTAAAATAGTCATTATCTGTTACCACCGAAATAGGACAGTTTTCTTTTCAGTGCTAAGAAAAGGACATTTATACATCAGAGCGTGTGTAAATTGTTTCCTCTTATTGGTCTTCTAACTTTCCTTACTCTTTTTTATTCCTCCCTTTGCGCCATTTCTCCTTCTGATCCCCCTTTTTTCCTTATTTCACTTTGCAAATGGGCTCTCCCTCATCCTTTTCTTTCATATAACTTTACTTGCTTAACTCCTTTTCCTTTACTCTTTCTTCCTCTTTCGTGCAGTACTCGTCGCATAGTTTTAGTTTCTCTATTAGATCCATCCTTTTGCATTTCTTTTCCTTACGAGAATGTAACTCTACTTGAATTATTTGTTCTTTCTACTTGCGGTTCTCTTGTCTTAACTATATTTCCTTATTTTGCTTATGGCTTTGGCTTTTTTCGGTTTTACGAATGTGCTCTCCCTCTTTCTCCTCATTTTGATTTTGCTCAGGTAAATCATCTGTTACCTATTCTTCTGCCTTCGTCCAGTACTCGTCCCATAATTTTAGTTTCTTCTTTTGATCTTCTCTTTTATGTGATTCTACCTTATGAACTGTCTTTCCATTTTTTTCATTTTCCATTTGATTCAACTCATATAACTCTTCTTTTTCTGTTACTTCATTTTTCGCACGCTCCTCTTTTTGATCCTGCCTTATGCGTTTTTTCTTACCAGTGAGCTTACACCCTATCTTATCAGTATAATTCTGCTCGTTTACTTCTTTTTCTTTTACCATTTCTTCCTCTTCTTCTTCCGCATGAACTGCTTCATCCTTCGGTTCCCTCTTATTCATTAGTTCCCAAATATTTACATCGTCGAAGTCGTGCAATTTCCGATCTTCCTCTGACAAAATTGCTCTTGCTTTCATAACCTTCCTTTCCTCTAGTCTTTGCTGCTACTGCTCCATATCTATTATATATTCTGACAATTCCTTCCATTTAATCAAGTATTCTGGATCCGGCTCCGGCTTGTCATTACAGTACCTTCGCTCCCAAGACTCATTATAATAAAACAATCGTGTTAGTTCAGTCTTAGCTTCGTAGTATGTTATTGCATCTTGTAGCGAGTAGTGAGCCACGAGCGACAAGTCACCAGAATCCGTCTCCTCTACTTCAGACGCCGCCAACTTGTCTTCATAGTCCATCGTTCCAATCGATCCTCTGCTCTTGGTCATCACTTCACCCTCAGACATTGTCGTGTCCATTTGTGACTTCCTCTGATGACTGGACACTTATGAACAAACTCGTGCTTCTGTGAGTAACTCTGAGATGATTAAAATCTTCTAGCGCTAGCTGCAACAGTGAGCTAGATTTGTCCCAACAGTTAAAGAGTTAACAATAGCTCTTAAAAGATTATTACACACAGGAAAATAATTATTCTGCAGACGAATGTGAAGGTACTAACAATAATACATTTTCTTTTTTCATAGCGATCGTGGAATAAGCATTTCATCTACAGCAGCCAACAATTAACACTTTGGCTTCGAAATGTTTACCTTTCATTATATGCTCGCCAACGGAAAAGATTGTGGTTCTGTGGCAGCATATCTAGCTCGCCTCTGGATGACTTCTAGTTCGATTCTGAAAGTGCTGAACTCCTGGACAAGGATTGTTTCATCACTGTCCTTAACAGAAGACCGAACCATAGCTAAAGGATTATCTGCCTCAGGGATCATTTGTGTAGTCCATTATGAATCAATCCTATGCCGTCTTCTTCAGAATAATGGCAGACGGTTTTACAAGAATCAGGGGAAATATCAGGCATCAAAACTTTTAAAAGATTATCGAATAGAGTTTTATCCGAGAACACAAAACTTTGCATTATATTCCGACTTGCTGATGGACTTTTATTTCAGCTCATAGAGAGAGAGAGAGGATGCTTTTATACTTTCATAGGTACGATATCAGCTTTTCTTTCACTGGCTGTTGCTCTGCCGACAAGAACCTTAACTTTTATGTTCCTGCTGAGTCTTAGAACTTTGTTCAACATAGCAGTAGCTTCTTGAACTCTAAAGGTTAGTAATGTTCCCTGGTAACCCTCTGACGAACATAGAAACCTTTACTATTAGATTCAAACAACCATCAGACAAATTTATTTAGTGTAGTAATGATCTGTCGTAATTATAACGATTATAAACAATCACTAAGCGGTCATAGAAATCTTTACTATTCCACTCTTGGTACCGTCGGATGATCTTATTTTGTTTCGTTAGTGTTTTTCATCATCTACGAGTTATATGTTGACCAATACTACAACAGCCAAGCTGTTTATTGCCTGACCCTTGGGGGTCCTTGGCCTAAAAAGGGAAAATTGTATTTATAAGAAATTCTCAACTTATGAAGTGTTGTGGATATAACCCAGCTCCCTAGGAAACATTGCCTAGTATCCACCTAGACACAATGAATATTGTTGAAGACACCCTGAGGTGTAAAGTTTGTCTCAGTTCTCTCCTGGTTACGGCGAGTGACTCTTTATGGTTAAACCGAGTGACAGAGACAATTACGTTAGTGGGTCGGCCTCTGCCGCTGGCAGGATCCGGCAGATATCCTTACGACGATAAAAATCTTAGCTATGTTATTACATCAAAGTGTTCGGGGTTTGCAGCCACCACATAATTTTACTCAGTTTGTTAGTGAATTCTGTTATTCCAAGGGTTGGTAATCATCACTAGGAATCCTATGACGACGTCAGATATTGTAACTATCTTATTCTTGCTATAATAAGACGGTATTTTCCTGGTAAAAAAAAGACTTTCATGTCGGCTTGATAGTTTTTTTTAACGTTCCTTTATGTCTTTTATCTCTCGTGATCGGTTTTCAAATTAATTCCCCTCTCAAGTGTCCTGGGGGACTGGTGGGATTCGGGGTTCTGGGTGGGAAAAATGGCAAAAACAAAAAATTGAAGCAGAAATATAAAGAAAATTGGTGTAACCAGCCAAGGCGTATTCGTAGGGTTATAGCTGACTGTATGAGCCACTTTGAAGCTATGCCTGTTACCGAATTTTCCCCATGGCACAGGTATGGTATACTGTACATACTCATACAAAGTAGTCAAGAACAAATGCCAGTTTTTAATAATACAATAGGTAAGAACTACTAACATTAAGAGATTATATTGTACATGAACCTTATAAACTGCCATTTTCTTATGAAGACTTTAAATTTAAAACTAATCATTGTTACCAACTGTTTGCTGCGCCTACCCACACGAAGGGCTGCACTCTCACCCATTCAAGATTACCACTTACGTTGAAGGTGTGCGCTGCCACTTCAAGCGGGGTGCAGGAAGGGTAACCCTTGTCCCCAGTTTCAAGACTACGGGCGTTAATGCGTGTGTGGATGAGCATGTCACATACAAGAATAGTTATGGTACTGATGAGCGGGCAACTATAGTTTTACCAAAGAGTGAAGCTGAGGATAGATGCCAGAGAAAAAACAATAATCAGGTAGAAAGTAAGTGATGCAAGAGGACAGGATATATTCAAGGCCGTCTGTATGTGAAAGCCAGGGTGTGAGGTTGATAATGTCACAGGATGAGTCACATTGCCGCGCCGCCACTCTCTTGCCTCTGTCGCTCTTTCTATTTATATCGTTCCTTAGTCTTAAATTTATTGACGACCTCCTCATAACTATCTCTCTGCCAGCACATGCAATTGGCAAGTATAATAATATTTTTCAATAGGTTAGGAAAAACGATAGGCTACTGTAAATGATTTTAATAATGCTGCTGAACCTTAGTATTTTTAAGGTAAGAAGTGATAGTAAAGGGTGTACGACCACCGTATGTAGAGAACAAATCTTATTCATACATTGTGTAATAGTAAATCAAAGCTTCCTTATAAGATGAGTTTAGTGCCGAAAGTCCTTATATATATATATATATATATATATATATATATATATATATATATATATATATATATATATATATATATATATATAGATCTATATATATATATATATATATATATATATATATATATATATAGAGAGAGAGAGAGAGAGAGAGAGAGAGAGAGAGAGAGAGAGAGAGAGAGAGAGAGATGGCATTGTGTATAACTTTTGTGAAATCGCTGTACTCAATAAAATATTCGACACCGACCAAATACTTATGGTAGAAAAAGTAGTATTGATTATTAATTGAAATCTGGCATGGACATTACTCACACACACAATCCAGATAATCAAAGGCTAGCTTGACAAGAACATCTTTTTGGTTAGATATGGCATTGTAATAAATTTTCCTTTAAATTGCCCGTGAAAGCTTGGAATATTTGGTTAGAAGTAGTACATACATACATACATACATACATACATACATACATAATGGGTTTAAAGAAGAAGAACCATCTAGTCCATCCCTTGTTTGAAGGTACAGTATGTCTAATACAGCAACCCAATACTTAGATTATGTCTAATAAATGATTGTCCTTTCTGTAATACGGTGACCAGGCTTAATTACAACACTGCAAATGGGGCTTAACAAAAGAATTATAAAGCTTAGTACTTACCATTCCATTCGTATAGTTAACATTTCTCCTAATGATACTAACATTTTGTTAGCCTTGTTGTACTGTGCTAAACATTGCTTACTGTGACAAGTAAAAAATGGCATACGGTTGACCCAGCGATTTACAGGTTACAAAATCTGTACATAAAAGCCAAACGTGTGAAGGTATGGCAAAACTGACACAAATTACACCGTCTTCAGGAGGTTAAAACATCACCCCTAAATATGAACTTAGAGAAAGAGAATGGGGTAAATTTGTTATGATTCCTGGCTATCCAGAGTTTCGAAGAAAATAAGGTTAATTCATCGCCAATGCACACCAGCTAATAGACCCCAAAATCCTGCTCCTGAGCCTGAGAAAGTCACCTTCTATCGTCTTATTCATCCCTCCAAGCTGTTGCTCTCCTTCCATCATGATATTATTCCCTCCCTGCTGTTGCTGTTGGTCTCCTTCCATCATGGTATTATTCCCTCCCAGCTGTTGCTCTCCTTGCATCATATTATTCCCTCCCAGCTGTTGTTGTCCTTGTATCACCTTTTATTCCCTCCCAGCTGTTGGTCACCTTCTGTCATCTTATTATTCCCTCCCAGCTGTTGCTCTCGTTGCATCATATTATTCCCTCCCAGCTGTTGTTGTCCTTGCATCATCCTTTATTCCCTCCCAGCTGTTGTTGTCCTTGTATCATCTTTTATTCCCTCCCAGCTGTTGGTCACCTTCTGTCATCTTATTATTCCCTCCCAGCTGTTGCCAAAAGCTCAGTGAAATATAGGAAGCATGAGACACTCCTCACCAGCAGACGGCCACTCCCTTTAACAGATATTTTTGAAATCTGAAGCCAGAGAAATCCTTCCCTTCAGAAGATGGAATCACCTATCTAGTTACGAAGGTGTTGATGGAAGCCTTGGTTAACCTACATTTGCAATCTCGTTTCTCATCTGGAAAGAGCAGCTCCATAAAACCTGGAAACATGCTATCATTATCTTCATACCTAGTCTCGGAAGCCTGGAGAATTTTGGCTTATATCACACATTTGATGCCTTTGTAAAACTTTTGAGTGCATGGTTCTCAATCGATTCCTCTACCCGATTGGGGATAAATTAAGTCTACGGCTCTCAGGTTTCATGAGAAAAGAAAGTACACACCCATTCAATTCAACTATACCAATGCACATGGAATTTACAGTCATTGTTGGAGCATTTGATAGATCAAAATTAAGAAAACAGTGATTCTTCGTAGCTAATCACGCTATATTTCAGGCGTAGCCAACGAACACGGAACCTGTGACGCCTTAAGGTGAGGTCCTGAGTCCTTCACTTTCGACATACTAATAAATGGCATAGCAGCTCGAGAATTCCCTGGCAAATGTCAATTGTACATTTTTGCTGGCGACACATCACTCACCACTTTGGCATAAGTAACTAAACACTCCCTATATTCATGCATTCCACAAGTTGGCCAGATTCATCTTCTCCTAATTCATTGCCTACAACCCCTACAGTATATTACTTTTACCTGGTGTTCCTCTGCAGCAGCTCCGGTTCCCAGTTTCTTTCCACTTTTGGTCTTACGCCCTAACTAGTCCTCTATTTCTTTACCCATGTCGCTTCAGTTTGGTTAGAGAGACCCCCACATCGTTCTCTCAACGCCCTCGTATCCACGACATTCCCAAAATTCTAATTAGGACCTGATTAGTCAGGGTCCTTTCAACACTGTGTCCGTTCCCTTTGTACCATATATATCTGTATGGACCTTTATGCTGAAAATAAGAGATACAAACTCACAAGCTCCTTTCCTGATACATGGCTTTCAGACGCCATCGATTAACATTCTCTTTTGGTACTCCAAAACATACCTTTAAATTACCCACAGGACCAGTGTTTATTTTCCTTTTCAAATCAACCATCACAAGCACTCTATAGCTCCTAGCCATTTGTCCTACCACTTCATTCAGCTGCGTCACCCCTATCATCACAAGATGCATATGCACTAGTCACTACCACTTTCATACCCCTGAACTGAAACTTGACATACGTACTTTACATCTCAAGCTGACACATTTGAAATCTTTCATTGCCCTCTGACACTAATCACTCATCAGCAACGGAATTCCTTCTTTTCATCTCCCACACGCATTTGTACCGGACCATACCCCTTCTTACCTTGCCACTCCTCCACTTCACATCCTTTCATCGTCGTTTCACAGTGCCTTCACGGCATACCTAGTACTCTTAAAAACAAACATCACTTCCACCCTCTTACTCTCTTCTTTCACGTCAGGAACACGGCCATTTGACCCTGTTCATTTGGGTGGAGCCCAGGGCAGTTACTGGACGCTCCAAGTTCCGTGAATTTTCTCCCATTTTGAAGAGGGAATTAACTGGGAGGAAGCTAGGGGACACTACCACTACCGGAAACCCTAGGTTTGCATTCAGAGTTTTGCTTTTTCTAGGTGGACTCATTTAGCTCTATAGTATGCAGGGGCTATCTCAATAGCGAGCGTGAGACTTTGGCCGCCACCTTGAAACACTCATACCCATCGCCTCCACCATGGTAATGCAATTGGAACACTGTTCTTAGCTTGCTGGTTCTGTTTCACTGTTTCTTACATAAGCTGACCAGTGGGCCATGGCACTATATTTCCTAATTCATCGCCTGATTTTAAAAGGCGCGGGTGTCAAGTGTAATGCATAAACATCATCAGTGCCGCCTTGGGCCCCAGGCGACGGGCACACAAACTACATGGCACTACCCATGAGAAAGCCTCTCCATACTACAGAACTCAGTGGGAGGACTCCTAACCAAGGCAAATGAGCTCCACCTGCCCTGCTGGAAGATTGTTGGTTTGTGAACAAATCTGCCCTTTGACAGGTCTTGTTTTTGGTCCTGCTATGTGTCTAGCCACCCTCCTCACAGGGCAAAACCAGTGCGGTTGTCGGTTTACACCGAAGGCGCGAACATGAAACATATGGTATTGGATTACATGGTTCCTTGCTGTAGTAGATCAGCAGACTTGACCTAAGTGTTAGTCCCACTGCAACTGCTATTTTACTCTGTGAATTATGATTCATAGTTTTCTTTTGGACTGCAGTTATCTATTACCTTTCATCTGTTTGCAAAGGATGATTATATCATGTATTATGGTTTCTGTAATACCCGATTTATTGTAAGCTGTGTTCAGTAAACATACCTAACTATCTGTCTGTGTGTTAAATATTCTAATAAACATTTACCAGAGAACATTTACGTGATTAAAGTATTTCACAATGTGAAATTAAACATATACCAGGTTTTGTCTGATAAGGAATATATATATATATATATATATATATATATATATATATATATATATATATATATATATATATATATATATATATATATATATATATATATATATATATATATATACATATATATTGTTATGAACATGTTGGTGACTCTCTCCACACTTGTTCTTGATTATGATATATTCACCGCCTCTTATTCTGTCATTATCGTTATTTATGAAATGTTCCTTTTTTGTGTGTTGCTTGAGTCTCGTAACCGTAACTCCGTTCTTCCTCAAGTATTTCTTCCCTTCCCAGCATTACTTGAAGAAGTATATAAGATGGTTGCTGGCGTATCTTGGCTGGTAGTTGTAGATGAGTGGGTAGTGGGCAGCGTCAGCGTCCTTGTAGCGGTGGCTATTATGGCGAGCTGACAGGGAGAAGGATGGAAAGGATTAGCATCTTAAAATTGATACTTCTTATGCTAAGTCTATATCAGATTAGGAGTTTGATCAGTAATTCCTGGGTATCGTTAGTCTTCCTTTCTACTGAAAACTATTTGTTTTTATGCACATGGCAAATTATGGACATAAATACCGATCTGCTTCATAACAGTAAATAAAGAGACAATAAGTTCTGACTTTCCAAGTCCAGGAATGCAAGCTACGGATCCCAGCAAAGTTTAAAGAGTAACAGTTTAGAGTTTCATATTTGTTCGACCGGAAACTGGAACGATCTTATCGTAAAAACGCAATATGAAATATAGTTATGACTACTGTACTATTATTCTTATTATGTATCGGAATTATATCGTCACACTATACCCTTTCAGTAACGCTTTAAGAAATGCTAATGGTATGAATGTATTTAGGGTCCCATATATCTGACCCTCTTCGAGAGAGTTCCAGAACATGTGACCTTCTTACAGCTAATCATTCTGCTTATTGTGCTAAGTAGCTGCATCTCAAGATACAGGAAAATGAGAGGAATGCGAGTTTGTCTTAATCTTGCTGGAGAATTCTCACAAATCATCCACGATTTATATTTTTTCTTGTTATAGAAAACATAAAACAACCCTACACTACATTCAAGCCATCATCCAACAACATCTACTTCCACAGGGTATGCTCTCGTGGTCCTTTCCACGGTCCACCAAAATCACTTCATCTCACACATTTCTTTCTCTCCCACGCACTTGCGTTTACCCCTCTCCCCCTCCCTCGAAAAAAAAAAAAAACTCTAGGAGGATATTTTAAACTTTCACTGCAGTCAAGCCACTAATCCTACTGCATCCATGTAGATAAATACAGTAATATATTCTCACTCAAACCCCACTGTTTACAAATGTTTCCATACCGTCCCACCCATTCTCTAGTGCACCATCCTTATTTCTTTACTCCCCTTTGATGGTTTTATATATAGAAGGATCCAGGTCACACGGGTGACATACTGCACATAGTTCCTCCGACCACAGTCAGCGATTCTGCTGATGCATCATAATTTGAGATACGTTTTTTTTTTTTTTTCCACTCATGTTTGGCTCTTTCCCAAGCTTTCCTTTGACCTATAGTTCCCACTTTATTGCCGGCCAATGATCGGGTCTATCTCAAAGGGTCGTATTATAAAAACAAAACGCCAGTATTGATGAACGTGAGCGTCAGGCATTCCTGTTTTTCATACCACAAATAAATTTCAGTTCACTCTAGGCGTTCATCACCTTGCTAGGGCGTAAAGTGGTACTGGAATGTGAGAGGCTGATGAACGCCACCAGAGCCCCACCTTTCTTGTAACAAACTTTTATTTTTCAGTATAAATCACTCAAGAGCAACCATGTGAGAGTTGCTGATTCAGTGTGTGGATGAACAAGGGACTGCACTAAGACATAAAGTAACATGGTGGTGGGATGAGGGTGTAGAGGATGCAATTAAGGAGAAAAGGATTTTCCGGAAATGGAAAAAGGGTGGTAACAAAGAGGAATACTTGGCTGCCAAGCGCAGGGCTAGAAAGAGGTTTACAGGGTGAAGTCTCATTCAGAGACTTTTACTTGATACCTAAATCGTATGGAAAGGAAGAATATGATAGTTAAGGCAGGAAATCAGGTGAGGAGGGAGAATAGGGACATCATAGGTGAACAGTGTGTGAAGAATGATGAAGGAAGGGTAGTGGTGAAAAGTAGGGATATGAAAGATGCATGGAGAGAGTATTGCAGCAAGTTGTTGAATGAGGAGTTTGACTGGGACAGAGAGGGTTTGGAGCCAGCCAAGCCAGTGTTTGTCCCTTGGCGTTTGATTGACGCAGCTACTGTGAGGACAACGGGCAGGATGCAGGTGGGGAAGGCAGCAGGTGTGTCTAAGTTGGCTGCTGAAATGTTGAAAGCCTCAGGAGATATAGGAGTGGCTTTAGTCACTGACTTGAAGAAAAAGATTATATATGAGTGTGTCGTCCCAGATGATTGGTGGAAGAGTATAAAAGTAAATGTGTACAAGGGAAAGGGTGATGCCCTGGAAAGAGGAAATTATTGAGACATAAAGCTTTTAGACCAGATAATGAAGATAACTGAGAGAGTTCTAGAAGGAACGGTTACAGAAAGAGTGAATATTGATGAGATGCAGTTTGGGTTTATGCCAGGCAAAGGGACCTCTGATGCCATATTCATTGTTCGACAGTTCTGGAAATATATATAGGAAAGAAATGGAAACTGTGCTTTGTTTTTGTTGATTTGGAGAAGGTCTTTGGCATAGTCCCTAGAGAGGTGGTGAAGTGGGCAATGAGAAAGCTTGGGATCAAGGAGTGGCTGGTTAGGGTCATTATGGTCTTGTATGTGGGTGCTTGCACCGAGGTAAGGGTAAATGGAGATTTGAATGATTAGTTTTCCGTGAATGTTGGTGTGCAGCAGAGGTCATCTCTGAGCCCCTTCATGTTTATTATGGTACATGAAGCCCTCTCACTTGAATTCAGAAATGGACTCCGGTGGGAGATGTTGTATGCTGATGATTTGGTGTTGATTGCAGAGAATGAAAGGGAGGCGAAGGAAAGATTTAGGAAGTGGAGAGATGGTATGGGGCACAAGGCCTTCCCAGTAAATGCAGTTAAAACAAATGTGATGGTATTTAGGGCTTTTGGCGGTACTGTCAAAGAAGAGGGAGAGTGGCCATGTGCGATTTGCCACAAAGGCATGGGAAGTGATTCCATCTTGTGCAGTGTTTATGATAAGTGGGTGCATCAGAGATGTACAGGTCGTAGTATTAGAGGGAGACTGCGAGATAACGGTGATTTCACGTGTGCGATGTGTCGGGGAGAGCATGTGGAGATTGTCAAGCGTGAAAGAATTGAATTTCCTGGTGAGTTTCTCGAGTGTGTGAAAAGGTTTTATTATTTGGGAGACATGTTATATGCTCGATGTGAGGCTGGAGCTAGCTCCGTGGCTAGAGTGAGGAGTGGCTGGAAAAAGTTCAGGGAGTTGTTGCCTCTCCTGACACTGAGAGGGCTCTCCCTCCGTGCTAAGGGATCTTTTGAGTGTAATGCCGTATGGCAGTGAGACTTGGCCAGTAAAAGACAAGTATATTCGCAGGCCCAAACGTACATAAATGGCAAAGATTAGGTGGATGTGCAGTGCGTCGCTGAATGTGAGGCCTGGAGGGGCTAGGCTTATGATGGAAGAGTTGATGGGACTGGAGTGTATTAGTTTTGTGATGAGGAGAGGTAGAGTGAGGTGGTTTGGACATGTGGAGAGGATGGGAGATGATAACTGGGTGTGGAATGTTAGAAGTGTTAATATTAGGGGTAGGGTTGCCAGAGGTAGACCGGAAATGACCTGGGACGAGGTCATTGAGTGTAACCTCAGGGATAAGGGGCTGAAGAGGGAAGATGCTAAGAGATCGAGCTGCATGGAAAGCCGCCATCAGGTGACCACGGCCGACATATGCAAGGATGTTGAAGCCTTCAAAAACGAAACGAAATGTTATAAGCATGAAATAATTCAGGAATTTTCCTTGGTTGGCAAGAATATGTGAGAAATCCAGAGTTATTCTGAAAATTTTATAAGACTTCAAGACTAAACGTTTCTGCAAACGAATGAAAGGAAACCTAACTTCCTGAGTAGTGAGGTGGCGGACAATATTTGGAGTACGAGAGTAAATTACGCTTCCAAGTTAACTTCAGAGTACCTGAGTAATTTCTTAACAGATTTTTAGGACGCCAACAATCTTAAAGTTGGTGTCAGCCAGCTCAGTGCTGCAGTATCATATGTGAGGGCAAACCAATAACTCCTGCTTCCAGTCCAACAATATCCTTGTGTAACAATCTTGGCACTGAAAAACCTTGAAAAAAATTAGCTTTTTTTTTTTTTTTTTTTTTTGGTGAGGTGCTTCTTGAAGTCTGTTATTTGCAGTTTAAGTTATGGCTGATTCATGCTGCAGATGCAGTGGTTGCTAACATAATCAGCGAAAGCCAGCCAGAACTTTGCTGAGTACAGTACTACATTTTCGCCACATATGTGAGGCTAAATAAGTAAATATTAACGTACAAGAACAGTATATATACAATATTATATTATATAACAGGAATTACAGATATTAGAGTTGGGTCAGTGATAGCAAATGGGTTAGGTTTGTAATTTCCACCAGCTTTCATGTGCCCATATACTGTCTGTAAGCTAGAGTTATGGATAAAAAAACAAATACATAAATTTTTCATCAGTACAAAAAATTTATGCAATCACTTATGTTCTTCACTGAAAAATGTAGCTCGTCTTAGCACCAGAGTAAAGTAATAAGCTGATTTAGATAAATTGATAAATTAAGTAAGAAAAAATTAGGTAAAAGTTTCCAAATATAAGGAAGTGAATTGATTGGCTGGATCTTTGCTAAATTATTTACCTATTTCAGTCAAACACTCACACTGGAGGAAAAGTACGTTGGTTTTAATTTGTAAATATTTGGTTAAAAATTTCTTAGTAAACCAATGCAGATTATTTCTTGAGATTCACAATAAAGATAAAATTGTACCCTGAAGCATTTTTCTATCCCAAGAGCTTTTAACATCTATAAATAACTGCAGGCCTTAGGAAATAGCGTGTACCAAGCATATAAAATAAAAACAATAATTTGATAGAAATGAGAGTTACTACTCCAGAGGAGTGGATGGAGAAAGAAAGTCAGTTTTGGGTAGAAGGGTAAAAAACAACCATGAAAGGGAGCAGTTAAGCAGTGGCTGTGACAAACAGGAAATAATGAGGTAATGTTTAGCGAAGAAATCACAGCGAAGCTTATGTACAGTTTAGAAGGTTATGAATGTAAAACAGTAAGGACATCAAAACTGATTAAAACAAAACTTGATGAAAATACTGTAGAGATGTAACGATTTCCGGGAAAATAGTTAAAGGTTATCTAGGAGATTGGGATATATATATATATATATATATATATATATATATATATATATATATATATATATATATATATATATATATATAAAAACCCATTGGAGCCCAGTGTCCCGAGTATTGGACATAACTGGGATTTTTCAAGTCTGCATAAAGTAGGGAACCCCCAGGTAGGGACCTATGAGCTTCGCGACTATGAGCCGATACGCGGAGGGCGGTACGCATAGTACCCACCCAGTGCAGTGCCTCGCCCAGCACCACTGGGATCCAATGGGATTCACACATCTATAATATACCATTGCAATAGCCGTGTGTGTGTGTGTGTGTGTGTGTGTGTGTGTGTGTGTGTGTGTGTGTGTGTGTGTGTTTTGGGGAGCTGAAACTACACATTGAAATCGCACCCAAATTGGCACAGAAATCGCAAAAAATTCGCTGATGTAAATAAACTTGGTCCCATCACGATTGAAAAACTTTTACTATATTTAATGAGCGATCACATTTTGACCCTCAAAAATGCCGCTCCAGAAGCCTGGCATAGGATCTCCATAGAATTTTTTGCCCACAGGTAGAACTAAAGTTTTTCGGACTTGCGTTCGGACAACTTGGGTTCCATTCCCGCAGCTGCAAATAACAAGATCAATTGGTTAGCTGCAAAAAATCCAAGTGACAACATTACACTAGAACAGTATATAAACGCGAGAGCCCTCTACAGGAACAAGTGCGAGTGACCTGAAGGGCCCACGAGCACTTGTAATATTCTATAGCAGTAGCTGTGTGTGTGTGTGTGTGTGTGTGTGTGTGTGTTTTAGGCAGCCAAAACTACACATTCATATCACACCAGAATTAGCACAAAAATCGCAAAAAAATCGCTGATGGAAGAAAACTTGGTCCCATCACGATTGAAAAACTTTTACTATAATTTAATAAGCGATCACATTTTGACCAAAAAACGCTGCTCCCGGAGCCCGGCATAGGATCTCCGTAGAATTTTTTGCCCAGAGGTAGAACTAAAATAAACTGTAGCAGTAGCCATGTGTCTGTGTGTGTACTTTGGACTTGCGTTCAGACAACTTTGGTTCCACTCCTGAAGCTGCAAATAACATGATCAGTTGGTTAGCTGCAAAAAATCATATTAACAACGTTAAACTAGAACAGCACATAAACGCGAGAGCCCTCCGCAGGAGCAAGTGTGAGGGGCCTGAAGGGCCCACAGGGACTTGTATATATAGAAAACAACAACGTGCAAGAGAGTTACGATGATATCTGAAATGACCAATATAGCCTGTGTAGTACTTGGAAAATTAATTGATTATCATCTGAATATGCGTCCTTTAACAATATCAGCCATAAATTTTCATACAGTCTATCTATGACATACTTATATAAGTATGTCTGACAAGGTGGAAAAATCATCAAACACTTCTAGAGTCCATCATCCGTGGCATCAAACTATTTCGGGCCACATGTGCACCGATACTTTTTTATCGTGTGTGTACACGCACACACACACACACACACACACACACACACACACACACACACACACACACACACATATTTTATATATATATATATATATATATATATTTGTACATATATTATGGTGGCCCAGCAAAACATTCAAAATAATAAAACTTGAAATTTCATTGCTTAGAACCCTGCAAAGATATACCACAAAGGTGAAAGCAACAGGGTTGAAATCTGATGCAAATAAGAGATTATTCAGAGGTTACACAAGCGCCTTGAAATTTTGAGAAATTCCAGTCAAACCGAGTATGTTTTTTTGTTCATATTATATTATCAGTGTTGTCATTTTCCTCTCTCAGTAGCTTGACATTACTTGCTAACAATGTTAAAATGCTTATTTACCCTTCAGTACTATAAATAGGTCTAAACATATAATTTATAATCTATGAAACCATTTAGGTATTATATATTAATTTCATTAAATTATATGTTCAAATAGTAATATAAAGCACAATAAGGTACATAATCTACGGGTTTGTAAATTGTTAAATAAGCTGTGCAGTACAAAATATTTAAAAATTATTTCCAATTGTAAAAGTTGATAAATGAAGCAATGTGAGGAGTGTTTATTACTAATATTTTAACTATTTTGTGTTCTACAGGCATGGGATGCAGCAGCAGTTAAACAGATGACAAAACAAGAACAAAATCAAAATCTCACATCTGGTTGGTTGGTCCTGGAAATGACACAAAGATACAAGTCAAGAGTGAGAGCAGTGGAAATTATCTGAGAGGAGCACGTGGAGTTACATGGAGAGAAAGACTGACAAAGGAGGAAACGACAGAATGTTGTCGTGTGGATGTGGATGTGATAGAGAGCGTTAGGAGAAAT
Organism: Coenobita brevimanus; assembly: GCF_032717465.1. Lineage (NCBI taxonomy): Eukaryota > Metazoa > Arthropoda > Malacostraca > Decapoda > Coenobitidae > Coenobita > Coenobita brevimanus. The sequence goes on from NC_136980.1 coordinate 20,758,481, forward strand.
ACACTGAGGTGGTTTGGCAATGTGGAGAGGATGGAGAGCGAGAGACTAACAAGGAGAGTGTGTGTGAGTGAGATGGAGGGGGAGAGGGAAAGAGGGAGACCGAGGATGAGATGGTGGGATGGAGTGAAGAGGTATATGAGTGAGGTGGGTGTGAGCTGGGGGAGGGCGGAGTGCAGCGAAATGGCGAAGGACAGGGCAACATAGAGGCGATTTGTTTGTGTCCACCTTTAATAGGATTAAGGCGTCTGGAAATAGATACATAGCTATGGTGTAGGGTTGTGAGACCTCAAAATCGATGGAAAATGAACTAATCCATTCCGAAAGAGCAAAGAAAAGTCAGTGTTGGGAATATCTTTAAGAGACGATAAAAGGTCAACCTGAGTGAGAAAACAGACTAAAGTCAAGGACACTACAGATGTTATAAAAGAATCGAAATGGAGGGAGGCAGGTCAAGCAGCAAGAACAAGGGATAACAAATGGAACAAATGCGAGACTGACCGGACTCCAAAAGACTGAAAGCATAACAGAGACAGGCTAGACAGGAGGTGGAGCGATGAGAAAATGAAGTTTCCAAACAAAACGCGGCAGAGAAAGGCTTAGTCAAGGATTTCGTGGAAAAGATGGGGGAGGCCTTTGTTCAGCAGTTTGCAATGGCTGATTTTATAATATATATATATATATATATATATATATATATATATATATATATATATATATATATATATATGTATATATAGCTAACAATATCATTGATGCTTAAAAACCACTGACATACCGTAAGTCCGTTTATGAAATCTTTGCTGATTTTATGGACAAGGACCATGATCCGCCATTTTTAAACTACCTTCATTGCCAATACAGAAACAGAATTTCTGTGTATACACAGGGATAAATTCCAAACTCCTATTTTCAGACCTGCTCTCTAAAAAGGGTAATGACAAGTTTCAGTCATCTGTGTATTGGAAACCCACCTATTTAGGACTATGAACTAACTTTTTTAGTGACTTTTTTTTATGCAAAGAAGGAACCTGAAATGCGTGATGTACAGCATAGTGCCCCCGTAAACTCACCGACACCCCCACCCGGACCCCACGGAGTAGCCGCAGCCGAACCACGGGATGCCGTGCGACAACGGTATAAGTCAGCCCGGCCCGTGCGCCCTTATAGCACCCAGCCGTAGCACCGTCGCCCTAGCAGGAAGATGACACTACCTTCGGGGAGTGGGACCGCCAGATCAGATCGGGGTGGAGCTGCCTATCCAGCTCCAAACAGCGCCCCTCAGGAGTGTGCCTGTAGCCACTCCCGCCTTCAACAGGAGTGTGTCTGTAGCCTCTCCGAAGGTGTCTTCCTCTTTGGGACGGCCAGTTGCCGCCCGCCCCTCGTAACGGAATCGGTGTCTCACTGACCTGAGGGTAATCAGGAGATGGCCGGTTGCCGCTCCTGCCTTCGTCAGAAGGTGTCCTTCCAGGGACGCCCTGAGGCCACCCTACACCCCCCTCCTGCAGGAGTCAGTCTGTAGCCGCTCCTCCTTCCGGCAGAAGGAGATGGCCTGTGGCCACTCCCATCTTCGTCAGACAGCCGGTTGCCACTCCGAAGATGCTGCCCCCGAGTTGGCCTGCAGCCGCTCCTCCCTCTGGCAGAAGGAGATGGCCTGTGGCCGCTCCCGCCTTCGTCAGACAGCCGGTTGCTGCTCCGAAGATGCTGCCCCCGAGTCGGCCTGTAGCCGCTCCTCCCTCCGGCAGAAGGAGACAGCCTGTGGCCGCTCCCGCCTTTGTCAGACGGCCAGTTGCCACTCCGAAGGTGCTGCTCCTGAGTCGGCCTGTAGCTGCTCCTCCCTCCGGCAGAAGGAAATGGCATGTGGCCACTCCTGCTTTAATCAGATGGCTGGTTGCCGCTCCAAAGGTGCTGCCCCCGAGTCGGCCTGTAGCCGCTCCCCCTCCCTCCTGCAGGAGACGGCGTGTGGCCGCTCCCACCTTCGTCAGACGGCCGGGTGCTGCTCCAAAGGTGTCCAGAGGCATGCTGATTCCCTCACTCAGGCAATGGCCAGTAGCCGGGCCTTGGTGCCTCATAGTTGTGCCCTTGGGCAGCCGCGGCCTATAGCCAGGCCCCACGGCCAGATAGAGGTGTCGGCAGTGTCATCGCCCCAGCATGAGACGAGAGCCTGGACCTCCAGCATTGGAGAACCCCAGCGGGGCCCTACGGCTTCCCCTGGCCTCTGCTCCCTACGCCTGGCCCTGGAGAAGACCCACCTGATGGACCCTAGTTCAGGTCGGTGCCACAGCCCCTCCCTGACGGCACCCCGCCACTCTGGGGACCGCAGCCCTCAGTCACTCCAGACCCTCCCCAGGACGCCCGGGTGTGATCTCTCCACGCCCCCAAGATGGCGTAAGACCTCCACCTCCGGCCAAGACCTGAACCAGAGATTCCTGGACCTGTTTGGCCCAAGTCCCGAGGGCCACACTCCTGAACCTAGCCCGGAGACTACGGGCCCCCTCGCCACTCGCAGCCCTGGATGAAAGAGGACACCCGTGCGAGTCGTCCCGTGTCCTCTCAGCATGCCCTTCCTTGGCGGTGCCCCTATTCCGGCAGAGTTGTCACCGGCGTGTCTCCCCGCCGCCCCCACTATATGAGTGAATTATGTTAAGTGTGGTGTTGCCCCAGAATTAGTTAAGTGACTTATGCTAAGTGTGACATTGCCCCAGAATTAGTGTAACAGTGATCTATCTATCTATCTATTGCCAAACGCCTCAATCCCGTTTGGGGTGGCCACAAACAAATCGCCTCCAAGTCGCCCTGTCCCCTGCCATTTCATTGCCCAGCTCTCAACTCACACCCCCCTCTCTCATATACCTCTCCACCCCACCCCTCCATCTCATCCTCGGTCTCCCCCTCCCTCTTCCCCCCTCCACCTCACTCACATACACTCTCTTTCTCAGTCTTTCACCGTCCATCCTCTCCACATGACCAAACCACCTCAGTGTGTTCCTCATAACGCTTCCTATCACCTCCACATCCACACCACAACGCTCCTTTATATCCTCATTCGTCAGCATGTCTCTCCATGTGACTCCACAGGCTCCTCTTAAATAACTCATTTCCACTGCTCTCACTCTTGACTTGCGTCCTTCCAACAACGTCCAAGCTTCACTTCCATACGTTAGAGTTGGTATCACAATACTGTCATGTAGTAACTTTTTCACTTCCATGATCACTTCCCTGTTTCTTATCACTGCTTTCAAAGAACCAGCATCCTTTCTTCCCTGCTGTACCCTTTCAAGCACTTCACCCTCCAAACCTCCATCCTTACTCATCACACTACCCAAGTACTTACGTACTCTCATTTTCCAATTCCTCACCATCCAACCTCGCTGTACATTCACTGACTTCACCTCTCTCAAAGACCATCACTTTACACTTCCCTACATTCACCTTTAGATTCCATTTCTTACACACTCTCCCAAACTAATCCACCAAGCCTTGCAGTTCCCCTTCGTCTTCACTCAACAACACAGTATCATCTGCAAACAACAGTACAGGGAGTTTCCAAACACTATCCTCTCTCACCAGGGCCACTCCAACATCCACTACCCTACCTTGTACCTCTTTTATTACCCCATCCATGTACAGACTGAACAACCATGGAGACATGACACATTCCTGTTTCAACCCAACCTTCAAAGAGAAAAATTCACTTAGTTCACCATCCACATGCACTGCAGCCTTCGCACCATCGTACATACTCTTCACAGCATTCAACAACTTCCCATCTACTCCATATATTCTTAACACTTTCCACAATCCTTGTCTATCCACCCTGTCATATGCTTTCTCCAAATCCATGAAAGCCGCATACAACTTCTTTCCCTTCTCTAGAAACTTTTCCACTAAAGATCTAAGAATGAATATCTGATCTACACAACCTCTTCCCTTCCTAAAGCCTCCCTGTTCTTCTCCAACTAATTTCTCTGTTCTTTCTCTAACGCTGTCAATAAGTATCCTACCATACACTTTTCCTATTGTACTAAGAAGACAAATGCCCCTATGATTACCACACACTTCTTTTTCCCATTTTCCTTTGTACAAGGAAATAATTATAGCTGACATCCAATCCTCCGGGACTCTACCTTCCTCCCAGGCCAATCTGCACATCTTCCACATCCATTCTACTACTATCTCTCCCCCATGCTTCAGCATTTCACCACACACTCCATCAATTCCTGGGGCTTTCCCCGATTTAACTTTCTTCATTGCTTCCACAACTTCTATCCTACTGATTTCTTCCTGTCTTTTCACCTCCCTCCTCCTCCCAGCCATTCCCCAGCCACTTATACTCGCATTACTTCCATCCTCTATGTTCAACAATTCCTTAAAGTGTTCTCTCCATCTGCTCACTTTTTCTACCTTCTCCACTAGTAATCTACCATGTTTATCTTTCACTCCCCTGCTAACTTCACTTCCACCCTGTCTTACTCTTTTCACCTCTTTCTAGAACATTTTCTTACAGTCCCTCCACTTTACACTCAAATTCCTTCCAAATTCCTCGTCCACTCTCTTCTTAATCTCTCTTACTAATCTTTTCACCTCTCTCTTTCTACATATAACTCTCTCTTCCGCCTCTCAACTTTTTCCACGCCCCTATTTCTCATCCATTCAATGTATGCTTTCTTCTTTTGTGCCACAGCCTGTCTCACCTCTTCAGTCCACCACGCTGTTCCTTGCACCCCCCTCCGTCTTCTCTTCCTTCCACACACCACATCACATGCTGCACATATTTCTTCTGTAAATATCCTACACACACCATCCACGTCTCCCATCTGCTCCAGTTCATAATTGCCCAATCGTTCCTCCACTTCTTTCTTATACTCTGCCTTTTTCTCATCCTCTTGTAACCTTTCCACTCTCCTTGCAACTACTCCTTCCTCTCGTCTTTCCCTTCTTCTATTCCTCCATCTTACTTGAATCCTAATTCTGGCCACCACCAAGTAGTGGTCAGAAAGTCCACTCCCCCAACCTCTATAAGCTCTTGCATCCATTACACATCTTCGCATCCTTTCATCCACACACACATAATCAATCATACAGTGACTTAATGTATGTTGAATATCGTGGCGAGTGAAATCAAGGGCGGATGAGTAAGGACGAGTGCAGAAACTAAGTTCTGGTGAATCAGACTCACGAGTGACGCCCTTGCAGAAAATCAGTAAGACTACTACCCCGAGAAATCCCCTATAGTAAAATACACCAATGCCCTTTGTTACAGGAAACAATAGAAAAAAGTGTTAATAATATTCTTCCTCTTGTATTACCGTAAACAAAGTGAATTCCCAGTGTCCTCCACCCTCTCTTTAAGAATCTCCTCCCAGCCGCTAGTGAGAACGTAAACGAGGAATAGAATCAACTGTCAAAACCCCTTTGCTACCAGATAATACTAATTTTGAATAAAAAATTACTTACTCTCTCCCAATATTACTATAACTCTGTTCTGACCCGCCACGAGTCATTCCCCTCGCCCCCCCCCCCCGCGTGTGAGACTCACTCCCCGTACTCCCACGCACACCTATATTCCCTGTACACCTGTGCACTAGAATTACTGTGTTGGCATCTGTATCTGTTAAGCCAGTATCCTGCGAGATACTAATATCCTAGTTAAGGTTTTACTTGTCTGCCACATACTGTGTTGTAATATCTGTTGTTTTGTCCTGTGTCTGACTGTGGTAATATACGTGTAAAGGTTATTGCCTGGAGTTTTTGTGTCCTACCTCTCTTTATTGCACTAAGCCTCGGTCTTGAAAGAGGACACTGCTACACGTTAGGTGTTCTAGGACCGAGGAGGCGGGCCTTTTTTTCACCTAGCATTACAGAACCAAAGGCCAGGAGCCCGCAAACCGTTCCTTCCAAGAAAAAAATAAAAACAATACAAAAGAGAGCCAAAATCAAGATCTGCTCATTTTCAGATGCCAGGACACTGCGTTTGAAAGATTGGAGATCATAGGAAGTGGGAAATAGAGAGGGAGACAGTTCCAGAGCTGACCTGTTGCATAAATGAAGGACTAAGAGTAACAAACAACTCTTGCATTAGAGAATTGAACAGAAAAAGGATGAGAGTTTGTTGCTAGACGTGTGCTATGTGCCCGTCATAGAGGTGGAGGGATGCAAGCACACAGTTCAGAGGAGCAGTGACCATTGAAGAAGTGATAGAAAAGAGATAAAGATGCAACAGTGCGGCGAAGACGCAGAGGTTGAAGGGAGCCAGTAAGAGGGGGAGAGTTGATGAGACGAAAAGCCTTTGACTCCACCCTATTGAGAAGAGCTGGATGTGGGGAGCCTCCCCATGCATGAGAATTGTACTCTATGCAGGGGCGAATAAAACCCGCGAATAAAGTCAACAACTGTCCATGGATAAAGAAGGTACGGAGTCAGTTTAGCACACCTAATCTCTTGGAAGAAGATTTTACAAGCCATGTAATATGATCTTTCCAAGATAAGTCCTCAGTAAAATAAACCCCATGCATGTTCAAGGATGATGCAGGATTGAAATGGATATTATTAACCATTAGTTGGTACTCCTGTGGAAGATTTTGTAGGGTTGATAGGTGTAAGAACATAATCTTTGATGCATTAAAAATAACAAGATTATTTTTACCCCAGTCAGAGATACGAGCCAAGTCAGATCTTAGGTGTGCCATACCCTCATCCCTTGTTTGTTGAAGTAACAGCTGAGATGGATGTTGCAGGAACCGAATAGAAAAGTGAAGTGTGCAATCATCAGCGTGCGAGTGGATAGGGTTAGATATACAGCTTCGAATGTCATTGTTGAATAAAAGAAAAAGAGATGGTGATAGGACAGAGCCCTGAGGAACACCACTGTTGATAGATCTAGAAGAACAATGGCCGTCTACAACAGCGGCTATAGAACGACCAGAAAGGAAGCTATAGATGAAGGAACAGAGTGAAGGATAGAAACCGTATGAGGGCAGTTTGGAAATTATTTATGCCAGAGTCGATCGAAAGCCTTAGAGATGTCAAGTGCAATGGCAAAGCTTTCGCCAAAGTCCCGAAAGAAGGATGACCAAGAGTCTGAAAGGTAGGTGAGAAGATCGCCAGTGGAGTGTCCATGACGGAACTCATGCTGACGATCAGAAAGAAGGTTGTGATAGGAAAGATGCTTTAAAATTTTTCTGTTAAGAATTGACTCAAAAACTTTTGAGAAACAGGATTTTAAAGCAATTGGACGATAATTAGAGAGTTGAGAATGGTCACCCTTCTTTGGGACTGGCTGAATGAGAGCAAACTTCCAGCAAGAAGGAAATGTACAAGTTGATAGACAAAGGCGAAAGAGTTTAACTAGGCAGGGTGTAAGCACAGAAGCACAGTTCTTGAGGACAACAGGAGGGACTCCATCAGGCCCATATGCCTTGTTAGTACTGTTGCCAGTGATGGCAGAAAATATATCTACAGGAGAAATTTTAATGTCAGCCATGAGGAAGTCTGAGGGGAGGAAGTGATGGAGGAACAGTAGTGGAATCGTCTCAAGTGGAACTGGAAGAGAAAGTATGAGAGAACAGATCTGCTTCATCTGTAGAAGAACTAGATACAAAGCCATCAGAGTAGAAAAGAGTAGGGAAGGATGATGAGGTATAGGTGTTAGAAAGGTTTTTGGCAAGGTGCCAGAAGGAACGGGAAGAATTCGAGTTGGAGAGTTGAGAGCATTTAGTACGGATGATATTATTTTTAGCAGCGCAAAGTACAGACTTACCACGATTCCGGGCAGAAACATAAAAAAGATGTGATTCTGGGGTGGGTTGGCTATGGTACCTTTTATAGGCCCTCTCCTTCTTGTGGACAGCATTAGAACAAGCTTGATTAAACCAAGGCTTTCTTGCATTAGTAAAGGATATGAGATGGGAATGTATGCTTCCATGCCCGAGAGAATAAATCCGTAATGCGCAAGGCACACTCAGATGGCTCCCAGCCATGGAAGGAATAATCATTCCAGGGAAAATAAAAGAAATACTGCCTAAGGGCCTCCCAATTCACAGCTCCAAATTGTCACAAATGACGTTTCTTTGGAGGTTCCACAGGCTGTACTGGAGCGATACGACAGGTTAAGATAATAAGGTTGTGATCGGTGGAGCCCAACAGAGAGGAATGATTACCAGTGTAAGCAGAAGGACTAGTTGTAAGGAAGAGGTCAGGTAAGTTGTAGCTCTCTCCAAGGTGGTCAGGGATACAAATCGAGTGCTGTACAAACTGCTCTAGGTCATTAAGGATGGAAAAGTAGGCTTGTTCACCAGGTGGATCTGTGAAAGGAAAGGAGCGCCAAAGGTGGTGGTGAACATTGAAATCTCCTGGAATGGAGATTTCAGGGAAAGGAGAAATGGAGAGACTGTGTTCCACCGTAGAAGTAAGATAGTTGAAGAATTTTTCATAGTAGAATTAGAGAAGTAAACAGCACTGATATATTTAGTCAGAGAATGACAGGAAAGCCGAAGCCAGAAAGTAGAGAATTCAGAAGAATCATGTTCAGGAACACGAGAGCAAAATAAATCATTGCGTACATATACACAACATCCACCTTTGGCTTTGAAATGACAAAATTAACGCAATGAAGACCTACAATATATGTAGAGCGTAGAGTCTGTCTTCTACTTACGAACTTTGCAACTAGAGGCTCTTCCAAGGGGGAAATCACACTTGCCGCGAGCCGATATATATGTAACGCGGCTTGGAGTATGAACTTGACCTTGGCTTAGTTTCACCAATTTCGAACTCATTGGATATTATCATCCCTACTACACAACTGTACAAGTCTGTGATATACTGAGCGGTTGCGAAGTCATCATGGTAATAGACATACACACCTTGACCTACTTTCACCAGACTGACGAACTGAAAGTAATACCAGCTTCGCTATCGCGGTTGGTAATTAAGAAATCGCCTCTTTAACATACTTCTTCTTCTCTCTCTCTCTCTCTCTCTCTCTCTCTCTCTCCCTCCCTCAACGGGTTTAATGCCCAGATTTTTCACACGAACACAAGTTTCAATACAATCATTACCTGCCTAGGCACTTGGTCCCTACAGATAAATGGGAGATACTATTTATGTGAAACTCTCCTACCTAGTTCATGTCAAAACCAAAAGTAATTCATCATTCTCAGAAAGGCTTATCACACAGCCGCGAGAGACGTTTGTGGTGCTTTTGAATAGTTGATGGCTGCAAAATTTCTTGTATATAGTTACAGCTCCGCAATTAAATAAATTTCGGCAGCCCCATTAATACAGCATGAAAATTTATATACTTTATTTTTCGATGTACTGCACTTCGCTGCTTTTCCCAGTTTTTAAAGTACTTTATTCGAATTTATTCAAGACCACTGATGATGACATACTGGGATGTCGCAACGTTTGGTGAAAATAAAGATGTTTGTGTCGACGCTGGTACTGATCTTCCTTCTTGATAATAGCCTAACTCTGATTGGCGTTCTGCATGGACAGGCAGGACAAAGAGGTATCTGAGTTATTTAGGTACTTGATGAGTTGCTTGAGTCTTGCCGAATGTAAAATTTCCATCAACATTATCAACAGCTTCCAAAGAGTGTAATGACTGACATGAATCTTAATTAAACTACTTGATCAGTTGGTGAACAACACTGAATAGTTTATTACGAACAGCTGCTGACGTGGTATGAGGATCTTAACTTTATTCAAGCTTTGCCATCAGAGTCTGAGGAGGTCATGAGAGACTGCTGCAACAATTGCATCATTAACACTTTGTTCAAGGTGCAGGCGCTGAGAAAATCTTGTTTAGAAACCCTTAATAACTGCTGCAAGACAATTACTAAAATTCAAGCAATTATTCCACAGCGTCCAGCTTCTCAACAGAGAGGAGAGCTGGAATTACGTGTCTGTAATAGTATCCTATTACCCTAAGGCCAATCAGTGGCACATTCAGTGGGACGCAGAGACACTCAGTCTTTCTTTTCTTTTTTTTTTTTAAGGAAAGTTCAAGACGTGACATCAAATCTTTTACCTTTGACCAGTTTCAAAAGCAGAACAAGACTTTCACAGACAGAATTTCAGCGCACCGGATTTGGAGTTTAAAAAAAGAGTCTGTTACAACCTGAAAACTCTGATACGTTTTGGTCGGCTAGCCTTATTCCATACAACTGTACTATCGGGGACAAGGATTCGTACATTTTCCATTGCCCAAACTTTACCTGGCAAGACTGGCATTATACATCCCGACGTATGATAAGCTCCACCCCGAATCCATCTGTCCCTTAACCGAATAACAATTTTACTGCTAATTATACTTATTAATATTATATTAGTCCTTACTATCCGTCCATATAATGTTACTAAATGGGATGACAATGTTATATACACGGGGTTTTAATACGGAATACTAGCCTAGACATTCACGCTGAGACGGACTGTTTCGAAATGTCTGAACATCAAAAGTAGTCGACAACAACTACAAATATCCAGACCCTAGTCGCACCTGTCTCCGTCAAAGGATCGTTTAAGGGCCAGTCCACACGAGTCCGAAACAAGTTTAGAAGCATGTTCGAAACATTGCTTGAGGACATGTTTGCATTCATGTTCGAAGTATCTCCTTTGGACGTTCTAACCCGTAAACTTGTTTCGAGACATGCTATCATAATTGGTTTGGACGTTTCTTGCTGGGAACAGGTTTGGGGATAATCAGTCCAGGAAGTTTAAGAACATGTTTGCCGCATGTTTGTAAACATGTATCTAGGATGTTCCTGTCATGTTCCTAGCATTGTTTCGGGCAGTGTTTTATGCACTGTGTGGACGTGGCTTGACACTGAACGTGGATCAAAGGGCCGACAAAACAGTAGTAAAATGGAGAACAACATTAAGTTTAACAGCAATGGGGTGGACTGTGTTAAAGCTTACTACATTTTTTTTTTGTGTGTGTGTGCATTATCAGTACAGCAATACACGAATTATTCAAAAATAATAACAGTTTGATTAACTAGTTAAGAAAATTCATCTTCAGTGCTAGTTATCAATGCACTTATTGCAATGTTATTAAGTGAATAAAGATAGAGGATTTAAATAAAGCGCCAATATCTCTTTTACCTACGCCATTTATGTTTTATACATGGATCTGTAGTCCTTGAAACTTACCTTACACGAAATAGGGAATTGTACTTTAAGAAGAGTGTGTACAGCTCAACAAGACACAACTTGGAAAACGCAGGTGGAACCTTTCATGAGGAATATATTACACTGAGAGAGAGCACCCTCTGAACACTGCGAAATGTATTCTTTATTATTATACATTATTGAGCAGGCCATCGCTCGAGAGGGAACGCTGTTTCAAAACACTTGGTGGAGAGAGAGAGAGAGAGAGAGAGAGAGAGAGAGAGAGAGAGAGAGAGAGAGAGAGAGAGAGAGAGAGAGAGAGAGAGAGAGAGAGCAGCTTGATCCAAATTTGAAGACAGTAACAAATTTCTAGTAGGCTACAGTGAAACTATTTATTGCCGGACCCTAGGGGTTCTTGGCCTAAAGCGAATTAAAAAAAATGCGTAAGATGACCTTAAAGAAGTAATTTTTTAAATCTTACTTCACAGTCACCAAGTTCTTAAGGTTCTTATAAAATTTTATTCCAAAAGAAACTGTGTATGTCATTCAGATCTCTGGGAAACATCGCCTAGGAACCAAGTGGACACAGGGAAGTTTGCTGCAGCAGCCCTGGGGACTCCAGTCAGGCGAGTTCTTTCTTGGTTACAGCGAGTAACTTTCCTGGTTAAAATGAATGATTCCGAGACTAATGCAATAGTCGGCCTGCCCCTGCCCCTAGCAGGATCCGGTAATAACAGATAAATAAATGGCTGGCTAGATGGACGGATACAGAAATATACCTTGATAATGAACTAAAACGCGAGCAACTTCGTCCACAAGAGAGAAAAACGCCGGGAGTAGAATGTGAACGGAGTTTGAGGGGAGGCTGTCGGTTATCATACAATTGGAACTTCAGTATCAGTGCTGCCAGGTAATGTTTGTGACCGCGAAATCTAATCCGCGTATGAATTACCGTCGTCAGTAGTATATGTTTCTTTAGTAGTATGAGTTACTGCTGCAAACTGTGGTATCTTCATGATATACCTAGTGTCAGTTGTTGCAATAAGACTCAACGTGTTAGCTGCACGTCGTATATAATTATCCCGGATAATCTGATACTGGTAGGCTCGTAAGTACCGGATGAACCCGAAGGTACGTTTGTAGTTATAAAGACCATCATTATCTGATCGGCCAGTATTTCATTTTCAAACGGGTCAAAGATATTCCTTCTACAACATCCCAAGGATTACCACACCTACCCGTTTCTTAAAATGCATCAAAAACTGATTTTTGTCATTTTTAATGAGGTATTTGAGACTCTGTATTTGTAAATACAAAATAAAAATGTGTAATAATGCTGTAATTAAATGCCGTGAAAATGCATGTATAAATACATGACTGATTTACAATTTGTATTTATATAGGAATTTACCCATCTATGAAATGAATTACTACCCAACTCTAAACAACAGCGTCAGAATTGTGTGAAGTTTTGGGAAGAGTTTCACGAATATTTCCTCTCTAAATGGAATAAAGAAAAAAAAAAATCTATCAGAACTAGAGGTCCCCCCAAGGGGGTAATCACACCACCCGAGAGCCGATACATATCTAGCACGACTAAGACTATGACCTTGACCTTGACCTAGTTTCACCAATTTCGAACTAATAGGACATTTTCTTCCCAATCAGACATCTGTAAAATTTTGTGATGATATCTTGAGCGGTTGCCAAGTTATTGTGCTAACAGACGCATAGACACACAGACAAACTGAAAGCAATACCCGTAGGAGATTTTCATCCCTGCTACACACCTGTAAAATTTTGTGATGATATCTTGAGCAGTTGCCAAGTCATAGTGGTAACAGACACACAGACCTTGACCAACTTTTACCAATTTCGAACTCGTGATCGATTTTTTTTACTACAACATACCTGCAAAATTTTGTGATATTTGGAGTGGCTGCAAAATTATCACACACACACACACACACACACACAAACTGAAAACTATAACAGTTTTGCTATTGTGGCTGGTAATTAACAAGGAGGGAATGGTAAGCTTTGCCATTGCACTTGATATTTCAAAGGCTTTCGATCGAGTCTGGCATAAATTTTTAATTTCCAAACTGCCTTCTTACGGTTTCTGTCGTTTTATCTGTGCTTTCATCATAGCTTCCTTTCTGGTCGTTCTATAGCTGCTGTTGTAGATGGCCATAGTTCTCCTAGATCTATCAATAGTGGTGTTGCTCAGGGCTCTGTCCTATCACAAATTCTCTTCCTTTTATTCATCAATGACCTTCTAAGCTGTACATCTAACCCTATGCATTCATGCACTAATGATTCCACCCTTCACCTTTCCATTCAGTTCTCGCAGCGTCCATCTCAGCAAACACGGGATGAGGCAATGGCACACGTAATATCTGACTTGGCTCATAACTCTGACTGGGGTAAAAATAATCCCTGTTTTTAACGCTTCAAAGACTCAGTTCTTACACCTATCAACCCGACAAACTCTTCCACAGGAGTACCCATTAATGTTTAATAATTTAAAGTTTAATCCTGCATCATCCTTAAACATACTTGAGGTTTCATTCTCTCAGGACTTATCTTGGAAAGATCATATTACATCTCTTGTAAAATCTGCTTCCAAGAGATTAGGTGTGCTAAGCCGACTCCGTGCCTTCTTTACCCATGCACAGTTGTCGACTTTATACACGGGTTTTATTCGCCCCTGTGTAGGATACAACTCTCAAGTGTGGGGAGGCTCCCCACATACAGCTGTTCTCAGTAGGATAGAGTCAGAGTCTTCTGGCCTCATCAACTCTCTCCTCTTACTGGCTCCCTTCAACCTCTGTCTCTTCGCCACATCGTTGCATCTTTATCTCTTTTTTACTGCTACTTCAATGGAACTGCACCTCTGAACTGTCTGCTTGCATCCCTCCACCTCTACGAAGGGTGCGTAGCACCCGTCTGGCAACAAACTCTCATCCCTTTTTTGTCCAACTTTTTAATGCAAGAGTTAACCGTTACTCCCAGTCCTTCATTTATGCAACAGGTCTGCTCTGGAACTGTCTTCCTCTGTCTGTATTTCCTGCTTCCTATGATCTCCAGTCTTTCAAACTCAATGTGTCCACGCATCTCGAAATGAGCGGATCTTGAATTTGGCTCTCTTCGTATTGTTTTATTTTTGTTTTTTCTTGGAAGGAACGCTTTGCAGGCTCCTGGCCTTTGGTTCCTTCTTCCTTGCATTAAAAAAGCGACTCCACTTTCTGCCAGGCAGAAAATTAGGGAAAAACTGAAACATTTTAACCTGAGACTACACTGGCATTGTCCAGAACACAAAGATCTGAAAACCTCCAGCCGGGACTCGGGGTTTGGGAACACTGCGTAGCATATAATCATCAACCTGCAAGGTGCTATAGACTACTGGGCGAGTATTATCAGTCGTTCTTTAATTACCTCCCAGTATTAATTCTATTTTTAATGTTCATTTTGCTCTCGCCCATAGTCATGTCATTACTATCCTATCTCCATAACAAGCAAGTTCGGAGGAGATACGATAAAGTTTAACCACAACATATAGGCTACATACACGATATGTCTTGCGCTATGATTACAGATACATGAACAAGAGGCTGTACACAGGAGCTGCATTAGTTTTTTACAGTGATAACGTCTTCTTTATAATAATTTGAATATTCAGCTACGTTATTTTTAAACTGTGGCATGATTTATTGGATTACAGGGGATGATTAATATCTCTGTCCTCTCCCCTATAATGATTTCTGTACTCTATTTCGACTGCACCCAAATAACTTGGGAATGCCCTCCTCAGACTCAGGAGGTTGACAATAGTTAGAAAAGGGGAGAAAGTAACAGAAATGCGTGCTAATTATATATATAAAACTACCGAAACAGACGACCTAGATGAGTGAGAAGTGACGCCCAGGATAAAATACTGAAACCAGTGCATAAACTCGACCGTGTTCCTAAAGCGCGAAGTTTAACCATTCGAAGAACTTAACCTAGTTAAAGTAAATTGATGCAGAAGTCAGGATGAGAAACGTCTTTCGTTGGGAACATTTTATTAAGTCAGATCCAGTTAAGAATGTTCAGGTCCACTAAAGTTCACTTAGATTAATACAGGTAAAAACCAAAAAGATCCATTTTCAGCCACTTTGGATTCATTTAAATCCTGTCAGGGACCCAGACGTTCATTCAGGCCCAGCGTCTTAGTTGCGAACCAGCGGGCCTGTATCTGGATGCGGGTTCAGGCTGGACGGGTAATGGTCAAATCGTTGGAGAAGTGATCGGCTGTTCTAAGGTACGCGACTTTGATCCCAGGCCGGGGCAGGAAGGAATATGATAATATGAATCTCGTTAAATATACTTTCTTAATCCTCCACAAGACCCAACAAACACGTCATAAAAACACCCCCGACAATTACAACACACTAGCATCGCACGCTAGCATGCCCTCAGTACGGACGGTAGGTATTAATTTCAAAGTGGTGGTATGTAAAGATTTGCGGTATGTATGAAGAAGCTAGACTGTTAAGGAACGGGCTGTCAGAGAAAAAACTTAAGCCATTTTTTTTTTTTTACCTATCACGTCCGCTTAGGTCACCAGAGCTGGTCTTCTCAGGCTATATCTGACCAATGTACAGCCGGCGTCATAATTTCGCTTTAGGCCAGCAGATATGATAGTGAGCCTGAGCGTCTGGCTATACTGTATGGAGAAGAGTTGCCCGAAATGCATTTTGGTTTACCATTTGGAGGTATGTTCGGAACACAAGATTCTTTATGCACTGTATGTAACAATTATCTGAAAAGAAGAATGCAATAAACGTATGCTATGAAATGCCGTATGATAATATGACATACTCTCGTTGCTTATTTCCTTCTGGTCTCTACCGTACCCCTCCCTCTGTCCCTCCCTTCCACTCTCCCCCCCCCCCTTTACCTTCTTCCCTCTCTCAACTTATTATGAAGCCTTCCCCTCCCTTTCTTTCTCTCATTTTTAACTCCTTCCCTTATCGTCTCTCATGCAGCCTCTGTTGCTATACTCAGATTTAAAAGGCGCCAGCATGCTCCTTGCACCATTCTGCTATACTATTCGTGACACATTTGTTTTATATTAACATGATACATAGTCACAGTATGAACACAACTACAACCATGGTTTATCAATACACATTCCCCTCTAATCACCATGCTGTCATTCTCCTTCTCATTCCTTTCTCTACGGTCCTCCTTCCGTTATTCATGACACTGCTGAGATACAGGTGGCTTTGGGGTCTGGCATTAGGGCTGTATTCCTATTACTCCTTCTCTACATTCCAGTCAATCTGTCTTCCCAGTTCTTCTCCCCATCACACTCTCACAGCCTCTTCTACCTCTCCCTGGCATGCGTGTAACGTCATGGCGATATGGCTTTATATTATGTAAGCAGTCACGCACTCTTTCATATATATATTTAGATCTGTCCTTATCTAAAGGACCAGCAATACCTGTTTCCGTGGTCTAACAAAGCGAGTTCCCGTGCCCCACGCAATATACACACGTCACCAGTGGTAGCCTGATTGATGCATGGCCGCGAAATTCATGAAATATGGAAATCTTATGCAGTATGAAGTATTAGCAACATCAAGGGTGTTTTTATAGCAAGGCAGTTACACTTGCAATCAAACCTGCGTTGTCAAGCTTACTATTTCAGCATATGACCAAACCACCACACGTCCCCTTGCAGCATATAGTGCCAAATCTCGCACGAGGTGTTTAGTTGAACTAAACACCTCTCTCTTCTCATTCATTACCCACTGCTTACTTATTCCAGACATGTTCCATCAGCACGAAGCAATATTAGTGCTGCTTCTGTGTAGAGTCACTGAAACTGATAACCCTTACCGAGGTGTTGATCACAGGGTGTTTCATAAGTACATGTGGTTTTAATACCCTTAACCAAGGTGTCGGTGTGAAGATATCTACTAGCAGTATAATTTTCTTCTTGAATTGCTTGCTTCCGGAGCTTATGGTCACCATGTAACTGGGAATATAAACTGCGTCGTCAATATTAAAGGGTATCGTGTAAACATAAATGTTAGCGCCATAGACTAATGAATGGAGGTAGCGAAAGGGAGGGAGATGAGCGATCGGGAATAGTGAGAGAGAGAGAGAGAGAGAGAGAGAGAGAAAGAAGGGGAGAAAGTAGGGATAAGGGAGGGGGAGGGGTAGCTAGTCGGGGGAAAGACAGCGGCAGGGAGGAGAGAAGAGAGTTAAGGGAAGGAACAGAGGGAGGGATAGGGGAGAGACCAAAAGGAAACAAGCACCAAGAGTATGATATATTTTCATAAGGCAATTCATCCCAGACGTATATATATTGCATTCTGCTTTTCAGATGGCTATTACATACTGACATAAAGAATATCGTATTCCGAGCATATCTCCGAATGGTAAACATACACACAAACCATTAAAATGCATATCTGTCAACTCTTCTTCCTACAGTACTGCCGGACACTCTGGCTCATACCGTACCTACTGGCCTAATGCGAATTATGCCGCCAGCTATACACTGAGCCATTTCCAATCAGGCCAACTGAGGCTCATCCATGGCTCATAATATCCAATTCGGTAGAGTATAGTAGATGTGCATTTTCTTCTCGATTGGGTATGTAAATCCATGTGTTCACTTTCTGCTCTGTCCAATCATTTATATTTTTTGGAGAGGGGCCGACCCCTCCACAATCACTTGTGGGAAGGAACGATTGTCACATCTCGCAATAAGGATGAGATTCTATTGTACAACATGTACTAAGATATCAAAGCCATATCTGCCTTCCTTTCACTACTGCTGACAATTTTTTCATCTAGAGAGGGGGCCAGACCTCCATGAAAAATCATGGTTGGAAAACTGTTTACAGTGGAAGAATTTCGGAATAACAAGACGAACTCAGCTGAGAAGTTTCATTCAGTTCCATCACACAGCCTTGGGGGAGCTAATACACACACACACACAGACACACACACACACACACACACACACACACACACACACATACACAGGCAGGTTGAATCTCACGCAACAGTGTACGGCGAGCTGCCGAAAATGACACCATTCCCTTTCGCAGGACTGATAGATTAAACGAAGATCAGTACTGCAATGTAAAAGCCATTTATAACCTTCCCATTGATATTGGCTTAATTGGGTTGATACTGATACACTGAAGCCAATTAAATTTGATCAGGTTTGAACTAGCAAGTCCAAGGCACATCTTCAACATGACGACTTCTGCTTTTGTGACCGTTGGATTTTTTTTTTCACCTCCCAAAAAACCTTTCGTTATGAAGGTATGAAGAAATCATTTCAGATCAGACGATATCCAGTTAAGCCATTGACTGAAATTCATCCCTCTTCGAGCCATTTCTGACGCATTTCATTCACGCCACGTTCTGTAAGGCATTTGCTGGCCATTCACCGGAACCATTCAGATTAGTTCACATAACTTCTGGCAGAGCCTATGGTATCATTTGCAAAACAAAGAACTCTTTCCTTGCAACGATCTTCGAAACACGAAGTTCTGATTTTCTACAATTATAATAAAAACATGTAAACGAGGATTACTGCGGTATGGTGGCTGACCAATACTAGGCAGGTTCTCCCAATAAGAGTATGACTACACTACATAACAGGACAAGGATGGTAAAGATGGGTTTCTCCCGCCCTCATTAAATTCATCTGCCAATCCTCTGTCCATCAACAGAGTATGCCAGGGTCCCTGTAAAGGCGACCACTATTGCCTGCTGAGTCTATGAGACATCCCGTGTTTTTGTCATTGGTAAATCTACAAATACTGCAAACGATCCCTATGTCAAAGTCATGGTAATAAACAATAAATGACCAGTGAGTGATCTAGCAAATAACTCACAATAATACTTAAATCCCTTTACACAAACCCTCTGTTTCCATCCTTTTAGCCAGTTTTTGGTAAATTTTAAAACAATCCCGCCACAGTATATCGTGTTCCCGCACCTTCCTAATTTTAATCTCCTTATCGACGGCTTTGCTGAAATCAAGAATAAGTAATATCGTATGTGATACTGTTAAACGCCCCCCCCCCCCAAGACACACACACACACAAATGCTAATAAAAATTGAAGGCAGGATCGACCCGGCATGAATCCGTGATGACTTTCGTTTAAAAGCTTAAATCTTCCTCTGTTGTTTATCATTGTTTGCTCTAACTGACCAGCATTTTTCTTATAAATGCTGTTAAGCTTTTGGGGCAATAATTCGACACAATCAAATTATTCCTCATTTTAAAAATGGGTATTTCGTTCACAGTGTTCCACACACCTGGAACTATTCCCGTCCACTCATTTGATTTAGTGCACCCTTCAGGTGACTCTAAGCTAAGCGACAAGCCGAATGGTTTCTTGTAGCTCATGGAACGATTTGTGGTAATGGGTGATACCATAAAACCTAACGGACGCCTGGAGGTCTAGTGGGTTATGGTGCTTCAGCTATATGTGCCCAATGAGAGATTAGATCAGAGAGGTGCGTGGAATTTATTGTTAGCACAATACCACCAAAGACAGGGCAACTGATCACCCTTGACTTAAAAATATGTAGAAATTAGCACAATAATTGGTATAAATACTTCAGGATTCCATTGCAACCTACCCTAACTACCATCCGACACAAAGGATTTCTGAGATCTTGGCTTAAAGGGTTCTTCATTTACTAACAACTATTTCAGTAGGGAAACTACCAATACTGTCACAGCAAATTCTATACCGGTATCTGTTCTTTGGAGGACGTGGGGTTGCTAATGGGGGGGGGGGGCAGAGATGTCGGTGGATGGAGGGCAGTGCCTTGAGTCGTTTGCGCTATGGAGATGGTTGTCGTTGGTTATTGACAGGGTAAAGGTTTCCTCACCTTAAAATCACAAAATCTATCTATTTATCTATAGCCCAACGCCTTAATCTCGCAAACGGTGGCCGCAGACAAAACGCCTCTAAGTCGCTGTCACCCACCATTTGACTACCCTCCCCCCAACTCACTCCTCCCTCCCTCATATACCTCTCAACTCCATCCCTCCACCTCATCCTCGGTCTACCCCTTCCTCTCCCTCCCTCCCTCCACCTCACCTACATACACCCTCTTAGTCAGTCTTTCATTCTCCATTCTCTCCACATGTCCAAACCACCTCAGTGTATTTCTCCTAAGCTTCTCAACTACATCCACATCCACCCCACAACGTTCCTCACTTCTTCATTTGTCAACCTGTCCCTCCATGTCACTCCACATGCTCCTCTCAAGTAACTCATTTCCACTGCTTTCACTCTTCACTTGTTCCCCTCTTGCAAGGTCCACGTCTCGCTTCCATACGTCAGCGTAGGGATCACAATACAATCATGCAGTGACTTCTTAACTTCCATACTCACCTCCCTATTTCTCATCACTGATTTCAGTGAACCAACAGCCTTCTTTCCCTGCTGTACCCTTTCACGCACTTCATCCCCCAAAGTTCCATCCTTACTCATCACACTACCCAAGTACTTGAATGCACTCACATTCTCCATATCCTCACCATCCAAGCTCACTGTACATTCTGTGACTTCATTCCTCTCAAACACCATAACTTTACTCTTGTTTACATTAACTTTCAGATTCCTCTTCCTACACGCTGTCACAAATTCTTTCACCAAACCTTGCAACTCCCATTCATCTTCACTCAACAATATTGTATCATCAGCAAACAGCAACACCGGAATCTTCCAAATCTCATCCTCATTCATTAGAGCCACCCCCACATCCACTGCCCTACCTTGCACCTCCTTTACAACCCCATCCATATATATATTTAACAGCCATGGAGACATCACACAACCCTGTTTCAGTCCCACATTGAGATCAAAGAACTCACTCAGCTCACCATCCACTCGCTCCTTAGCTCTAGCTCCTTCTTACATACTCTGCACAGCACTCAACAATTTCCCCTCCACACCATAAATTCTTAATACTTTTCACATACCTTGCCTATCTATTCTGTCGTAAGCTTTCTCCAAGTCCATGAAGGCAGCATACACTTTCTTTCCCTTCTCTGGATACTTGTCCACTAAACATCTTAGAAAAAATATCTGATCTACACACCTTTTTGCCTTCCCAAATCCCCCTTGTTCTTCTCCAACTAGCTCCTCTGTCATATGCCTAACCCTATCAATGAGTATTCTACCATATATTTTTCCAGTCACACTAAGAAAGCAAATACCTCTATGGTTACCACATAATTTCTCTCCCCTTTTCCTTTGTATAAAGGAACAATTATACCTGAATTCCAGTCCTCTGGAACCTTTCCCTCTTCCCAAGCCAATCTACACAATTTCCATATCCACTCCACAACAATCTCACCCCCATACCTCAGAATTTTACCACACACTCTACCAATTCCTGGGTCCTTTCCCATCTTTATCTTCTTCATTGCTTTCACTACTTCCGCCCTGCTGATCTCTTCCTCCCTCCTCTCATCTCTTCTTCTCCCAGCCATTCCCCAACCACTTATACTCGCACTGCTGTCACTCTCTACATTCAACAAATCCTCAAAGTACTCCTTCCATCTCCTCAATTTCTCTCTCTTCTCCACCAACAGTCTTTTATTCCCATCTTTCACTCCCCTACTATTTCCCGTTTCACACTGCCTTAATTTCTTTACCTCCATCCAAAACAATTTCTTACTCTCCCACCATTTCACACTCAGATTCCTCCAAAATTCTTCATCCACTTTCTTCATACTCTACCAGTCTCTTCACCTCCCTTCTCCTGCTCATATATTCCTCTCTCTTCTCTCTCTCATCTTTTCCCGTACCTCTACTCGCTAGCCATTCACTATATGCCTTCTTCTTTTGTTCCACAGCTCGTTCCACCATGCTGTCCCTTGCACACCCCTGGATCTCCTCCTCACTGCACAAACCTTCTCACATGCTGCGCCTATCTCTTCCGTGAATATCTTACATACGTCTTCCACCCCTTCCATCTGCTCTAACTCATACCTTCCCAATCTTTCTTCCACTGTGCTCTTATACTCTGCCATTTTCTCACTATCTTGCCACTTCCCTACTCTTCTCACAGGAGCTGTTTCCTCCTGTCTTCCCCTTTGTCTCTTCAACCATTTTCTTTGCAGCTTTACCTTGGCCATCACTAAGCGATGGTCAGAGACTCAATTCCCCCACCCTCTCCACACTCTTCCATCCAACACTTGTCTTCTCATTCGTTCATCCACACACACGTAGTCTATCATTGCCTTTCGTTCAACAAGTTCACCATCCATCCTCCTCATTACTCTCCATGTATACCTGTGGATCATCTTATGCCAAAAGTAGGTGTTAGCTATTGCCAACCCCTTACCAGCACAGATGTCCACCAAAGCACTACCATTCCCATCTACTTCAGGTGGCACACCCCACTGACCAACCACTCCATCCACTCATACATTCCCAACTTTGCCATTCATGTCTCCAATCAAAAGCACTCTCTCGCTCCTCTCAAATTTGTCCATAACATGCTTCTACACTCACCCAAAACTCATCTTTCACTCTTGCCACTCGGTCCTCTGTCGGCGTATACGCACATACAATCGCCCACGCTTGTATACCTACTTTCATTCTCACCCATACAATCCTTGCACCCACTGTTCCATACTCTCTTATATTCTCCTTCCACTTCTTGCATGTTATCAGAGATACTCCCTCTCATGCCCTCTCATTCTCATTAACTCCCACACATATACCTAAACCATATTCCCACTCTCTCACCCTTTCACCTTACCATTTAGTTTCAGTCAATCCACATATATCCACTCTTGCATCCTCAAGCACCTGAACAATCTCTCTCTCTTTCACTTCATCATTCACTCCTCTCACATTCCATGACCCCACCCTTAGAATGTCCTTTGTCCGTTCCTTAGTCATCAACACATGGTCCATCCTGGTCTGAGGTGCTTTACTTGTGTGTTTAATTAGTTCTTTTTACGGGGTAGGGCACTAACCCACCACCAACCCTTTTAGTCGCCTCATATGACAAGCAGGGATACTGGGGGAGTATTCTTGAAACCCCCCTACCCCCAGGGGGAAAAAGCACAAAAGATACATTAAAATGACAACTAGAACTCCAGAAGTATGATGCGGACAGTCACTAGTCTTCACTTACTGTTCCAGATGGAGGTCCTTGACTAACGGGCACTAAGACATGAACAGGACACCTGAGTAGCAT
This sequence comes from Coenobita brevimanus, assembly GCF_032717465.1. Lineage (NCBI taxonomy): Eukaryota > Metazoa > Arthropoda > Malacostraca > Decapoda > Coenobitidae > Coenobita > Coenobita brevimanus. Next base: position 20,781,843 of record NC_136980.1, read on the forward strand.
TCATAGGTCATGGCAGGATACAGTCTGTAGTATTTTAGTGGAAAATGGCCCAAATTCACCCTTCAGATTCCTTGTGCAGGTCAGATTGAAATCTCCATTAGACACGGCCAACTTATTTCGTTCACTCATAATACTGATATGGCTTTATCTCCCACGCCTTTCCACTGTGCATAAAGGATTTTGATTTTTTTCTAACATCAATAATAGCCCATGCCAGGACACATAACTTGGGCCCTTCAGATTCCTTTTCCAGTCTCCGTTTCTCATGGAATCGTCGCGAGACTCTGAGGCGGAATAAAAATACTTGCAAAAACAACTGTCTCCACATACGTAGTAGGTGGAGACTAATAGCAGGAAGAAGAAAGGAAGTAATATTCACACTGATATAATACCTGGCCGCTTGTGGTGCAGTCAGTAAAAACATAAGACAATAAATATAGCATAATTATCAGATAAGGCTTAAGGGAATCTGTGTAAAACAGTTATTTTTATTAAATTATTTCCTTCAGAGAAATCTGATAATTCTGGCATACACTAAGAGGATATCCCCATCCCACTTTTCCTGCTACTTCCTTCTGGTCCCAGAGTGTGTTGTAATATTTTCACTCACCTTTCTCTACGAAAGTATTGAAGATGTATTGTGTTGCCCTGATGCTCTGCCTAGAATGTGGGACGGATTGGTAAGCAAACTCAAACATGTTTTTCTCAGGGTGCCACTGCGTCCCGTAGATGGGCAGCCGCTTGTGTTCCACGGTGGAGATGTACTCAAGCCCATGCCGATCGAACGAAGTCGACACCAATGTTAAGTTCTTGTCTATACCAAGTTCAGCAAAAGTCTGCAAGATAAGGATGGCTCATTGCTATAATACAGAGACATTGCTTAGTAGCTGGTAATGACGTCTGTGCCGTAGTGTGTTTCTGCGTGATACCGTAAATTTCAAATAAGGGAGATTTAATATACTTAATACCCGCATGCAGTTTCGCTGGTACTGATCTGAGATTAAGTAATGGACTGAATTACTGAATATGGATATGGCACCTGGACCTTATCTTTTCATTCGCTTTCATATGAAAAGTACGAAAGTTTGCAGGCTTTCAGGTTTGAGTTTTTTCATTTTTTTAAATTAATATAATAACGACTGTGACAGATACTGGCTGAAAGTGTTCTAAACATAATGTGGTAACTGTAGTCATAAAAACACGAAAGTGGAAGCAGAGATGTAGTTTAAGAGAACTAAATACTGTAGCAAGATCATGGAGATCTGGAGAGAAAAAAAAAAACCTGAGGACATGAGTGGATGCACTGATAAAACAGATTGTATATCAGTGTATGATATACTGATATGAAAAATGTTTGTGAGGTACATCAATCAAATGAATGACAAGAAATGTGATGTCAGAACAAAGTCGAGAATGAAAAGTGAAAATGAGTGAATGGTACAATACGAGTATATGCGCAAGGAGATGTGTATAAGAAATGGCTAAGGACGAGACATTCAAATTCCTTCTGTTCTGAAAACTGAGATCACTCCAGATAAACACCGTGCATCTGGTTCAGTAATCTATGTAATAAATTTTGTAACTGCATGTCTGTTAGTGGGGACAGAAAGCCAAGCGTGATGGAGATGCAGGTAAGTATTAGTGTGTTCATCATGGTCACTAACATCCCATAATACTGTCATCACAGAATAAGTGTCATACTCTTGGTACACGAAGGCGTGTCGCCATTTTTGCGTGTACAATACCTTCTGGGATTTAGAGAGCTGAATATCAATTACTTTCCTCGATATACACATAAATGTAAGAGGGAAGTGACCAACCTGTGGCGTAGCACAATAATGGTGGAAATTGCTGGTGCTGTTGGTTGTGGTGAAAGTTTGTATAATATCTTCTGGAGCGTTGCCAAACAGATCGGTCTGCTCATACCCTGCACGAAAACAAGGGAGAACAGTGTTCAGTAAGCATCCAATAATGACGCAACACTCACAAATGCAGCCCTGTCACAGAAAACGCGCACGCATGCAAACACACACACACACACACACACACACACACACACACACAAATATCTATGTATACTGTATCTATCCACACACACACACACACACAAATATCTATGTATACTGTATCTATCCACACACACACACACACACACACACACACATATATATATATATATATATATATATATATATATATATATATATATATATATATATATATATATATATATATATATATAATTATAATGAATGGAGGAAGGAAAAACAAAGGGATAAAAAATAAATCCATGTGCCTAAAAGCATCCTTCATTCATAAAATATTTATAACAACTGGATTTGAAATGAAGTGGATGAAATGTTTGAGGGAAACAACTCCCAGGAAGTGAATTCCAGAGAGTAGTAGTTCTGGGGATAAATGAATTTTGATAAGCAGAGGTTCTGCATTGTGGGGGAGAGAGTGTGAATTCATGGGCACTCCCAGCTGCCCGAGTATTTCGGGAGAAAATGTGAAGGGGAGGAACAATTGAAGCCAGTTCGTCTGAACACTTACGGTAAAAGTATCTATAAAACAATGCTAAAGAAGCAACATCTCTACGTACTGATAATGGAAGAAGGTCTTGCGTGATGGCAGGATTATTGATTAATCTAATGGCTTTATTTTGAATTTTGTCCAACTGCCTCAATGCAATCACTCCACATCCACTCCACAGTGGTGAACAGTATTCGATCTGAGAACGCACATGACTTTTGTATATTGTGGCCATCTGCTCATCAGTGTAGAACTCACGAACTCTGTCCATAAGTCCCAATTTTTTGGAAGCATTTTTAGCAAAGGATTTAATATAAGCTGTCCAGCTTAGGTTGGAGTTTAGAGTAACACCTAGGATATCAATTGTAGTGGATATGGGAATATTGACATCATTTGAAATTATATGAGAGTCTGAGGGATTCTTTCTGTTGGAAAAATTAATGTATTTAGTTTTTTGACTCTGTCTTCTTAGTATAACAGCAAAATTGTATGGTAGGATACTTATTGACAGAGTTAGAGAAAGAACAGAGGAATTAGTTGGAGAAGAACAGGGAGCCTTTAGGAAGGGAAGAGGTTGTGTAGATCAGGTATTCATTCTTAGATTTTTAGTGGAAAAGTTTCTAGAGAAGGGAAAGAAGTTGTATGCGGCTTTCATGGATTTTGAGAAAGCATATAACAGGGTGGATAGACAAGGATTGTGGAAAGTATTAAGAATATATGGAGTAGATGGGAAGTTGTTGAATGCTGTGAAGAGTATGCATGATGGTGCTAAGGCTGCAGTGCGTGTGGATGGTGATCTGAGTGAATTTTTCTCTTTGAAGGTTGGGTTGAAACAGGTATGTCATCTCTCCATGGTTGTTCAATCTGTACATGGATGGGGTAATAAAAGAGGTACAAGGTAGGGTAGTGGATGTTGGAGTGGCCCTGATGAGAGAGGATAGTGTTTGGAAACTCCCTGTACTGTTGTTTGCAGATGATACTGTGTCGTTGAGTGAAGACGAAGGAGAGTTGCAAGGCTTCGTGGATGAGTTTGGGAGAGTGTGTAAGAAACGGAATCTAAAGGTGAATGTAGGGAAGAGTAAAGTGATGGTCTTTGAGAGAGGAGAAGTCAGTGAATGTACAGTGAGGTTGGATGGTGAGGAATTGGAAAATGTGAGTACGTTTAAGTACTTGGGTATTGTGATGAGTAAGGATGGAGATTTGGAGGTTGAAGTGCTTGAAAGGGTACAGCAGGGAAGAAAGGTTGCTGGTTCCTTGAAAGCAATGATAAGAAGCAGGGAAGTGAACATGGAAGTGAAAAAGTTACTACATGACAGTATTGTGATACCAACTCTATCGTATGGAAGTGAAGCTTGGACGTTGCTGGAAGGACACAAGTCAAGAGTGATAGCAGTGGAAATGAGTTATTTAAGAGGAGCCTGTGGAGTCACATGGAGAGACAGGCTGACAAATGAGGATATAAGGGAGCGTTGTGGTGTGGATGTGGATGTGATAGGAAGCGTTAGGAGGAATGGACTGAGGTGGTTTGGCCATGTGGAGAGGATGGAGGGTGAAAGACTGAAGAAGAGAGTGTATGTGAGTGAGGTGGAGGAGGGAAGAAGGAGGGGGAGGCCGAGGATGAGATGAAGGGATGGGGTGGAAGGGTATATGAGAGAGGGGTGAGTTGGGAGCGGGGCAGCGAAATGGAGGGGGACAGGGTGACCTGGAGGCGATTTGTTTGTGGCCACCCCGAACGGGATTGAGGTGTCTGGCAATAGATAGATAGATAGTTTTCTGATATTTTTTATTATTTATTTGTTTTTCCTTCCTCTGTTCTGTTAAAAAAATAAATAAATGAGACCAGATTTGTTTGTCCTCATTGATTAATTTTAGAAAGGTCTTGGTTCAGAGAAATTGCTGTGTTTATTTGGGAATTTATAATATCATCAGGACCAGTAGCTTTGTCTGCTGAGAGATTCTGTAATACAGCTTGTACATACCTAGTGTGAATCATGAAAGGAGGTATTTGAGGGGAATCAAAATCAAGTACAGGAATATTGTAATTTTCTGTACTTAGGTTTGAGTTTGCTGAAAAAATGTCAACAAGAAGTTTGGCTTTTCCACGTGGGTCACTTACTAGATTTCCACTGGGGGACTGTAAAGGTGGAATGGAAGAGGAGGTAGTGAAGTTAGTTTTGATTGAATTAAGGGTTGACCAGAATATTTTGTTATCATTTGGGTTGTTTAGTAGTTTGTTAGCTTGTCTATGCAGAAAGCTTAGAAAGATTGATGATAGCTTTAGCATGGTTTCTGATATTTCTATAATAGTCAAAGGCTTCTTTGGTTTTGGTCTTCGTATAAGTGTTATATGCTATTGTTTTATGTTCTGTTACTCTAGCACAATTGTGGTCAAACCATTTAGGAGAATTACATCTTTTTCTGTAACTATGATGGGAATGAATGTTTCCATGCCGACTTTAATGAAATCATGTATGTGGCCCAATGTGGAATTTGCATCTTGGGAGAAAAAGGAGGTCCAAGGAGCATCCATGAGAAAATTATGGAGTCTCTCCCAGTCTGCCCTGTCATTGTGCCACCTAGTCACCACGACCTGGGTGTGGTAGGTGTTAAACTGGTGGCTGGAATCAGACAATGATCCGAGGATCCGAGGGGGGACTTCACTTCGACATTATAATTATCTGAATTGGTTGTTAGAAACAAGTCCAATTGGTGGGGATTTTGATCGGGGTTGTCTGGTACACGGGTGGGTTGACTGACTAACTGGGTGAGATTAAATGAGTCCGCAAATAGCTCACATTCAAGACCAGAGTCATCAGTTCTGGCTGAACAAGTGAGCTATTCAACATTATGGACATTAAAATCACCCAGAATAGTAATTTCTGATGCAGTATTAATGTTGAGGACACTTAGTTGTGAAGACAGAGAATCAAATAAATTTGGCTCTGGAGGGACATTAGGAGAACGATAAACACAACAGAAATACTTAATTTTACCAAAAGAATTTAATTTGTATATGGAATAGTCGAAATAAGGACAATTAAATTTAGTAATCTCCTCCAGGGCAATTTCTGATTTAGCAAGGCAATATACACCTCCTTTGGGTCTGAAATTTTGAATGAAGATGTAACCAGGAAAATTAAATCTACCTAAATCAGAGGTGGAGCTTCCCTGTGTCTCTGTCAGAAATAGCAGATCAGGGGATTCAAACTGGAGGTAATTTTGAACAGGGTTGATATTGGAGTGAAGTCCCCTAATATTGCAAAAGAAAATATTACTGCACTGACGAGCAGATTTAGGGCGCCGCAACACTGGAGGTGGTACAGTCGGTTGATGACGACCGGGAGGGCCCTGTGCAGACAACCCAGCCCTGCCGGTGGTGGTCACCCGAAAAACCACCGCACTAATTCCCAGTATAGCAGCAGCCATGGTTCATTTTATGGGGGTGAGAGAAGGGATGTGTTGTGGAATGTGTATGATATGTAATGACAAGATTGGTGCTTTATGGAGAGAGGATAGCTGGTTTAAGGCAATGTGATACAATGTGGATGTGTGTGTTGTGTAAAGAGGGCAGCCTGATGCCCTCTAATGTTTCAGGCAGAAAGATGTGTAACCAGCTACCAAGGCCTAGGAGAGAAAATGGAATCCAGGCTATTCCCTGAGTCTCCAGTTACCTTGACGGTAGTGCTTCCCTGGGCTGGGATGCCTACCCTTACTACATACAAATATATATACAGGTATACCCTATATATATATATATATATATATATATATATATATATATATATATATATATATATATATATATATACATATCTATGAATGTGATGTGGTGTGTGGAAGGAAGAGAAGACGGAGGGGGGTGCAAGGAACAGCGTGGTGGACTGAAGAGGTGAAACAGGCTGTGGTACAAAAGAAGAAAGCATACAATGAATGGATGAGAAAAAGGGGCGTGGAAGAAGTTGAGAGGCGGAAGAGAGAGTTATATGTAGAAAGAAAGAGAGAGGTGAAAAGAGTAGTAAGAGAGAGTAAGAAGAGAGTGGATGAGGAATTTGGAAGGAATTTGAGTGTAAAGTGGAGGGACTGTAAGAAAATGTACTGGAAAGAGGTGAAAAGAGTAAGACAGGGTGGAAGTTAAGTTAGCAGGGGAGTGAAAGATAAAAATGGTAGATTACTAGTGGAGAAGGGAGAAAAAGTGAGCAGATGGAGAGAACACTTTAAAGAATTGTTGAACATAGAGGATGGAAGTAATGCGAGTATAAGTGGCTGGGGAATGGCTGGGAGAAGGAGGGAGGTGAGAAGACAGGAAGAAATCAGTAGGACAGAAGTTGTGGAAGCAATGAAGAAAGTTAAATCGGGGAAAGCCCCAGGAAGTCATGGAGTGTGTGGTGAAATGCTGAAGCATGGGGGAGAGATAGTAGTAGAATGGATGTGGAAGATGTGCAGATTGGCCTGGGAGGAATGTAGAGTCCCGGAGGATTGGAAGTCAGGTATAATTATTCCCTTGTACAAAGGAAAAGGGGAAAAAGAAGTGTGTGGTAATCATAGGGGCATTTGTCTTCTTAGTATAATAGGAAAAGTGTAAGGTAGGATACTTATTGACAGAGTTAGAAAAAGAACAGAGAAATTAGTTGGAGAAGAACAGGGAGGCTTTAGGAAGGGAAGAGGTTGTGCAGATCAGATATTCATTCTTAGAAATTTATGGAAAAGTTTCTACAGAAGGGAAAGAAGTTGTATGCGGCTTTCATCGATTTGGAGAAAGCACATGACAGGGTGGATAGACAAGGATTGTAGAAAGTGTTAAGAATATATGGAGTAGATGGGAAGTTGTTGAATGCTGTGAAGAGTATATACGATGGTGCGAATGCTGCAGTGCGTATGGATGGTGAACTAAGTGAATTTTTCTCTTTGAAAGTTGGGTTGAAACAGGGATGTGTCATATCTTCATGGTTGTTCAATCTGTACATGGATGAGGTAATAAAAGAGGCACAAGGTAGGGTAGTGGATGTTGGAGTGGCCCTGGTGAGAGAGGATAGTGTTTGGAAACTCCCTGTACTGTTGTTTGCAGATGATACTGTGTTGTTGAGTGAAGACGAAGGGGAGCTGCAAGACTTGGTGGATGAGTTTGGGAGAGTGTGTAAGAAATGGAATCTCAAGGTGAATGTAGGGAAGAGTAAAGTGATGGTCTTTGAGAGATGTGAAATCAGTGAATGTACAGCGAGGTTGGATGGTGAGGAATTGGAAAATGTGAGTACGTTTAAGTACTTGGGTAGTGTGATGAGTAAGGATGGAGGTTTGGAGGGTGAAGTGCTTGAAAGGGTAAACAGGGAAGAAAGGTTGCTGGTTCTTTGAAAGCAGTAATAAGAAACAGGGAAGTGAGCATGGAAGTGAAAAAGTTACTACATGAGATTATTGTGATACCAACTCTAACATATGGAAGTGAAGCTTGGACGTTGTTGGAAGGACACAAGTCAAAAGTGAGAGCAGTGGAAATGAGTTATTTAAGAGGAGCCTGTGGAGTCACATGGAGAGACAGGCTGACGAATGAGGATATAAAGTAGCGTTGTGGTGTGGATGTGGATGTGATAGGAAGCGTTATGAGGAACACACTGAGGTGGTTTGGCCATGTGGAGAGGATGGAGGGTGAAAGACTGACGAAGAGAGTGTATGTGAGTGAGGTGGAGGGGGGAAGAGGGAGGGGGAGGCCGAGGATGAGATGGAGGGAGGGGGCGGAGAGGAATATGAGACAGGGGGTTGTGAGTCGGGAGCAGGGCAGTGAAATGGTGGGGGACAGGGCGACTTGGAGGCGATATGTTTGTGGCCACCCCAAACGGGATTGAGGCGTCAGGCAATAGATATATATATATATATATATATATATATAGATATATATATATATATATATATATATAAAATCATCATCAGCCGTTGAGGTCCACTGCAGGACCGGCCTATCCCTACCTAAACAGGGATGATACAGCCAATGTATCTCTACACATTGGCTTAGGCTGTCTGGTAGAGACTGTATGTAGGGTGAGAAGTGCTTGTGAGTGTGATTGTAGTGTTGTGGTGGCTTTGAATGTGTGTGTAGTCTGTGAACCAAGTGTAATCGGCCCGCCTGAAGCCGACTGGGTGCAACTATACTAGTATACGACACTGGTTCAACCATAGCATCCCTTGTGTCCGCCAAAGTAGCACGTGGCTTGGTGAACGCTACGTAAAGTTTTTACAACTCTGGCGGGAGGCAAACGCTCACACACCAGCGTGCGAAATGCATACTCTACCACTGTACCATAGAGGCTCCATATATATATATATATATATATATGGATGTGATAGGAAGCGTTAGGAGGAGTACAGTGATGTGGTTTGGCCATGTGGAGAGGATGGAGGGTGAAAGACTGATAAAGAGAGTGTATGTGAGTGAAGTGGAGGGGGGGAGAGGGAGGGGGAGGCCGAGGATGAGATGAAGGGATGGGGTGGAGAGGTATATGAGAGAGGGGTGTGTGAGTTGGGAGCAGGGGAGTATAATGGCGAGGGACAGGGCGACGTGGAGGCGATTTGTTTGTGGGCACCCCGAATGGGATTGAGGCGTCTAGCAATATATATATATATATATATATATATATATATATATATATATATATCCCATCACGTCCTGACCACTTTCGCACCTTCGACACCCTCCAGTCCCGATCATTTTTGGAATTTTTTTGGGGGGGGCTAAAACCTCCGCTTTTGGTGAGAAACATCGAAAATTCATAGAGATATCGCTTACCTGAGGTTTAAAATACTCGAGACAGGTAGGAGTACCTCCTTACCTTACAGGGTTTTCCATCAGGGTGGCTGCAAAGAAAACGATTTCTATGGGAGGATAACTATTCCACGCCACTCCTTAACGGTATTTATTTATTTATTTGGTACGAATTTATATGTAGTACGAGAGGATATTGGTTTTCAAATAGTAATATAGGCATTATAAGCATTGTTTCACTCACTAACTAATCACCATTCCTGACCTTCTTTTGCCACATTACCTGATCATCATTTCTGACTGTTTCTTCCTAGTCTAATGGTATGTAAACTTTGTCCTCCACATTGTCATCGACTGGGGAATCACTCTGGCCCTGAATGTCTTTATTGGCCAGGTCACTGGTAAAAGGCGAATTGCCGAGACAATGGCGTGCGGGGGGGGGGTAGGTTATGCGGTGTAAGGCATTGTCCCTGCTTGACATCTTGTAGAGCAATAGAGGAAGGTGTCCCATGTATACATACGAAAAATCATGCACGAAAATTGAAAACTGTGCAAATTAGGGACCTTGCAATTGCAAAACGTACCAGTACATCGACGGAACAGGCAAACGCAAAATGTTGCAATGTACCCATACGTCGATGGCACGTCTCGGGATATATATATATATATATATATATACTCCCACAGTATCCCTGCTTGTTGTACAAGGCGACCAAAAGGTTTGGTGGAGGGTTACTGCCCCTCCCCGGAAAACAACTGACTAAAAAGACGAACAAGAAGCCTCGGACATGGACTGACCAAAGGATGACGACAACGGACCGGACAAAGGACATGGACAAGAAGCCTCGGACATGGACTGACCAAAGGATGACGACAACGGACCGGACAAAGGACATGGTAATTGCAACATGGAATGTAAGAGGTGCGAATGATGAGGTGAAAGAGAGAGAGATTGTCCAGGTGTTTAAGGGTGTGAAAGATGATGTACGTGGAGTAACTGAAACTAAATGGAGAGGTGAGAGTGTGAGAGAATGGGAGTATGGATGGGGTATATGTGCATGAGTAGGTGAGAATGAGAGGGCAAAGGAAGAAGTGTGTATAGTTGAGAGTAAAAGATGAAAGAAGAACATAAGAGAGTATCGATCAGTTGGGTCAAGGATTGCGTGGGTAAGACTGAAAGTTGGAATACAAATGTGGGCGATTGTATGCGTGTATGCACCAACGCAAGATCGTGCAAGCAGAGTGAAAGAAGAGTTCTGGACAAATGTGGAAGTGTGTATGGAAAAGTTTCGATGGAATAAGAGAGTGTTTTTGATCGGTGATATGAATGGTAAAGTAGGGAATGTGAAGGTGGATGGAACTGGTGGTGAGTGGGGTGTGCCTGCTGAGATAGATGAGAATGGCAGTGAGTTAGTGTACATTTGTACTAAGAGGGGGTTGGTGATAGCCAATACCCTCTTCAGGCCTACAATGATCAACAGGTATACATGGCGAGTGATGAGAAGGGTGGGTGGTGAACTGAATGAAAGGAAGGCAATGGTTGATTATGTGTGTGTGGATGAAAGGATGCGAAGATGTGTAATGGATGCAAGAGCTTATAGAGGTTGGGGGAGAGGACTTTCTGACCACTATTTGGTGGTGGCCAGAATCAAGATCCAAATAAAACGGAGAAATAGAGGAAGAGAAGGACGGGAAGAAGGAGTATTTGCAAGGAGAGTGGAAAGGTTACAAGAGGATAAGAAAAAGGCAGAATGTAAGAGAGAAGTTAGGAACGATTGGGCAAATATGAATTGGAGCAGATGGGGGACGTGGAAGGTGTGTGCAGGATATTCACAGAAGAAATATGTGCAGCATGTAATGTGATGTGTGGGATGATGAGAAGACAGCGTGGTGGAATGAAGAGGTGAGACAGGCTGTGGCACAAAAGAAGAAAACATACAATGAATGGATGAGAAATAGGGGTGTGGAAGAAGTTGCGAGGCAGAAGAGAGAGTTATATGTAGAAAGAAAGAGGTGAAATGATGTGTGAGAGAGATTAGGAAGAGAGTGGATGAGGAATTTCGAAGGAATTTGAGTGTAAAGTGGAGGGACTGTAAGAAAATATTCTGGAAAGAGGTGAAGAGAGTAAGACAGGGTGGAAGTGAAGTTAGCAGGGGAAAGATAAACATGGTAGATTACTAGTGGAGAAGGAAGAAAAAGTGAGCAGATGGATAGAACACTTTAACCCCTCACGTCCCGAGGTTGTCCGCACCTCCGACATCCCCCAGTCCCGAAGTATTTTCAAAAAAATTTTTTTTGGCTAAAACCTCCGCTTTTGGTGAGAAACATCAAAATTTCATAGAGAAATCGCTCACCTGAGGTTTAAAGTACTCAATCCAGGTAGAATTTCCTCCTTACCTGACTGGGTTTTCTAACATGCTGGCACCAAAGAAAACGAGTTCTATGGGAGGGTAACTATTTTATCCACTCATAAACGGTATTTATTTATTTACTTGGTACGAATTTATATGTAGTATGAGAGTATATTGGTTTCCAAGCAGTAATATAGGCATTATAAGCATTGTTTCACTCACTAACTAATCACCATTCCTGACCTTCTTTTGCCACATTACCTGATGATTATTTCTGACTGTTTCTTCCTCTAATCCTATGTAAACCTTGTCCTCCACATTGTCATCGATTGGGGAATCACTCTGGCCCTGAATGTCTTTATTGGCCAGGTCACTGGTAACAGGTGAATTGCCGAGACAATGGCGTGAGGGGGGGAGGTTATGCGGTGTAAGGCATTGTCCCTGCTTGGCATCTTGTAGAGGAATAGAGGAAGGTGTCCCGTGTATACATATGAAAAATCACGCACAAAAATTGAAAATTGTGCAAATTAGGGACCTTGCAATTGCACGACATACCAGTACGTCGCCGGGACTGGCAAATGCTTATTGTTGCAACGTACCCATACGTCGACGGGACGGGGCGGGTTAAGGAATTGTTGGACATAGAGGATGGAAGTAATGCAAATATAAATGGCTGGGGAATGGCTGGGAGGAGCGAGGTGAGAAGACAGGAAGAAATCAGTAGGATAGAAATTGTGAAAACAATGAAGAAAGTTACATTGGGGAAAGCCCAAGAAATTGATGGAGTGTGTGGTGAAATGCTGAAGCATGGGGGATAGATAGTAGTAGAATGGATGTGGAAGACGTGCAGATTGGCCTGGGAGGAAGGTAGAGTCCTGGAGGATTGGAAGTCAGGTACAATTATTCCCTTGTACAAAGGAAAAGGGAAAAAAGAAGTGTGTGGTAATCATAGGGGCATTTGTCTTCCTAGTATAATATGAAAAGTGTATGTTAGGATACTTATTGACAGAGTTAGAGAAAGAACAGAGGAATTAGTTGGAGAACAACAGGGAGGCTTTAGGAAGGGAAGAGGTTGTGTAGATCAGATATTCATTCTTAGATCTTTAGTAGAAAAGTTTCTAGAGAAGGGAAAGAAGTTGTATGCGGCTTTCATGGATTTAGAGAAAGCATATGACAAGGTGGATAGACAAGGATTGTGGAAGGTATTAAGAATATATGGAGTAGATGGGAAGTTGTTGAATGCTGTGAAGAGTATGCATGATGGTGCTAAGGCTGCAGTGCGTGTGGATGGTGAACTGAGTGAATTTTTCTCTTTGAAGGTTGGGTTGAAACAGGGATGAGTCATGTCTCCATGGTTGTTCAATCTGTACATGGATGGGGTTATAAAAGAGGTACAAGGTAGGGTAGTGGATGTTGGAGTGGCCCAGGTGAGAGAGGGTAGTGTTTGGAAACTCCCTGTACTGTTGTTTGCAGATGATACTGTGTTGTTGAGTGAAGACGAAGGGGAGCTGCAAGGCTTGGTGGATGAGTTTGGGAGAGTGTGTAAGAAACGGAATCTAAAGGTGAATGTAGGGAAGAATAAAGTGATGGTCTTTGAGAGAGAGGAAATCAGTGAATGTACAGGGGGGTTAGATGGTGAGGAATTGGCAGATGTGAGTACTTTTAAGTACTTCGGTATTGTGATGAGTAAGGATGAAGGTTTGAAGGGTGAAGTGCTTGAAACTGTACAGCGCGGAAGAAAGGTTGCTGGTTCCTTGAAAGCAGTGATAAGAAACAGGGAAGTGAGCATGGAATTGAAAAAGTTACCACATGACAATATTGTGATATCAGCTGTAACGTATGGAAATGAAGCTTGGACGTTCTTGGAAGGACACAAGTCAGGAGTGAGAGCAGTGGAAATGAGTTATTTAAGAGGTGCCTGTGAAATCACATGGAGAGACAGGCTGACAAATGAGGATATAAAGAAGCGTTGTGGTGTGGATATGGATGTTATAGGAAACGTTAGGAGGAATACACCGAGGTGGTTTGGCCAGGTGGAGAGGATGGAGGGTCAATGACTAACGAAGAGAGTGTATGTGAGTGAGGTGGAGGGGGGGAGAGGGAGGGGGAGGCCGAGGATGAGGTGGAGGGATGGGATGGAGAGGTATATGAGAGCAGGGGGAGTTGGGAGCAGGGCAGTGAAATGGCGAGGGACAGGGCGACGTGGAGGCGATTTGTTTGTGGCCACCCCGAACTGGATTGAGGCGTCTGGCAATATATATATATATATATATATATATATATATATATATATATATATATAGGTACAGTGGTAAAGTGTGCGTCTTGCTCGCTGGTGGGCGCGGGTTCGCCTCCCGCCAGAGTTATAAAAACTTTGGGAATCGTTCATCGAGCCACTTGATACTTTGGCAGACATAAGGGGTCCTGTGGTTGAACCAGTGTTGCATACTAGTACGCTTGCACCCAAGGCGGGCCGATTACACTTGGTTCACAGACTACACACACATCCAAAGGCACTATAACTCTACAATTACACTTACAGGCACTTCTCACCCTACATACAGTTTCTACCAGACAGCCTAAACCACTGGGTAGAGATATATTGGCTGTATCGTCCCTGCTTCGGTAGGGTTAGGCCAGTCCTGCACTGGACCTCAACGGCTGATAATGATGATCATGACGATGATATATATATATATATATATATATATATATATATATATATATATATATATATATATATATATATATATATATATATATATATATATATTATATATAATATGTATACGAATGTGTGTGTGTGTGTGTGTGTGTGTGTGTGTGTAGGTGAGAATGAGATGGCAATAGAAGGAGTGTGTGTTTTCGTGAGTAACTGATGGAAGGTAAATAAATGAGAGTATGGATCAGTTGGCTCACGGATTGCGTGGGTATGACAAAGTTGGACCGGAAATGTGGGAGATTGTGTGCGTGTATGCACCAACGCAAGATCGGCAAGCAGAGTGAGAGAAGAGTTCTGGACAAATGTGGAAGTGTGCATGGAAAAGTTTGAAAAAATGAGAGAGTGTTTTTGACTGCTGATATGAATGGTGAAGTAGGGAATGTGAAGATGCATGGAGTAGTGGTTGAGCGGGGTGAGCCTGCCGAGATAGATGAGGATGGCAGTGCTTTAGTGGATATTTGTGCTGGGAGGGGGTTGATGATAGCCAGTACCCTCCTCAGGCACAAAATGATCCACAGGTATACATGGCGAGTGATGAGAAAAGTGGATAATGAACTGAATGAAAGGAGGGCACTGACTGATTACTTGCGTGCAGATGAAAGGATGCGAAGATGTGTAGTGGATGCAATAGCATATATTTTTTTTTTTTAAATAACAGAAATGAGGAAGGAAAAACAAATGGAGAAAAAAAATAATCCATACACCAGATTACTGGTGTCCTCTGTTCATAAAATATCTGTAACAGTTAGACTTGAACAGTTGTAGGTTGAAATTTGGAGGAAAACAACTCTGGGGAAGCGAGTTCCAGAGAGATGCAGTTCGGGGAATGAAAGAATTCTGATAGGCAGAAGTTCTGCAATATGGTTGAGTGACATTCCAGTCATGAGCGCTACCAGATGCCCGTGTAGCACGAGGGAAGGCATGGAGAGGTGGCACCATGGACGCAACTTCGTCTGAGCATTTGCCAAAAAATATCTGTAAAATAATGCAAGGGAGGCAACATTCCTTCTTACTTGCAGGGGAGGTAGTTTATATGTAATGGCAGGGTTGTTAATGATTCTAACAGCTTTATTCTGAATTTTGTCTAGTTGTCTTAATGCAACCTCTCCACAACCATTCCACAAGGGTGAGCAATATTCAAGCTGAGAGCGCACATGACTCTTATAAATTATAGCTAACTGCTCATCGGCGAAGAAGTTACGGACTCTGTACAATAATCCAAGTTTCTTTGAGGCGGTTTTAGCAAGTGATCTGACATGAGAGGTCCAGCTGAGGGCACTGTTAAGTGAGACACCAAGAATTTCAATACTTTTGAAGATGGGAATACTAGTAGCACTGAAGGTAATGTACGAATCTGGCAATATCTGTCCATTAGTAAACTGTATATATTTAGTTTTACTAGCATTAAAAGAAACAAGGTTGTTTTGTCCCCATTCACTGATTGTAGATAGATCTTGATTTATGGAGATGGCTGTATTGAGTTGAGAGGTAGAGATTTTAGACTTTGTAAATGGATGTCTGAGTGTGAATGAACTATGTAATGTTGAGTCATGTGCATATGAGTGAATGGGATTGTGAGTGACATAAGAGATCATTAATATGAACCAGAAATAGGGTTGGCGCCAGAACTGATCCCTGCTGCACGCCGGCGTTAATTGAGTGGAAATTCGAATATACATCATCTACTTTTACTCTTATTTTCCTGTCACTAAGATAAGAAGAAATCAAAGGAACAAAAGACGTTAGTCCATAGGAAGGGAGTTTGGACAGCAGGGAACGGTGCCACACTCTGTCGAAAGCCTTAGAGATATCAAGAGCTACTGCATGAGTTTCTCCAAAAAGATCAATTGATTGATGGATGGTATGAGTTAAGAGATTGAGTATGTCAATGGTGGATCTTTCGTGGCGAAAACCGTATTGTCTATCATTAATTAAGTTGTTGGATTCAAGATGTTTAACAATATGCTTATTAATTAAAGTTTCAAATACCTTACCAAGAGAAGATGTGATAGCTATTGGTCTGTAATTGGAGGGGTCAGACGAACTTCCTTTCTTCGGAACTGGGTGGATATTGGCTTCTTTCCATGAATTTGGGAATAAAGAAGTACGTATGCATAATCTGAATAATTTAGCTAGGACAGAGGCAAGTTCAGGGGAACACTTTTTCAAAACAATTGGCGGAATTCCATCTGGACCTGGAGCTTTGTTGGTAGGTAAATTGTCTAGGATGGAATTTACAAATCTTGTCTGTATATAGAGGTTGGGGGAGTGGACTTTCTGACCAACAATTGCTGGTGGTCAGAATCAAGGTCCAAGTAAAATGGAGAAACAGAAGAAGGGAAGGACGGGAGGTAAGAGTAGTTACAAGGAGAGTGGAAATGTTACAAGAGGATGAGAAAAGGCAGAATATTAGAGAGAAGTGGATGAACGATTGGGTAAATATGACTTGGAGCAGATGGGGGATGTGGAAGGCGTGTGCAAAATTTTCACAGAAGAAATATGTGCAACATGTGAGGTAGTGTCTGAGGTAAAGTGAAGACGAAAGGGGGTGCAAGGAACAGCATGGTGGAATGAGGAGGTGAGACAGGTTGTGGCTTAAAAGGAAAAAGCATATAATGAATGGATGAGAAATAAAAGCGTGGAAGCTGAGATACGGAAGAGAGAGTTATATGTATAAAGGAAGAGAGAGGTGAAAAAGATTAGTAAGAGGGAGTAAGAAGAGAATGGATGAGGAATTTGGAAGGAATTTGAGTGTAAAATGGAGGGAATGTAAGAAAATATTCTGGAAGGAGGTAAAGAGAGTCAGACAGGGTAGCAACGAAGTTAGCAGGGGAGTGAGAGATAAAAATGATAGATTACTGTTTGAGAAGGGAGAAAAAGTGAACAGATGGAGAGAACACTTTAATGAACTGTTGAACATAGAGAATGAAAGTAATGAGAGTATAAGTGGCTGGGGAATGGCTGGGAGAAGGAGGGAGGTGAAAAGACAGGAAGAAATCAGTAGGATGGAAGTTGTAGAAGCAATGAAGAAAGTTAAAATGGGGAAAGCTCCAGGAATTGATGGACTGTGTGGTGAAATGCTGAAGCATGGGGGAGAGAAGATGTGCAGATTGGCCTGGGAGGAAGGTAGAGTCATGGAGGACTGGAAGTCAGATATAATTATCCCCTTGTACAAAGGGAAAGGGGAAAAAGAAGTGTGTGGTAATCATAGAGGCATTTGTCTTCTTAGTGTAACAGGAAAAGTATACGGTAGGATACTTATTGACAGAGTTAGGGAAATAACAGAAGAATTAGTTGGAGAAGAACAGAGAGGCTATAGGAAGGGTTGTGTAGATCAGATATTCATTCTTAGATCTTTAGTGGAAAAGTTTCTAGAGAAGGGAAAGAAGTTGTCTGCGGCCTGCATGGATTTGGAGAAAGCATATGACAGGGTGGACAGACAAGGATTGTGGAAAGTAATAACAATATATGGAGTAGATGGGAAGTTGTTGAATGCTGTGGAGAGTATGTATGAGGGTGCTAGGGCTGCAGTGCGTGTGGATAGTGAACTGAGTGAGTTTTTCTCTTTGAAGGTTGGATTGAAACAGGGATGTGTCATGTCTCCATGGTTGTTCAATCTGTATATGGATGGGGTTAAAATGAGATACAAGGTAGGGCAGTGGATGTTGGAGTGACCCTAATGAGAGAGGGCAGTGTTTGGAAACTCCCAGTACTGTTGTTTGCAGATGATACTGTGTTGTTGAGTGAAGACGAAGGGGAGCTGTAAGGCTTGGTGGATGAGTTTGGGAGAGTGTGTAAGAAACGGGACCTAAAGGTGAATGTAGGGAAGAGTAAAGTTAAGGTCTTCGAGAGGTGAAGTCAGTGAATGTACAGCGAGGTTGGATGATGAGGAAATGGAAAATGAGAGTACGTTTAAGTACTTGGGTAGTGTGATGAGTAAGGATGGAAGTTGGGAGGGCGAAGTGCTTGAAAGGGTACAACAGGGAAGAAAGGTTGCTGGTTCTTTGAAAGCAGTGATAAGAAACAGGGAAGTGAGCATGGAAGTGAAAAAGTTACTATATGACAGTATTGTGATACCAACTGTAACGTATGGAAGTGAAGCTTGGGCGTCGTTGGAGGTTCAGAAGTCAAGAGTGAGAGCAGTGGAAATGATTTATTTGAGAGGAGCCTGTGGAGTCACATGGAGAGACAGGCTGACAAATGAGGATGTGAAGGAGCATTGTGGTGTGGATGTGGATGTGATACGAAACGTTAAGAGAAACACACTGAGGTGGTTTGGCCATGTGGAGAGAAGGAAGAGTGAGAGATTGACGAGGAGAGTATATGTGAGTGAGGTGGAGGGGGGGAAAGAGAGGGGAAGTCCGAGGATGAGATGGAGGGATGGAGTGAAGGTATATG
Organism: Coenobita brevimanus; assembly: GCF_032717465.1. Taxonomy (NCBI): domain Eukaryota; kingdom Metazoa; phylum Arthropoda; class Malacostraca; order Decapoda; family Coenobitidae; genus Coenobita; species Coenobita brevimanus. Next base: position 20,800,597 of record NC_136980.1, read on the forward strand.
AGAGAAGGGGGTGTGAATTGCGAGCAGGACAGTGAAATGGAGTAGGACAGGGTGACGTGAAGGCGATTTGTTTGTGGCCATCCCTTTTTAGGGACTAAGGCATCTGGCAATTCTTCCACAAAAGAACAGGCAGAAAGTGGACCTGGAGAAGCTCAAATGGAGAAACAAAGAATGAAATCGACATCACTATGGAAGATAAGAATAACACGATCACAAATGTCACAGTTATCAACAAAGTAAATATAGGCAGTGATCATGAAATGGTGGGTTGCACAGCCAGCTTCAATTTCAGAAGTTAAAGAAAGAAGATGATTAAAGATAAAAAGATATGCACAATAAGAGTAAAGAAAACAAAGCAACCTTTTAGCTGGAAATAAGGAACAGATTTCAGGCTCTAAGTAATGGTGAATATGACACTGATGAGCTGAATGACAGACTAACAAAAATGCTAAGAGAATCAGCAGAGGTAGTAGGAAAACCTAATACAACCAACACCAAGAATTATTCAGAAAAGACACTCGAACTTATGAAAAAACGAAAGGAAATGGAAGCAAAAACAAAGAAAGACGAAATAGAACGAGCGGAATTAAATAAGCTTATCAACAAAAGACAAAGAGAAGAAAAAAGAAAGAGAAACATGGATCAGATCAAAGAAACCATCAAAAATGGTAAAAGTCTGAAACAGGTCCGAAGTAAAATGGCACTAGGAAAGCAACAAATGACATCACTGAAGGGGAAAAAAAAAACGGTGAAATCATTCAGTGCAGAGATAAGATGGTGAAGAGAGTTGAAGAATTTACAGAGAACTGTATGCATCAAAGACAGTAGTACCAATAGCTAAACTTTTCAGCTGACACAAGTGAAATACCTGAGGTAACACCAGACAAAGTAAATAATTTTGTCTTAAAAATATGAAAAGAGGGAAGGCTCCAGGAGAAGATGGAATAGTAACAGATTTACTGTTGGATACAGGTGTAGAAGTACAAAATAGGCTTGCTCACATATTTACCCACTGTATAAAACAGAAACAAATTCCCAAAACATGGTGTAATGCAATAGTTATTTTACTCGACAAAAAAAGGTGAATCAAAAGATATTAGTAACTATCGACCCATTAGCTTATTATCAGTCATTTACAAACTCTTCACCAAAGTTCTTACGAACAGAATAACTACAATTTTGGAGGAAAACCAACCTCGTGAGCACGCAGGATTCCGAAGAGGATATTCGACCACTGATCACCTACACACAATAAATCAGCTAATTGTGAAAACTACAGAATATAATAAACCACTGTGCTTAGGTTTTGTTGATTACGAAAAGGCTTTTGATTCAGTGGAGCACATAGCAATTATAAATTCATCGCGAGAACAAGGAGTAAATGAGATTATTGTAAAACTGCTCGAAAACATATATAAAGAGGGAACTGCTACAGTTAAATTACATAAGGACTCGGAAAAAATTAAGACTGAGAAGGGCGTGAGTCAGGGAGATACAATTTCACCAAAATTATTTACAGCATGCCTAGAAAATATTTTTAGAAAGCTTGACAGGGAAAACAAAGGAGTGAACATAGATGGAGAAAAGCTAAACCATTCAAGATTTGCAGATGACATTGTCCTAATCTCTGAAACAGCGGAGGCATTGCAAGAAATGTTAAATGACCTGAACAGAGAAAGTCTGAAAGTGGGGCTGAAGATGAACCGGAGTAAAACTAATATTTAATCCACAAACACTGAAGAGCGTCATCAGAATAAGCGATGGAATTCTTGAAGAAGTTGAGGAGTACAACTTCTTGGGATAAATACTAAAATTAACGAAAGATCATGGTGGCGAAATAAAAAGACGCATTGCAATTGGATGGAAAGCTTGCGGTAAACATAGAGACATTATGAAAAGTAGCTTGCCAGTTTGTATGAAACGAAAAGTATATCTATCTATCTATCTATATACCTAGGCTGCTTTCCCCAAGGAAAGGGAGGTAGCCGAGACAGGACGACACACTCCCCATTTACTCATCCATTCAAACACATTCATTCGCATCTTAGCCCCAAAGGGGAGAACGGACAGATCCTCACCGCACCACACCGCACAAGGGTCAACTGCGCAATGCAATCAGTGACATCCGTAGCAGGGCCCGACAGCAGAACTGGTTTACCCCTGCCAAATCATAACAGACCCATCCCCTTACCCGCACCTGACCTGACTAGCTGATCAGAAAAGTATATAACGAATGTATAATTCCAGCTATGACGTATGGTTGTGAGACCTAGAAACTGACAAAATCAATGGAAATTAAGTTAATCTGTTCTCAGAGAGCAATGGAAAGGTCAATGTTGGGGATATTTTTAAGAGACAGGAAAATATCAACTTGGGTGAGAGAGCAGACTAAAGTCAAAGATATTATAGAAGTTATAAAAGAAGAGAAATGGAGGTGGGCAGGCCATATAGCAAAAATAAGTGATAACCGATGGAGCAAGAGGGTGACTGACTGGACACCAAGAGATTGTAAGCGTAGCAGAAAAATGCCAGACAGGAGATGGAGAGATAAGATAGAGATATTTGCAGGCAAAACGTGGCAAAGATTGGCACAGTCAAGGAATTCGTGGAAAAGGTTGGGAAGGCCTTTGTTCAGCAGTGGACTAGTTATGGCTGATGATTGTATATGTATATATATATATATATATATATATATATATATATATATATATATATATACTGTATATATATATGAAATAAGGTGACGAGTAGAAAGTACGTGTATTAAGCAGTGGACATGTATTTTACTGGGGAGGCAAATCTGAGGGTAATAAGAAAGAAGATAGAGAAGAATTTCTGGTTAACACATATCTTGAGAAAAAATGTAGAATTTTTAGCGTAAATGAAAGAGTAGTTACTGTCACGATAAAATTAGAATATATTCAAATTAACGGTAGTTCCAGTTGTAAGTACCAGCTAGTAGATTCAGAGAAGAAGAAGTTAAGTTCTATGACGATGTACAGGCAGCTACTGACAAAGGAAAGGCCCACTATACTGTAATCATGGGTGACATCATTGCTAATGTAGGAAGAAAGGTAACATGAGTGACTTCAGTCGGTAATTATAGTGTAGACTCAAGAAATGAAAAAGATTAAGCTCTGACAGAATATGAAGAAACTCAGTCACAGAAATCATGAATACCTTTAAAAAGAGGATGTTTAGAAAATGAACTTGGAATTCTCCGAACAGTGGGAAGAAGAAGAAGAAGAAAAAAAAGATTGATTTCATACAAACCGACGTATTGTCGTGAAAAACGTAAGTCACCAATAAAGTAAATGTTGGTTGCGATCAGAGAATAATTATATGTGAAGTAAAAATAAATATAAGAAACGCAAGGAATAAATTCGTACTAAGGATGCTTCCTGACTTGACTAACGAGTAACAGGGAAACAGAACTTTGTAACACCATACATAACAGGTATTCAGTTCTTAACAATGAAGAAAGCCTCGATGCTGACCAATTAAATGAAAACATCACCAAGATACTAAAGCAAGCAACACTTGAAATAGGAGGGGCACCAGAAAAAGACAGTAAACTCTCAAACGAAACGAAACTATTAATGCCGAAATGTGTAACACGAAGGCAATACCTTGTAGAGATAAACTAGAAACAGCAGAATTAACAAAGAAAAAAAAAAAGCAAGATGTGCTGAATTTCAACAAGCATAAAATAAACGAATCCATAATATCAGGAACTAGTGCAATGACAGCAAAGAGGAGACTAGGGATAAGGAACAGTCAGATGCGTGCTTTAATGAAACCAAATAGTGAAATAACACGTAGGTAAGAAATCAGCAAAGTGGTGGATGAATTCTTCTGGTCATCTATACAACTCAGACGATAGACCACGCATCGAGGGAAACCCAGAATTTACAACAATACCAACCATACCTATAGAAGAGACTTAAACCGCTTTGAAACGCATGAAAAGAGGTACAGCTTCAAGAAAAGACGTTATCACAGTAGACTTAATAAAAGATGCAGGAACGATTGCCATGGAAACACTATCAGAACTCCTTACGTTATGTTTCAGAGAAGGAAAAGTTTCAACAACTTAGAAAAATGCAGTAATAATCTTATTACACTGGAAAGGAAGGTTGAATGATCTTAAAAACCACTGACCAATTATCCTGTTGTCAGTTGTATACATATTATTCAAAAACATCATCATCAATTGATTATCAGACGTGCTAGACTCTAACCAGACTAGGGGAAAAGCAGACTTTCGAAGTGGATTCTCAACCGTCGACCAACTACATAGGATTAACAAAATCTCTAAGAAGATAAATAAGTACAGGAAACCTTTATGTATGACGTTAATTCATTAAGAAAAAGCCTTCGACTCAGAATAAACAACATCGATATTGAGCGGAAACTGCAGACAAGGTGTAAATGAGATTGACTGATGAGTACTGGATGAAACATACAGGGATGGAACAGCGACCATTAAGCTCCATACAAAAAAAAAAAAAAAAAAAAAAAGTAAGACAGGACGATACTATCTCACCAAAACAGTGCCCAGTATGTTTACAAGAAGTACTTCGAAAGCTGGACTGGAGCATTAAGGGGAATGAAATAGGAACTTAATATCTGAGCAACCTTAGGTTTGCAGATGACATAGTGATTCAGGTGGACAAATGCAACAGTTGACAGAAGACTTAAACAGAGAAGCCTTTGCGTAGGACCGAACATAAATAAGAAAAGGACAATACGCCATACATAATAACCAGGCTCAAACTGAGGAAATAAGAATCCTATAGGAATTTTAGAATAAGCTGATGAATTTGTATACCTAGCACAACTTGTACAGACTAACCCGCCATTCAAATAAGAAGATGTATTATACTGGGTTGAGAGCATCTGGCAGAGTTTCATATTATAGGACAGTTTACTGTTGTCTTTAATGTGGGGAATTCTGTGTCAGTCAGTTCTCCCCGTGATGACTTACGGCTCAGAGACTATGGACAATGTCCAAACCACCGGACAGAAAGTTAATAATGCTCAGAGAAGTATGGAAAGATCGATGCTAGGTATCACTTTCAGAGACGGAAAAGAATCAACTTGCACTGGCTAACGGACTGAAGTAGAAAACTTAATAAAATCTATAAAAAAAGAGGACATGGCAGTGGGCAGGCCACATTTGTAGATGATACGACAACAGATGGACAAGGGAAGCAACAAACTGAGTACAAACTTATTAAAAAAAGACGAAGATCAAGACCTGCAACTTCTGTAGGCGGTGTGATGAAATATAAAAATATATATATACTAGGCGATACAAGGTTCTAGACAAAAAAAAAAAAAAAGCGGGCGATGACAGAAAAATCGTTAGTGATCTTAGGGTTCTGTAATGGAAAGAAATTGCACAAGACCGATATAAGTGAAACGTTTGGAAGAGGACTATGCTAGAAGAGTATGTAAAAGTAACTTATATATGTTCCAGTATCTCTTCCAGGTGCCAGTCGGCAATATTTGATTTGTGTTCTCTTACAGGTCTTCATAGTTGTATTTTAGGCTGTAGTATTATTTTCTTTCTTCAATCCAGGTAACGGTTAGCGTTCCACTCTTTGTAACGGATTACTGAAAAATAATCTGCAGATATATTATTAACCAATAAGGTACTTATTCCTGTACAGTTTGCGACAGCGACAAGACACTCACCAGCAAAACCTTCCCCTGAAGCGATTGCATAAATTGTAACTGTTTTGCTAGCAGACTTTATAAAAGTGTAATGCTAGATGTTTCAGGGTCGGCTTCCCATCCCTCTAACGCCTAGTGTGTAGCTGGGTTCTCTTTCTAGACCGGAGCTTAGACAAATAAGAAAGAGGCAGGACACAAAAACTCGAGGCAACAACCTTACATGTGTATCGCTAAATTCTACAGTGGAATGGGCAGATGTCACAAATACAGTTATGTTGAACAATTATAATTCTAAGGCTTAGATATCGGGTGTTAGTATCGCACAGGATACTGTTTTAGGACAAGGTCGGGTAGGGTGAATAGCACTTAGGGCAGTGAAGCTAAACACTACTCTTTGGGAAAGTCTTGGTTCTGTATGCTGGTGGAGTTTGCGGCACTATTTTCATTGCTGGCAGGATAACTGGTTTGTCTGTCGTGTCGTTAATTATTACTGATGCACTGGGGCCTCTGTATGACCTTAGTGTGAGGCGGAGTCACTATATTTGGTAGCATGTTCACTTAAGACAGACCCTTATTTCACTGCCTTTCCGTGTTCGCTGTTTCACTGTTATCTTACTTACTCCACATCTCTTATATTATTACTGACGCTTTCTCACTGACTTTCCATATTCTGATAACTCACTGTTCTGCCATTGTTTCACTGTCACGAACACTATGCTTTCGCTTTCACTCACGTTCGGAACTGGGCGTACTGGCGGTCAGGTACAAGGGCAGCCACACTACTGAAGAGGCTGAGCTCCACCAGGGGCCTCCGTATTCGGGGGCCACGGGATCACGCATAGGTGCGTCTTGTCTCGTCTGGGACTGCTGGAGGAGAAGGGTCCCTCGCTTTCAGGGCTCGGGGTGGGAGTCTGGCCCTCAGGGCTGGGGCCAAACAGCTGCCTGAACTTCCCACTCAGGTGCCTGACAGAGTATGAAGATCTCCGCCATCGGGGTGAAGGGATGTCCCGCCTGGGGGTCCTGGGGGCGGTCCGGAGGTCCTGGGGCTGTGGTCTCCGGCGGTTGGGAATGCCGTCAGGAGTGGTCTGTGGCATCGGCCTCCGTCGGGGTCCGTTAGGTGGGTCCTCTCAGGCACCAGCTGTAGTGAGAAGAGCCTGGTGGAAGTTACAGGGCCTCTCCAATACTCCTCCATGCTGGGGTCTCACTCAGGGTCGTAAGTTGGTGGGCAGGAGTAAGCACCTGACGGAGGAGCGGCTACTGGCCGTTACTAAGGCCTGGCTATTGGCCGTGACCTGGTGAAGGAAGCAGCTACAGGCTGACTCAAGGGCACCTTCGGAGCAGCTACCAGCTGTCTCCTGACGAAGGCAGGAGAGGCTACCAGCCGTCTCCTCGTTACCTCAGGAGCGGCTGCAGGCCGTCTCCTGTAGGAGGGTCGAGTGACTACCGGCCATCTCGTCCAGGGAATCTTCAGAGCGGCTTCTGGCCATCTCCTGACAAAGGCGGGAGCATCTACCGGCCATCTCCTCATTACCTCTAGAGTGGCTGCAGGCCGTCTCCTGTAGGAGGGTTGAGCAACTACCGGCTGTCTCAGGGGTGCTGACAGGAGCTAGAGTAATAGCTCCACCTCATGGTTGTCAATGGTTGGCTCGCATGGAAGGTTGTCTCGCTTTCCTGCTGTGGTGGTGGCGGGCAATCTCCGGGTCATAGGGGCACACGGCCCAGGTGGACTTGTGTCCCTGTCGTCTGGAGTCCAGTCACGCTGTATATGCTCCTCTGTGGGCTCCTTCTGGGGGTGTTGGGTTGCCCTCGGTGATACTATACTGCATTTTAAAAAGTAACTGATTCTGAAATGAATTATTTGAGAGGAGCATGTGGAGTTACATGGAGAGACAGACTGACAAGTGAGGAATTGAATGAACGCTATGGTGTGGATGAGGATGTGATAGAAAACGTTAGAAGAAATACACTGATGTGGCTTGGCCATGTGGAGGGCAAGGGCAAGGTAAAGAGAATATGAGAGATAGATTTACCGCCCCCGGCTCGCGCAGAGTGTGACATCAAGATATAAGAAGAGAGAGAGAGAGAGAGAGAGAATGGGAGCGTGACAAAAAACGAATGTGATGGTAAACCAATGTAAACTGGCGATTTCCAGATCATTTGGTAGGTGTTTAGTGTTGCTAAGCTCTCAACCAGTGATCTCTGTCAATATTTTCAGTTTTTCTCATAATTAGCTAGTTTACAGGCACCTGTGACGTCGGATCTATATCTGTATGATCCTGAATACAACATTCCTATATTCCCTGAAAACAGTTCTTTTTGAAGACGTATTTTATATTATCTCTAAAACATAGCATTAATCTTTTCATTGCTCTGCATGCAGTTTAGGATGCATAAAGAGGTAACCCATATAGCCTAGGCCAGGGAGCTCATGTCACAGGGCAGGTAGGTAAGTGACCAGGCTGAGACCCTCAGTCTGGATTATCTGTGACGACATGCACAGACATAGACACGATTTTGCTCCCCGCTCCCCCCCCCCCGTCTGGTGTGAAACTACCTTATATTCTCTTTACCTTGGTGGAGAGGATGGAGTGAGAGACTAACGAGGAGTGTATGCAAATGAGGTGGAGGGGGAAGAGGGAAGGGAAGGCCAAGGATGAGATGGAGGGATGGAGTGGAGAGGTATATGAGAGAGGGGTGTGTGAGCTGGGAGCACGACACTGAAGTGGCATTGGACAGGCGATGTGGAGGCGATTTATTTGTGGCCACCCCTTTCGGGATTGAAACGTCTGGCAAGAGATAGATAGAAAGAACTGCTTCTTGTTTCAATATCTCTTCCAGGTGCTAATCAGTAATATATGATGCTATTTCTCTTATAAGTCTTCATATTAATTTGGAATGTCAGAATGCCACGGAACATTATTTGCATAGCCTGCTCCGGTAGTTTCACTGGATCCTTTCATATGGACTGCACCTTTGTTTGCAGGATGTGCAAACTATGTCGCAGCCTGGAAGGCAAGCTGACCGAGGCTACAAACAAAATCAACAGCCTGACCCGAATAGTTGATGTGATGAAGAAGTTCACTGTGAGAAATGTCGGACACACTGTTGAGGACAGTGCCACTGTTCAGCCAACCGAGCTCAAGGTTGACTATCCTCCTCCCGCTGTAGTTACTTCTCCTCCCCACCAAACAGAAAGAGTTCCAGCCAGTGCAGAATGGTGCAAGGTTTGCAAGAAAAGGAATCATCATTCTAGTAAACACACACAATAAATTTCAGAATCTCACAGTAGAGGAAGAGCCCCCATGAAGAAAGGGTTGTGGGGGACTCCATCATCCATGGTCAGTTGGTGGAATTTTGCAGCAGGGCACCATCTCTAAAAGCAGTTTTGTATTGCAGGTGCAGGAGCAGGCGAAGTAACAAAGGCCGTGGATGACGATATTGATATTGCAGAAAGTGATAGCCTTCTTATCATTCATACATGTATTTATGATGCTGTACGAACCTGATCAGAGGAGTTGATGAAGAAGTCCAGAAGGATGATCCAACGCTACATGGAGAAAACTAACAACATTTTAACCCACTCAGTCCCAGCAAATTTTCCACCACTGGCCACCCTCCCTCACAATCCCGGCAGATTTTGGATTTTTTCTTTTTTTTTTTTTTTGCTCAAACCTCTGCTTTGGTGAGAAACGATGGCAGATCACAGAGAAAAGGCCTACCTGAGCCTAGAAATGGTCAAAACAGGTGAGCCTCCATGCACCTGGTACTGTATTCTATAAAGGGGCTCGGCTACTGTCCCGTTTTTTATAGTTGAGGTAAGTATTGGAAACAACTCAGAATAGGTAGATATTATTTAATTTGGAACAAATTAACATGTAGTACAAGAATATATTGGTTTTCACACAAAAATATAGGCTAAATACATATTGTTCCATTGCGCAAGCATAGCAAAATCACCAAAATCGGTCACATATAATTCGCTATGACTGTTGTTTCAACATACATTTCATTTCCTCTACTTACATAATAATTTTCCCCTAACATTATACCCATTTCGACTTTATAGTACTGTTATCACATATTTACAGGCCTTACGATTATATTTAGTGTAATATTAGCGCATATTTACATAGTGAATGAACTCGCTGCTATGACTGTTGTTTCAACTTACATTCTCTTTTTTCAACTTATATAATACTTTTCCACTATCATTACACCCATTTCCATTTTATATAACTGTTATCACATATTTACAGGACTTACGATTATATTTAGCGTAATATTAGCGCTATTTACATAGTGAGTGAACTCGCTCTGACTGTACAGTAGTTTCAACTTACACTATTTTTCAACTTATATAATATTTTTCCACTAACATTACACCTGTTTCCACTTTCTATTATTGTTATCATATATTTACAGGCCTAACTATTATGTTGAGCGTCATATTAGCGCATATGTACACGGTGATTCAACTCGCTATGACTGTTGTTTCAACTTACTCAATTTTTCAACTTATATAATACTTTTCCACTAACATTACACCCGTTTCCACATTACATAATTGTTATCACATATTTACAGGCCTAACTATTATATTGAGCATCATATTGTCGCATATATACAGGCCTTACTTTTACAGTGATCATCATATTATCACAAGCACACACAGTATCAGTAACGTAACAAGGTGTGATATTCCTTGAAGCATGGCTCAAGGCACAACCCTACATTGCAATCTACACACTCGTACCTTGTGTCTTTCCTCTGAGTGGCTGGTCTTACTGTAGAGTGCTAGCATACATGGCAGTGGCGCTGGGGTCTAGGACAGTTTGGTGGAGGATGGACGCTGCAGTGGTGGGGCCTGTCCTGTGCATACCTGTCGATAATTTCACGAGACAGCTCCCTCACAAACCTCTTAAAGGTCTCAGAGGTTTCCGTTGTCATGGCTTGGAGGTAGGGTATGTTAAGGACCATGATGTCAAGCAAGTGGAAGAAGAGTTTTTTGTACCACTTCATCGTGGTCCTGGCACACTCCACACTGGAAATCATGGAATCAGACTGGCCCACTTGCCTCATGTTGATATTGTAGTCCAGTACCGACTCCGGTTTCCAAACTTGGTGCCTCCTCTCGCTGCAGTGATCCATGGAGTCTGTGCTGTGCATGAGAGGGCAGTGTGCCGTCGACAGGAGGCAAACTTCCCTCTTGTGGTTCCACAGGGTGGCGAGTATGTTTTTTGCCTGGAAGAAAACCCCACCTCGTTCTTGTTAAGTTTCCTTCCAGCCTTGACCATATGGCGACGGTTTCTCTTGACTGTACCACAGACTCCAATGTCGTGTTGGTGGAGGAACCGAGTGAAAAAGGGGCTAATGTACCAGTTGTCCAGGTACAAGACGTGACCACGATGAAGGTATTCCTCTATCATTGTCTTCACCACGGCCCCTGAGAGTCCAATACTTCGATCTTCTATTATGTCAGTCTGTGCGCCGGAGTACAAGACTATGTCTTGCACATAACCAGTCTTACAGTCACACATAACAAAGATCTTGAACCCAGAATGGTGTCTCTTGCTGGATATGTACTTGTGAAAAGTAATACTGCCTCTCCACAACAAGAGACTGACGAGGTCTCTGAAAGGATAGAAGGATGAGAGGAACTTTTCATGCAGGTGATCAAGTACCATCCTTATTCTCCTCATTTTGTCAGTGTTATCAGCATTAGCAGGGTCATCGGTATCGTAAAAGAGGAGGCGGCTGAGAATTTGCTTGAATCGATTACGACCCATTACCTTCCCAAAGAAAGGTGTTTTGGTCATTGAGTCCGTGGACCAGTATCCGGGAATTTGATTTTTTATTACAACTCCCATCAAGAGAACCACGGCTAAAAATATAAATATGTCACCTAGGGTTATTGGATTGTCGTATTGTTGGGAGTGCCTACTCGTCGTACCGTGATGCGCGTTTTCACAGTGCTGGCTGTTTGCAAAGAAATTTGTTTGCTTCACGATGCAGTGCACAAAATCCTCCCCAAAGAACAGGTGGAAGAAATCTACCCTGGTGGAGCCTGTGTGGATTCCAGGAGCTATACAGCCAGATCGCCACTCCTCAGTGACGAGGTGAATGGTGGAAGTGAAAATACTTCCATCTTCCCAGTCTCACGACACACTACTGTCTCCAGCCTCATCCACACTGTCACCTTCGTCGGAGTGGGGAGGAGAAGGTGGTGGAGGAGGTTGGGGAGGTGGAGAGTGTTGCCCTTCCCCATTTGTGCTCCTCTTCCCTCTCCGTTTTCCTTTCTCCTTTCTCTTCCTTTTCTTTCCTTTCCCCACATCACGGGGCTGTGGGGAGGAAGCACGGGAATATTGCAGGGAGAAAGATGTGCTAGGGAGCGGCTCCTCCTCATCTGCCCATTGCCTAGGCGCACCACGTGCTAGCACTGCCTTCCTCCCACCACCACTTTCCATTTCACTGCTCACTCTGACCACACGACTTGCGCCTTCCCCAGACAACAAAGAAGGACCATACCATATTTTCCTTCTCGTCGCACCTTCGGATCCTCGCAGCAAAATCCTCTCCCTCTCCAACCACGAGGTAACACCACGTCCTGTGGCGCCATCCTCGTCCTCGTCCTCGTCTGACCCACTGTCTAGGGGCTGGAGAGAGGTGTGTGCACATGTATGAGTCCAGGCTGGCCTTTCCTCGCATTATGGCACGTGACATACCACACTTTCCTCGGCGACGGTACTTCACCATCAGTACTGCTCATTTCCTCCTCAGGCTGCACATAGTCCTTGTCCTGTGAAGGCGTCAAGGGCGGCTTGAATTTCGTCGTCATAGAGACCTCGGTGCGCCATGTCTGTTCTGGGTCACTGCTAACAGGTGAGTGACCGAGACAAGGGAGCGTGCAAGTCACAGGGGCGTACCGAGAGATTTGGGGACCCGGGGGGCTAGGTTCTTTGTGGGGCCTCCCTCCAACATCTAGTTAGATTTGATGAAAAAGATTTGCAATGAACAAACATGCTCCACCACTTGGTTGATAAAAAAGCCCAAAGCTGACCCACTAAATTAAGAATCAGCATTCAGCTCTATGCACAACTGAATTAAGATACAAACAGATCAGGTTACATTAAGTGTTTTTTTTTTTTTTTCATTGCCATATGCCATGTATCCCACACGGGGTGGCCAAGGGCTTAGAGTTAATTGTTTTACAGGGAGGGGCACTAATCCTCCACCAACCCCACTTGACACGTAGGGATGCCAACAGCATCTGGTGTTCCCTGGCGGTCACCCATCCAAGTACTAACCAGACCCAACGTTGCTTAATTTCTAATTTTAATTGGTCATTAAATTTTATTCGAAACCCAAAATATAGGGGGCCCCCCAAAAGCTAGGGCCTGCCATAGGTATACTGTAAGAGAACAGTGGGCAGGCTTTATAGTGTAACAGTTTAACATTCATAATCCTGCCATAACTGGTTTATAATTACCAAAGTACATTTTCCTGGTGTGTTTTACAGTGTTATTAATGAAACTGGTAATTATTTTTGATGCTGATGTTACAATGTAGCAACCCACCAAACCTCACCCTACCCAGCCTAACCTAATCTATGGTAAACCTAACTCAGCAGCACCAAAAACAATTATCAGATTCATTAAAGCATTAATGATATTGAAAAACACATCAGGAAAGTATATCTGGGTAATTCAAAGCCAGTTATGGCAACTTCTAAAAACTGTCCCGTAACCCTTTCAACTCTATAAAATTACAAAAACGACAAATTAACATAGCCTATATTTATATACACTAATACAACAGAAAGTATTTCCAGTAAGTTATAATCACAATTAGTTGTAGTCAGTACTGTTGCTTGTTATAAAAACCAATTTTCAAGAGCCGGCGGCATTGCACCCGCCGGTTTCAATGTCAGGTGACGAGTGAGACCGTGAGTAGTGTCTCAAGGGTATCAGAAGGTTTAGGCCTACCGCTTGTCTACAAGTTGCCAGGAATCTCATTCTCAAAACTTATCTAATATCTCAGCCTGGACTGTCGGGATGATAAACACACACACACACACACACACACACACACACACACACACACACACACAGATATAAATAAATATATATATATATAAATATATATATATATATATATATATATATATATATATATTTATATATATATATATATATATATATATATATATATATATACAGTCTGACTCTCTTCTTCATTTCTGCAACATTTGTGGCCTTTCCTCTAACTTTCGCTCTGTTCAGTACCACCTCTCCTTCACTAAACCTCACCTTCATTTCCTAACTGAGACTCAACTGTCTGAGGCAACTGACAGCAAACCCTTTTCTGTATCCTTCTACTTTCTCTATACTAATTTCAAAGCCAAAGGTGGCTGTTGTGTATATATACGCAACAACTTATCTTGCTCTCGTGTTCCTGAATTCGATTCTTCTGAATTCTCTACACCCTGGCTTCTGCTTTCCTGTCATTCTCTGACTAAATATATCTGTGCTGTTTACTTATCTCCTAATTCTACTGACTATCAAAAATTCTTTGACTATCTTACTTCTACCATGGAACATATTCTATCCATTTCTCCTTTCTCTGAAATCTCCATTCTTGGAGATTTCAATGTTCACCACCACCTTTGGCTCTCCTCTCCTTTCACTGATCCACCTGGTGAACAAGCCTACACCTTTTCTATCCTTTATGACCTAGAGCAGCTTGTACAGCACCCTACCCGTATTTCTGACAGCCTTGGAAAGAGCCCCAACATACTTGATCTCTTCCTTACAACTAATCCTTCTGCTTACACTGTTAATCTATTCTCTCCGTTGGGCTCCTCCGATCACAACCTTATCACCTTAACCTGTCCTATCACTCCGGTACAGCCTGCGGACCCTACAAAAAAACGTCGTCTCTGGCACTTTGGAGCTGCAGATTGGGAGGCCCTCAGGCAATACTTCTTTGATTTTCCCTGGAATGATTATTGCTTCCAAGACCAGGAGCCACCTGAGTGTGCCTTGCGCATTAGGGAGGATATTCTCTCGGGCATGGAAGCATACATTCCTTTCTCATATCCTTTGACTAATGCGAGAAAGCCTTGGTTTAATCACGCTTGTTCTAATGCTGTCTACAACAAGAAGAGGGCCTATAAAAGGTACCGGAGCCAACCCACCCCTGAATCACATCTTTTATACATTTCTGCCCAGAATTGTGCTAAGTCTGTTCTTTGCTCTGCTAAAGATAATTTCATCCGTACCAAATGCTCTCAACTCTCTAACTCGAACTCTTCCCGCTCCTTCTGGCACCTTGCCAAAAACCATTCTAACAAGTATACCTCATCATCCTTCCCTACTCTTTTCTACTCTGATGGTTCTGTAGCTATTTCTTCTACTGATAAAGCAGATCTGTTCACTCAGACTTTTTCCTCCAGTTCCACCTTAGACGATTCCGGTGCTGTTCCTCCATCACTTCCCCCCTCTGACTTCCTCATGGCTAACATTAAAATGTCTTCAGCTGATGTATTTTCTGCTATTGCTGGCCTCAGTACTAATAAGGCATATGGGCCTAATGGAGTCCCTCCTGTTGTTCTCAAGAACTGCGCTTCTGTGCTTACACCCTGCCTAGGTAAACTCTTTTGCCATTGTCTGTCAACCTGTACCTTTCAATCTTGCTGGAAGTTTGCTCTCATTCAGCCAGTCCCACAGAAGGGTGACCTTTCCCAACCCACTAACTATCGTCCAATTGCTTTAACATCTTGTGCCTCAAAAGTTTTTGAGTTTATTCTTAATAGAAAAATTTTATAGCATCTTTCCCACCACAACCTTCTTTCTGATCGTCAGTATGGGTTCCGTCAGGGACGCTCCACTGGCGATCTTCTCACCTACCTTTCAGACTCCTGGTCATCCTCCTTTCGGGACTTTGGTGAAAGCCTTGCCATTGCACTTGACATCTCAAAGGCTTTCGATCGAGTCTGGCATAAATGATTTAATTTCCAAACTGCCCTCTTATGGTTTCTATCCGTCTGTCTGTGCCTTCATCTCTAGCTTCCTTTCTGGTCGTTCTATAGCTGCTGTTGTAGACGGCTATCATTCTTCTCCTAGATCTATTAACAGTGGTGTTCCTCAGGGCTCTGTCCTATCACCAACTCTCTTCCTTTTATTCATCAATGACCTTCTAAGCTGTACATCTAACCCTATCCACTCATATGCTGATGACTCCACCCTTCACCTTTCCCTTCGATTCCCACAACGTCCATCTCAGCAGTTACTTCAACAGGCAAGGGATGAGGCTATGGCACACCTAATGTCTGACTTGGCTCGTATCTCTGACTGGGGTAAATATAATCTGGTTGTTATTAATGCGTCAAAGACTCAGTTTTTGCACCTATCAACCCGACAGAATCTTCCACAGGTATACCCACTTATGTTTAATAATACTCAACTTAATCCTGCATCATCGCTGAACATGCTTGGGGTTTCATTTACTCGGAACTTAATCCTGCATCATCGCTGAACATGCTTGGGGTTTCATTTACTCGGGACTTATCTTGGAAAGATCATATTACATCTCTTGTAAAATCTGCTTCCATGCGATTGGGTGTGCTAAGCCGACTCCGTTCCTTCTTTGCCCCTGCACAATTGTTGACTCTATACAGGGGTTTTATCCGCCCCTGTGTGGAGTACGACTCTCATGTGTGGGGAGGCTCCCCACATACAGCTCTTCTCAATAGGGTGGAGTCAAAGGCTTTTCGTCTTATTTACTCTCTCTCTCTTACTGACTCCCTTCAACCTCTGTCTCTTTGCCGCAGTGTTGCATCTTTATCTCTTTTCTATTGCTACTTCAATGGTCACTGTTCCTTTGAACTGTCTGCATGCATTCCTCCACTTCTACGACGGGCGCGTAGCACTCGTCTAGCAGCAAACACTCATCCCTTTTCTGTCCAACTCTCTAATGCGCAAGTTAACCGTTACTCCCAGTCCTTCATTTATGCAACAGGTCAACTCTGGAACTGTCTCCCTCTGTCTATATTCCCTGCTTCCTATCTCCAGTCTTTCAAACGCAATGT
This sequence comes from Coenobita brevimanus, assembly GCF_032717465.1. NCBI lineage: Eukaryota > Metazoa > Arthropoda > Malacostraca > Decapoda > Coenobitidae > Coenobita > Coenobita brevimanus. The sequence goes on from NC_136980.1 coordinate 20,817,362, forward strand.
GTCCAGCCATCTCGAAATGAATGGATCTTGAATTTGGCTCTCTTGTATTTTGTTTTTCTCTTGGAAGGAACAGTTTTGTGGGCTCACTGCCTTTGGTTCCTTCTTCCTCACATATAACATTATATATATATATATATATATATATATATATATATATATATATATATATATTAATAAAAAAAAACTTAAAAATTTTTAAGGCTTTTTGGGGGCCCCCCTCAATTGGGGGACCAGGGGGCAGTTTCAAACAGACCCTCCTAACCCCCCCTCAGGTATGCCACTGGCAGGCCACACGGGGTCTGGGACTGTGCCCGGCTGGCTGCAGTTAGGGGAGGCTTGCCTGCATATACATATAAAAAATCACGTTCCAAATTTGAAAAATATGCAAATGACGAACTATGCAACTACGACGCATTTATAAACATCAACGGGAGTCACAGTGACAAAACGTTTGGGTGCCTACTTATGTTAACTGAAGTTGGTGGTTTAATTTCAGGCACACTCCCAAGGACTGGTGCAGGGAATGCCTTCTTCAGTAAAGGAATTGAGTTCATCACATGAACCAGTTTTACGAACAGCGAACACTATTTGCGAAAGATGAACTACACTTGAATGCTGTTGGTTCTGCCCATCTCAGTCGTCTGCTTAGTGATGCAGTAAGTTTTCTCTGGAGACAAAACAAGCATCGCGCGAGGCGTACATAGATGTCGTACAGTACGGTCTGATAAATCAATATGTAATGGAAGCTACCCATATTGGAAAGGAAAACTTATTAATGCTCTTTTTGTAAAGGTGCATAGTCTGCATAATAAATTTCCTGATTTTCTTTACTGAACACTATGATGTAATTGGTATAACAGAATCATATCTTAATACTGGCCAAAGAGATTTTCTAGCAGAGTTTAATTTACCAGGCTATCACATTTTCAGTAGTGAAAGGAAGAACGGAGTAGGAGGTGGTGTGTTGTTATATATTAAATCAGGATTTCAACCAGCCATATTTACCAAGCCATATACTGAAAACACTGACACTATTTATATTCAGCTTAGAAATTAATCTTGTCATAAAATCACTCCTTGAGGGAATTTATTGTCCACCTGGTAGGCCACTCAACATCAGCAATGAAATCTACAATCAAACTGCCAAAATCTCTTGTATACAAAGCACTGTAATATTTGGTGATTATAATTTGCCATTTCCAAAATGGGGAGAAGCCCTATCCTCACACACAGGGTTGGACCTATATGCAAACTTGAGGGAAAGTTCTTTTTATCAATTAGTAAATTATCCGACACGTGAAGCTAACATCCTAGATCTTGTGTTAGCCGCATCAGAAAATTCAGTTAGTAACATTCTTGTCGGAGAATTTATTACAGGTGATGATCACACTGGGTTGGACCTACTGTATATACAAACTTGAGGGAAAGTTCTTTTTATCAATTTGTTAATCATCCGACACATGGAGCTAACATCCTAGATCTTGTGTTAGCCACATCAGAAAAATTCAGTTAGTAGCATTCTTGTCGGAGAAGAATTTATTACAGGTGATGAGCACATAATTACATATAACATTAAATTCGGTGAGGACACTGTCAGAGCCAGTTATGAGAAGGTGCCCAACTTGAAATGGACAAATTTTTAGTAAATTAAAGGCAATTGAAATGCTTTGGATTTTTTTTTTGTGTGTGTGTCCGACTCTGGGCATAGGCTTCACAGCCTGCTATCAAGGCCCAGCAGTCCTCCTACATACCATACACCCCTACATGTCACCACTTCGGCGCTAACACCCACCGTCCATATTGAATACATGCTAGGGCTGTCTCATACAGGACTGGTGCAATGGTATTAGCGGGGGTATTTTTACGCCATGTCGGCGGGTCTTCTGGTAGATCAGTAAAGCCTGATTTAATGAAATTCAGATCCCTGCCCCAGCCGGAATTTGAACCTGGGCTCGTTAGGACCGCACGCCACCTCTCTACCGGTTGAGCCACCGCCTCCCCCATTGGCAACACATTGTTGGTTAATGATGCATGGGAATTTTTAACAGAAATTCTCGACAGTGCAAGCAAGTTATGTATTCCAGTGTGCAACAGAAGGCCTGCCAAAATTCCAAATCTAACTTGTGAAACTATGATATTAAACATAGTCTTGCTGCAAAAAATCTTGCATATGAAAATTATAATACCACAAAAAGTCAGAGTGATTAAAATTAATATGATGCCCTTCGACGTAAAGCCAAAAAGTTAATTAAATGCAGTAAGAAAACCCTAGAAGCAAATATTGCAAGTATCAGTACCGGAATTCAAATTCCAAAGAATTTTCAGTTACGTAAGAAGCAAAAAGCTAATAACTCCGACAATCATGCCCTTAATCACAGATAACTGAAAGCACACTGATGACGAATCTGAGATGGCGAAAATTCTTAATACTTTCTTCCCGTCAGTATTTACAATATAAAATATACATACGATTCTTACAGTTTTACCAGTTCCTATAGAAGAGGGCAGCATACTCAATGATACTACAGGTAGTGATTTTGATGTACTAATTGCAATTAGCAAATTAAAAGAAAATAAAACACCAAGACCAGACTAGATATCTCCACGTGTATTAGAGGAACTATAGCAAGAAACATCAAAGCCTTTATCTGAACTTTTTAACTTATCATTAAAGAACAGCAAGGTGCCACACGAATGGAAACTTGCAAACGTAACCCCAGTATTCAAAAAGTTCAACAGAGCACAACCAAAAAACTACCACCCAATTAGTTTTACCACCAGTTGTTTGCAAACTGCTTGAAACTCTTATCAGTAACAAGTATGTGAAACACTTAGAAACAATCTCATCAAAGATTCGCAAAATGGTTTTCGAAATAATCGCTCTTGCCTCACGAATCTGTTGGACTTTTTCAGTGATATAATGACCATTTACGACAAGACTAAATCTGTTGATGTCGTCTACCTCGATTTTTGAAAGGTTTTTGACAAAGTTCTGAAAAAGAAAAAAAACTCCTTCAGAAGCTAAAAGCACATGGTTTCAGCAGCATTGTGGTCGGGTGGGTTGAAGATTGGATCACCAGATGAAAGCAAATAGTAGTAATAAATGGAAGGAATCAGACTGGATAAATGTTACGAGTGGAGTGCCACAGGGTTCACTGTTGGGTCCTATTCTTTTTTTTTTTATATATAAATGACACTGATGAAGGATTATGTTATAGGAATTCAAATTTTGTTGATGACACTAAAACAGGTAACAGAGCAGACACAGTACTGCAGACAGGCAATTCAGAGAGATCTTGATCAACTGTTTAACTGGACCCAAACATGGCAAATAGATTTCATTATTAATAAATGTACAGCTTTAAACATTGGGAGTAAAAATGTAAGAGCTAGTTATAACATGAATAATGTCCAACTTGATAGGGTAAACCATGGGAAAGACTCAGGAGTTACAATAACAAATTATTTGAAACCAAGCAAACAATGTACAGAGGCTGTAAAAGAAAAGAAAAAAAAAACTAATAAATTTGATTGAATTCATAGGTAACGCATTTGAATATAAATCCTGAATTCATAGGTAACGCATTTGAATATAAATCCGATAACATCATCCTCACTTTGTATAATTCTTTAATACGCCTGCACTCGGAGTATCACGTTCAATTTTGGTCACCGCGTTATAAAAAAGATATGGAGAAACTTGAAAGAGTACAACGAAGGGTGACAAAGATAATACCTAGATTGAGAAATAGGCCATACAGCGAACGTCTAGAAGCCCTTCTTTACTCTTACGAAACGGAGGTTACGAGGAGATTTAACTCAATTATTCAAAATATTCAAAGGACACGATAATATGGATATCAATAAATATTTCAAACGATTTCAATGACATGAAGCTAAACATTTTCTCTTTAATGGAGTTCTTAATATATGGAACAAATTGCTCTCAAAAGTAATAAACTGTGGTACAGAACTAACCTTGAAAAGTCGCTTGGATAAGTATCTGTCATCTATCCTCCAGCTAAGTAAGTTCACTCCTGACATTTCTGTGGTGTATGTTATTCTTTATCTTTCTCAGAGTCTGGAAGATACAACTGCCGAACAACATGGATAAATATTGCTGACTTAATGTTACTCTCCCTTTCAGGTAGACACTGTAGAACAAAATTTCCGTCCCCTCTCTCCTATGAAATTTCAATGACAGCTTTTCTATGCTGCATGGTGGCCCTCTTCTCTATGTCCTGCCGGCTTCGGCTGGAGGGTTTGGTGGGTGGGGGGGTGGGGAGCCTTCTTGCTTTTCTATCCTTGTCTTTAGCTGATAGAATAGTTTTGTTAGTTATAACCTCTCCTATACGAAACAGCCACGAAAGGACCAACAGGTCTGTTGCTGTCTGCTTTCCTTTGTACTCCTTTGTTACGAGCTGATGTTTTTTCTGATGTCAGACTATGACTCATAGTCTTGCACGTCTACGGTATTACAAAAACGCATAGTAATACACTGTGGTAAGGCTCATTTTTATACTTACACGGCGTTTCGTACATCATGTACTGTACATTATCAAGTGAATGACAGAAATAAATACGAATACGAATACAAGCTGAAGCTAGCATGCTCCGCGGTAAATAAGTACAAAAGAAGAAGACATAGAACAGTTAACTGATGCAAGGGAGAGAAGAGGAGAATAAAGATGGTGGGCTGATCCATCTTGCTCCTTTTTACAAATTCGTTTCTATGAGCCTAACTAAAAACGTAACTCGTCCAGTCTCCGCCTCATTGTTGCTTAGACTGTAAAGTCAACTGAAAGGCCCATGGGCAATCCTCCAACTTTCATGGCAGCCAGGTTAAGTTACTGATGATTTGTCTTTAAAAAAAAAATACTTATCTTTTCTAAGCCATGTATGTCCGCCCAATTTTTTTCTTTTTCTATTTTCTATATATATATTTTTTTCTATGTGCTCAACTCTGGGCATAGGCTTCTCAGCCTGCTCCAAAGGCCCAGTAGTCCTCCTACATATCTTACACCTCTACATATCACCACTTCGGCGCTAACACTCACCGTCCATATTGAATACATGCTAGGGCTGTCTCATACAGGACTGGTGTATTGGTAATGGCAGGGGTATTTTTACGCCATGTCAGCGGGTCTTCTGGTAGATCGGTAAAGTCTGAAGGAATGAAATTCAAATCCTTAAACTGTTCCCTGCCCCAGCGGGGATTTGAACCTGGGTCCGGTAGTACCGCAAGCAACCTCTCTACCGATCGAACCATCGCATCAAAATATAATAAATAAATCTGAATTAGATTTCGCGTTCGTTTCACTCAGTCATACTTGTCATACAGCAGGTAGAACTTCATTCAATTTTGAATCCACCTGCTTTCTTTCCGTCTTAAATTAGTATTTCAAATTTGTAAAATTCCCATAATATATATAGACAAACAGTAGAAGATTATTTTGCAAAATAGTAATAAAAGCTAAAAAGGTAAGATAATTTTAATTATGAGACCGAATGTTAAAAATCAAATGCAAAGTCCGTCAATATATACCAGTGCAGGAGTACTGTTTAATATATTGATGATGCGTACCATATAACTTCATTCACACAGACCGAAGTGGCATATCAAGGTGGTGTGTGTATATATATATATATATATATATATATATATATATATATATATATATATATATATATATATATATATATATATATATATATATAGCCAGACGCCACAACCAAATCGCCTCCAAGTCGCCCTGTCCCCCGCCATTTCACTGCCAGGCTCCCAACTCACACCCCCCTCTCTCATATACCTCTCCACCCCATCCCTCCATCTCATCCTCGGCCTCCCCCACCCTCATTCCCCCACCACCACACTCACATACACTCTCTTCGTCAGTCTTTCACCCTCCATCCTCTCCACATGGCCAAACCACCTCAGTGTGTTCCTCATAACGCTTCCTATCACATCCACATCAACACCACAACGCTCCTTTATATCCTCATTCGTCAGCCTGTCTCTCCATGTGACTCCACAGGCTCCTCTTAAATAACTCATTTCCACTGCTCTCACTCTTGACTTGTGTCCTTCCAACAACGTCCAAGCTTCACTTCCGTACGTTAGAGTTGGTATCACAATACTGTCATGTAGTAACTTTTTCACTTCCATGCTCACTTCCCTGTTTCTTATCACTGCTTTCAAAGAACCAGCAACCTTTCTTCCCTGCTGTGCCCTTTCAAGCACTTCACCCTCCAAACCTCCATCCTTACTCATCACACTACCCAAGTACTTAAACGTACTCACATTTTCCAATTCCTCACCATCCAACCTCGCTGTACATTCACTGACTTCACCTCTCTCAAAGACCATCACTTTACACTTCTCTACATGCACTTTTAGATTCCGTTTCTTACACACTCAAACTCATCCACCAAGCCTTGCAGCTCCCCTTCGTCTTCACTCAGCAACACAGTATCATCTCCAAACAACAGTACAGGGAGTTTCCAAACACTATCCTCTCTCATCAGGGCCACTCCAACATCCACTACCCTACCTTGTACCTCTTTTATTACCCCATCCATGTACAGATTGAACAACCATGGAGACATGACACATCCATCTTTCAACCCAACTTTCAAAGAGAAAAATTCACTTAGTTCACCATCCACACGCACTGCAGCCTTCGCACCATCGTACATACTCTTCACAGCATTCAACAACTTCCCATCTACTCCATATATTCTTAACACTTTCCACAATCCTTGTCTATCCACCCTGTCATATGCTTTCTCCAAATCCATGAAAGCCACATACAACTTCTTTCCCTTCTCTAGAAACTTTTCCACGAAAGATCTAAGAATGAATATCTGATCTACACAACCTCTTCCCTTCCTAAAGCCTCCCTGTTCTTCTCCAACTAATTTCTCTGTTCTTTCTCTAACTCTGTCAATAAGTATCCTCCCATACACTTTTCCTATTATACTAAGAAGACAAATGCCCCTATGATTATCACACACTTCTTTTTCCCCTTTTCCTTTGTACAAGGGAATAATTATACCTGACTTCCAATCCTCTGGGACTCTACCTTCCTCCCAGGCCAATCTGCACATCTTCCACATCCATTCTACTACTATGTCTCCCCCATGCTTCAGCATTTCACCACACACTCCATCAATTCCTGGCGCTTTCCCCGATTTAGCTTTCTTCATTGCTTTCACAACTTCTATCCTACTGATTTCTTCCTGTCTTCTCACCTCCCTCCTTCTCCCAGCCATTCCCCAGCCACTTATACTCGCATTACTTCCATCCTCTACGTTCAACAATTCCTTAAAGTGTTCTCTCCATCGGCTCACTTTTTCTTCCTTCTCCACTAGTAATCTACCATTTTTATCTTTCACTCCCCTGCTAACTTCACTTCCACCCTGTCTTACTCTTTTCAACTCTTTCCTGAACATTTTCTTACAGTCCCTCCACTTTACACTCAAATTCCTTCCAAATTCCTCATCCACTCTCTTCTTACTCTCTCTTACTAATCTTTTCACCTCTCTCTTTCTTTCTACATATAACTCTCTCTTCCGCCTCTCAACTTCTTCCACGCCCCTATTTCTCATCCATTCATTGTATGCTTCCTTCTTTTGTGCCACAGCCTGTTTCACCTCTTCAGTCCACCACGCTGTTCCTTGCACCCCCCTCTGCCTTCTCTTCCTTCCACACACCACATCACATGCTGCACATATTTCTTCTGTAAATATCCTACACACACCTTCCACGTCTCCCATCTGCTCCAATTCATATTTGCTCAATCGTTCCTCCACTTCTCTCTTATACTCTGCCTTTTTCTCATCCTCTTGTAACCTTTCCACTCTCCTTGCAACTACTCCTTCCTCTCGTCTTTCCCTTATTCTATTCCTCCATCTTACTTGAATTTTAATTCTGGCCACCACCAAGTAGTGGTCAGAAAGTCCACTCCCCCAACCTCTATAAACTCTTGCATCCATTACACATCTTCGCATCCTTTCATCCACACACACATAATCGATTATTGCCTTCCTTTCATTCAGTTCACCACCCACCCTTCTCATCACTCGCCATGTATACCTGTGGATCATTTTATGCCTGAAGAGAGTATTGGCTATCACCAACCCCCTCCCAGCACAAATGTCCACTAACGCACTCCCATTCTCATCTATCTCAGCAGGCACATCCCACTCATCAACTATTCCATCCACCTTCACATTCCCAACTTTACCATTCATATCACCAATCAAAAACACTCTCTCATTCCTTCCAAACTTTTCCATGCATACTTCTACGTTTGTCCAGAACTCTTCTCTCACTCTTCTAGCACGATCTTGCGTTGGCGCATACACACACACAATCGCCCACATTTGTATTCCAACTTTCAACTTTACCCACACAATCCTTGACCCAACTGATCCATACTGTCTTATGCGCCTCTTCCATCTTTTACTCACAACTATACATACTCCTTCCTTTGCCCTCTCACTCTCACCTACTCCTGCACATATACCCCATCCATACTCCCATATATATATATATATATATATATATATATATATATATATATATATATATATATATATATATATATATATGAAAAAGTTACTACATGGCAGTATTGTGATACCAACTCTAACGTATGGAAGTGAAGCTTGGACCTTGTTAGGGACAGAAGTCAAGAGTGAGAGCTATGGAAATGAGTTATTTGAGAGGAGCATGTGGAGTCACATGGAGAGACCGACTGACAAATGAGGAAATGAAGGAGCGTTGTGGTGTGGATGTGAATGTGATAAGAGGCGTTAGGAAAAACACACTGAGGTGGTTTGGCCATGCGGAGAGGATGGAGAGTGATAGACTAACGAGGAGACTGTATGTGAGTGAGGTGGAGGGGGGGAGAGGGAGGGGGAGGCCAAGGATGAGACGGAGGGATGGAGTGGAGAGGTATATGACAGAGGGGGGTGTGAGCAGGGAGCAGGGCAGTGAAATGGCGGAGGACAGGGCGACATGGAGGCGATTTGTTTGTAGCCACCCCTTGGGGGATTAAGGAATCCGGCAATAGATAGATAGACTTCATGTCAGGGGTTTGTCTGATGATCTTTGTGCTTTCTTTCATCGTCTGCCTGATTAAGTGGGTTTTATGGCACTGGCTGGTATATTTTTTGGGCAAGCCGTTCCGGAGGTGAAGAGCTATCCTTCGGGTGAGTTTTGTGGTGGAGAATCCTATGTATGCAAAGGGGAGAGATTCACGATTCCCTAGTTTGCAGGTGTATTCATACGGAAGGTGACTCTTCTGAAGGTCTGATGTTTGTCTTGCTGGGTTACTTTTCAGAAGCATGTTAGAAGTTTTCTTGTTTTTGTAGTATATGACGAGGAAGATGTTGTCTTCGGGGGTTGATGGTTTTATTTATCTCTTGATTATGTTTCAATATCCTTTCTTCGGTCTTGTATGCTGTATGTATGTGGGATTTGTAGTACAGTTTTATGCTTTGGTCATCATGGTTAGGTCTTTTCTCATTTCCCTGTCATTAATTTTCTAATTTCATGTTTGCTAGTTTATTAATAACCCAGTTGGAGTGTTCATTGGTGACAAGCACCTGTGTGGCCCTTTCAGTTTCCTGGCGGGCGTTATTCCGTTACTTGAGTACCTGAGACCATTCTGATATAGGCCTTGAGGGTAGAGTTATTAAATCATTGAGGGAGGGGCACTTTCCATTTAGGCATAATCCAAGGTATGTTGGCTGTAAATAAACATTGGTGTGGAATCTGGTAGGGCATTTTTGGACAAGCACATTCAGAAAGGGAAGTTGCCCTCTCTACTCGATTCAGTAGTGAAACTGAGTCCTTATACCTCTTGTAGTTTATCTTTCAACGTTGTCAACATTTCTTCACCATTAAATCTAACGAAGACATCACCGATGCATCTGGCAAATATGGCAGGTTTGTCGGTGACACGAAATACTTCTTTCTCGACCATACCCATGAAGACGCTGGCGAAGAGGACATCCAAGGAGGTGCCCATAGCATCACTATCTAATTGATTTCACATTTTAATTTCCATGGAGGCAATCGATGGAGGCCTTCTTCGTGTAGCTCCAACAAGGTTTTTAGAGCTCTCTTCGATGGGTCGAGCTTGGAGACGCTGTTTTCTAGGTTAATCTCCTTCAGACCGTAATTTATAGTGAGGTCGATTGGGACGTTTTCTCGATAAGTAAGGAGGCAATCACAGCTTCGGAGCTGGAGTTACTGGGGAAGTCAAGGAAGTCTGCGGCAGAGGAGAAGCTGTTATTTTTATGGACGACAGGGATGAGAAGTTCATTAACTTCTTGGCAAATTTGTACATTGGCATGGGTACTTGGCTAATTATAGGTCTCAGTGGGTTTCCTAGCTTGTGTCTTCGCATCATCATTACAGCAACCCAGGCCATTATCACCTATGAGTTTTGGAAACTCAGTACATCCGTACTTGGCGTTGGTGGATTCTCTTATTGCGTTGACTTGCGTGACAGAAATAAATGGAGAGAAATTGTGAATGAATAAATGATGATGCAGCCCTGAGGAGATATTCTCCCGCATTGGGTCTGATCAGCTAGTCAGGTCAGGTGCGGGTAAGGGGATGGATCTATTATGATGTGACAGGGGTAAACCAGCTCTGCTGTCGGGCCCTGCTGCAATGTCACTGATTGCACGGCGCAGTTGACCCTTGTGCAGTGTGGTGCGGTGAGGATCTGTCCCTTCTCCCTTTGGGGCTAAGATGCGAATGAATGTGTTTGAATGGATGAGTAAATGGGGAGTGTGTCGTCCTATCTCGGCTACCTCCCTTTCCTTGGAGGAAGCAGCCTAGGTATATAGATAGATAGATAGATTGTTTTAATAGTCTCTGTCAGCCTTCTTGTGATGCGAATGAATTTAATTTCGTTGTTTAGGATGACGTCAATCGTCTTAAGATATTCGTTTGTGGGGAGAAGAACGAAGCTGGCCTCTTTATCAGCAGAGCAGATAATGATTTATTATCCATGTCTTTTAGTTGCTTGGCTGCCTGCATGTGTCTCCACTGAAATACGTTATTTTTAGTCTCTTTTGCTATTTCTTGCCTCCCTAAGTAGCTCAGCACAGAGTCATTCTTCGGTCTTCACTTTTCCTCTCAGGGTGAGCTGGAGATTATCATCCAAGAGAAACTCCGTTTCCAGACGTATGTGCCATGGCCTTGGTTTGAAGAGAACGTGGCACATAATGCCGTAAGTGTGTGTGTGTGTGTGTGTGTGTGTGTGTGTGTGTGTGTGTGTGTGTGTGTGTGTGAACAGAACATAAGGAGAGGATAACTGCAGTAGGCTGGTTGGCGCATGCTAAGCAGCTCATGTAAGACTAAATTACAAGAATAAGACAGGGATAGCAATGATGGCTCCCGCCCCCCCACCAAACCCTCCAGTAGAAACCGGCAGGAAACTTTCGGAAAGAACAGAACGCAGTGTTGAAAAACTGGCATGGATATTATATAGCAAGGAGCTTAGGGAGAAAAGAGACTATTGTAGTGAAACCTGAAATGGAAAATTCATGAATTAATATCAGTTATTTTTTTTCTACATTCAATCCTAACTTGTCATATGCATATCTAGCATATGCTTGCTACTATCAATAGAAGGGGCAGCAACTTTATCACTTGGCAGTTTATTCCAATCATCTACTATTAGACTGCCAAACCACTTTCTACCTATCCCTTACTAATGTGGAATTTATCTAGTTTGAAACCATTACTTCTACTATTGATTCCAGAGGCAGTGGAACAGTGTTTTTCGGCAATAAGTTTTTATCAACGCGTTGGATTTCGGTGATGTTACTAGAGTACGTTTCAGACCCCGGCCTAACTGGCGTCAGTATGGTTTATTACCAAATATGGAGACTTAAGGCATATATAAGAGGAAAATAAGCATGCGAGGCGACTGTTCTACCCATTGCTGGAGCGAGGCTAGCGGGGAAATGCTCCGGCCCCTCACTCATATCGTGATGTCACTTTGACGTTGTCCATACAGAAACCGTCCCCTAATCATCGTATAGGTGAAATATTGGAAAGGGTGGGTGTCTGCTTTGGTAGACAGAAAATGTTGCCTATATCTGAAAAATAAGCCTGGTATTTTCGTATAGGCCTATAAGGAAGTTATCCATTTTTAACGCAGGGATGTGAATTATTGCAATGTTATCATCATATATAGAAATACCATCCACTTTAGGTGTACATTGTACAACTCCCTATATCCCCTGATTGAAGTACACTTCCAACATTACAAATGTGTAAGTGACGAAACGTGTCATATATAAGTAACATGATAGCCTTTCTTTGCACACATGATATGTTGCCTGTTATCGTCACAGTGGAATATATAATTCAGCGGAGTAAGGACACACCTGTTTAATAAGGTTACCTGAATATGAATTGTCAAGAAAAGTCAGTAATAATGTAACTACAAGGCATTTACATGAAACCTACGGCCATTGATGCAATGATACATGGTATAATGCATGTAATAAAGAGGCATGCATTGCAGTAGCCGGAGACAGAATGTGGATATATTTTGATAGGTGTACAAATGAACTAAACAACATAGCACACGGTAACTTTTATTCAGGGTCACTCTCCAGGAATAGGTCGTCATCCCCGTCATCGTCATCGCTGATGATGACGATGATGACGGGGTCCACGGGCTTGTGTTTACGTGGTTACCTCCCCCAGGGGCTGGATACTCAAAAATTCACAATGGTTGTATTTTACGAATGTGTGTTCGTATCCTTGTATTTTTGGCGTTGGTATGGCGTTTCATTCTCACTCCGAAGCAATGCATTATTGCCATACCTTGATTCATTTCCTGTTTGAGTCATCGTGACTTATAACCAAGGCCATGAAATGACGTCTGCGGACAAAGTCTTCATACGAAAGGTTCCGAACATTATGTATCATTTTTGTCATTCTTCTATGTAGCTTCTAATGAATTTATATACATTTTATAATAAGGACACCAAAACTGCACTGCATAGTCAAAATGTGACCTTACCAGTGCTAGATGTTGCTGCAGTATTACTTTTCTGTTACTCAAGCATCACGAAATCAATCCGAGGATCCTAATACAGTAGCTTTAATTCTCATATTAACACATTGTTGCCATGGACTGAGGTCTTTACCAACCATAACTCCAAGATCTCTCTCGCATTCTGAATTATTAATTCTTTATTATTCAAGTTGTCCATCTCCGATGGTCTTGCCACGATAACTTTACATGTTTCAGTGTTTCCTGCAGTGTAATACAGCAAGGCCCTTTTGTAGGTTAACACCATCGTCAGCTGACCTGATGACAACACCCTAATTTTGTGTCATCAGCAAATCTGATGATACTGCTAGTGATTCCTAAGTCTAGGTCATTTATATATACAGTGTATAGATCATCTATCTATCTATCTATATCTATCTATCTATCTATCTATCTATCTATATAATACCCAGCAAATGATAAGTGGTGCCAGGCACAACAAACTTCGCCTGATGGCAGTTATGTTGTTGCTGTTAAATGCTGATTTGTTTCTGCCATTTAGTGTCAGTATAAAATGGTAATTGAAAGTAAATGAGAATAAGAGTAAAGTGATGAAGTGTACGAGGTTGATAGATGGTAGGGGGATGAATATAGTTTTGAATGGTGAGTTGCTTGAGGAGGTAGATTGTTTTAAATATCTAGGGTCACATGTTGCTGTGGATGGAAGAATAGATGCAGAAGTGAAGTTTAGAATAAATGAAGTAGGAAAGGTGCTGGGAGGAATGAAAAAAGTGTTTAAATGTCGTTCGCTTAGAATGGATGTAAAGAGAAGGCTGTATGAGGGTGTTGTGGTACCGACTGCATTATATGGGGCTGAAACATGGAATATGGGTGTAGCAGAGAGGAAAAGTTTGAATGTAATGGAGATGAGATGTCTGAGGAGTATGTGTGGAGTGACGCATATGGATCGGGTGCGAAATGATGAAGTGCGAAGGAGAACTGGAGTTGTTCGGGAGATGGCTGGTAGAGTTGAGCAGAGGGTGTTGCAATGGTTTGGACATATGGAGAGAATGGATAATGAGCGATTGGTGAAAAAGATAACTAGATCTGATGTGAGAGGTGTAAGGCTGAGAGGAAGACCACGAATAGGATGGATGGACAGTGTGAAGAGAGCGCTGGATGCGAGAGGGATGTCTGTTGAGCAAGGAAGAGTGGCTGTGCGTGACAGAAATAAATGGAGAGAAATTGTGAATGAATAAGTGATGACGCAGCCCTGAGGGGATATTCTCCTGCATTTGGTCTGATCAGCTAGTCAGGTCAGGTGCGGGTAAGGGGATGGGTCTGTTATGATGTGGCAGGGGTAAACCAGTTCTGCTGTCGGGCCCTGCTGCGGATGTCACTGATTGCATTGCCCAGTTGACCCTTGTGCGGTGTGGTGCGGTGAGGATCTGTCCGTTCTCCCCTTTGGGGCTAAGATGCAAATGAATGTGTTTGAATGGATGAGTAAATTGAGAGTGAGACGTCCTGTCTCGGCTACCTCCCTTTCCTTGGGGGAAGCAGCCTAGGTATATAGATAGATAGATAGATAAAATGGTAATAATAATAAAAAACAAGTGGTGCTAGGCACAACAAACCTCGTCTGACAACAGTTATTTTATTACTATTAAATACTGACTCGTTTCTGCCTTTTAATGCCAGTGCACAGTTAAAGTCAAAGGTAATGGAGCAAATGTTTTCAAGTTACGCTCTCTGAAAATCCGTAATCATGTTTTTGAACTTTCAATGTCACTCAAGGTCAAAGGTCATGCTGCCAAATGAAAGCCCAAAAGAACTTCCTATATCTTGTTAACAGTAATATATATTCCACGAGTTTCGTGTTTTAGCCCCCTGAATGAATACCCGTGACCTTGAGTTTGACGTTTCAAGGTCACTTACGGTCAAGTACTGATCCCAGTGGTACACCACTACTTATTAATCCCCAACCCGACTCAGTGCCATTTATTAACTCTGTGCCTTCGTATTTTCGGCCAGGTTTCCATCTATTTTAAAATAATTATCACCCGTCTGTACTGTGTGCTCGAACCTTCCTAACCATTATTTCGTGTCGAACCCTATCAAAAGCTTTACTAAAGTCCAGATAAATCATGGCATATGCTTTATCGCTATCTACCGCCTCACATACATCCGCAAAGAAGGACAAGTTTGTGAGGCAAGATCGTCCGTATATGAGTCTGTGCTGACTTTCCTTTATGAGAAGAAGACTTTGTACGTGTTCTCTAATTATATTTGCTAAAATAGGCCAGCGTTTTTCCTGCCATTGATGTAAGACTTATTGAACGATACTTCGACGCAACTGAATAATCACCCTCTAAAAATAAATAGGTACTGCATTCGCAGTCTTCCATGACTCTGGAATTTCTGCCGAACTTAAAATATCATTAAATACGCTGTAAGTGACGAAGATCGTTGTAAGCGCGCGCACTTGTGTGTGTGTGTGTGTGTGTGTGTGTGTGTGTGTGTGTGTGTGTGTGTGTGTGTGTGTGTGTGTGTATCTATCTATCTATCTATCTCTGTGTCTGTCTTTCTACTTATCCATATATATATATATATATATATATATATATATATATATATATATATGGAAGACAATGAACATGATTGTTGCAACACGCATTTCAGGAAGAAGAGAGCGTAGGTTGATTACATTCGAGTCTGGGGAAATAGTAACCAGACTGACTATTCCTGGTCAAAATGGCTGACTGGATGTTGGTGTGGGATGATAAAGTTATTGAGAGCTAAGAGTGTGCGTAGCAACACAAGTTACTGCTATTTGAAATTTTGACTAAGATGCGGGTGGTGAAGAAGACGTTTGCACCTAGAAGGAAAATATGGAAGTTGAAAAACCAAGCAGCAAGGGATGCCTTCTATATCGAGATGAGTAGAATGGTGGCTGAACGGGGAGCTGTTGACAGATGTGTTAATAAACAGCACAGAGCTCTCAAGAACAACCTTTTCAGATTTACCAATTCAGTGTGTGGATGGACAAGGAGCCCTTCCAATACATAAGGTAACATTGTGGTGGGATGAGGACATTAAATTTGCAGTTAAGGAGAAAAGAAGGCTTTTCCCGGGAATGGAAAAGGGATGGTAACAAAGATGAATACTTGGCTGCCACGTGTAGGACTAGGAAAGAGGTATATAGGGGAAAATCTTAGTCCCCCAAATTTTTACTCGATAACCTATAATAGGTAGCGTTGAAAGGAAGAATACGATATTTAAGGTGGCAAATAAAATGAAGAGGGAAAACAGGGATATCATAAGTGAGTAGCGTGTGAAGAATGAAGAAAGAAATGTAGTGGTGAACTGTGAGGATATTAAAAGATGACTGGAGAGAGCATTATAACCGGTTGCTGAATCAGGAGTTTGACTGGTACAGGGTAGGTTTGGAGCCAGGAGATTCAGTGTTTGGTCTTTGGACTTAATTGACACTACTACAGTAAGCATGTCAATAGTCAGGATGCAGATGGGGAAGGCGGAAGGTGTGTCGGGGTTGACTGCTGAAATGCTAAAGGACTCAGGAGATATAGGCATCGGGTTAGTTACTGATCTCATAAATATGAGAGGCCGAAGAGTGTGGTTACGAGAGAGGGCCATGCCCTAACGAGTCTCTCGTCAAGTAGTGGCATTTTCTCATATATGAGCGGCCAATCCTGGCCTGGCCCGACCCGGCCCGACCTTAATTCTTTTTAGAAGCTTATGTCTCAGCAACGACAGTGCCGATCTCTGTGTGGTTGCACCATATGATAGCCCCATTCTTTAAGATTTGTTTTGACAGGTTTCATCACACCCCGGCAGTTCACGTGGCACTTGACACACGCCATGTGCATCATGTCGAAAACCTTCAAAAGAGGGTCACAAGCCAGAGAGCTTGTCGCAACGGCATGAAACTTGGTAGTTTGATAGCCATCAATATACTCAAGGCATCCTAGGGTGTAAAGTAGACTTTCAATGCTTTCTTTTTTAAATGGCCTCGCTCGTATCTCGCCGACAATGGCGTTTCACTGCTTGTAAATGAGTACAGTGGGAAGGGGATGCTCTCGAGAGAGGAATTCTAGAGGCATTAATCTTTGGGATCAGACAATGAGGGTAATGGAGAATTTTAGAAAGTATGATTAGAGAACTTGTGAATACTGATGAGATGCAATTTGGGTCTATGCCAGGCAAAGGGACCAATGATGCCATGTTCGCTGTTCGACAGGTTCAAGAAATATATATAAGAAGGAAAATATATCTGCACTTTGGTTTCGTTAATTTGGAGAAGGCCTTTGATAGAGACCATAAGGAGGTGGTGAAGTGGGCAATGAGAAAATTTGTGATCGAGGAGAGGCTGGTTAGAAAGATTATAGCTATGTATGTGGGTGCTTGCCCCCAGGTGAGAGTGAACGAAAATTTGAGTGATGGGTTTTCCATGAACGATGGTGTGCATCAGGAGTCAGTCTTGAGCCCCTTTTTGTTTACCATGTTGCTTAAAGTACTCTCACGTGACTTCAGAAATGGACTCCAGTCGGAGATGTACGTTAATGATTTGGTGTTGATTCCCGAGAATGAATGGGAAGTAGAGGAAAGATATGGGAAGTGCAGAGATGGTATGGGACACAAGGGCTTCCCAGGGAATAGTTAAAACAAAAGAGATGATCTCTAGGACTGGTGGCAGTACTGTCAAAGAAGTGCAAGTATGATCATGTGCGATGAGCCACAAGAACGAGTAAAGAAATTCCATCCTGTGCAGTATTTGTGACAAGTGGTTTGCGAAAGAGATGTGGTATTAGAGGCAGATCGTGAAGTAATACTGATATCCTGTGTGCGGTATGGTGGGGACAGCATATGGTGGTTTTCAGGAGTAAAAGAAATGTCCTTGTCTGTGAGTCTCTTGAGGATGTAGAAGATTTTTTTATTTTTTTAAATAGTATTTGGGAGACATGTTATGTGCTGTACATTAGGATGGAGCTAGCTCTGTGGCTAGAGTGAGGAGTGAATGGAAGAAGTTCAGGAAGCTGTTGCCTCTCCTGATAGAGAGGGGGCTTCCCCTCCGTGCTATGGGATCTTTTTATGCAACATGTGTTAGGAGAGTAATGCTGTACGGTAGTGAGACCTGGACAGTTAAGGAAGATGATATTTGTTGGCTTAACCCGCCCCGTCCCGTCGACGTATGGGTACGATGCAACATTTTGTATTTGCCAGTCCCGATGACGTACTGGGACATTGCGCAATTGCAAAGTCCCTAATTTGCACAATTTTCAATTTTTGTCAATGATTTTTCGTATGTATAAACGGGACACCTTCCTCCATTCCTCTACAAGATACCAAGCAGGTACAATGCCTTACACTGCATAACCTCCCCCCCCAACTGTCTTGGCAATTCACCTGTTACCAGTGACCTGGCCAATAAAGACATTCAGAGCCAGAGTGATTCCCCAATCGATGACAATGTGGAGGACAACGTTTACATAGCATTAGAGGAAGAAACAGTCAGAAATGATGATCAGGTAATGTGGCAAAAGAAGGTCAGGAATGGTGATGAGTTAGTGAGTGAAACAATGCTTATAATGCCTATATTACTGTTTTAAAACCAATATACTCTCGTACTACTGTACATATAAATTCGTACTAAATAAATAAATAAATACCGTTTATGAGTGGTGTGGAATAGTTATCCTCCCATAGAACTCGTTTTCTTTGCAGCCAGCCTGATAGAAAACCCTGTAAGGTAAGGAGGTACTCTTACCTGTATCGAGTATTTTAAACCTCAGGTGAGCGATTTCTCTATGAATTTTCGATGTTTCTCACCAAAAGCGGAGGTTTTAGCCAAAAAAAAAAAAAATCCAAAAATGCTCGGGACTAGGGGGTGTCGGAGGTGCGAAAGTGCTCGTGACGTGACGGGTTAAACGTACAGAGATGACAATGATTAGGCAGTGGAGTAGTGCGTCCTCGAATGCTAGGCCTGGGAGTAGGGGGGGCTAGGTTTACAATGGAAGTTTTGAGAGGAATGATGGGATTGGTGCGTATTGGTGTTGTGTTAAGGAGGGGTTGACTGACATGATTTGGCATGTGGAGAGGATGGGAGAGGGAAATTGGGTGCAGAAAGTGAGAAATGTGATCACTGGTGGTAGGACTAAGAGGCAAACTAGAAAAGACCTGGGACAAGGTAACAGAGTGTTGCCTTATGGATGAGGAAGTAAACAGGGAGGGTGCCAGAGATCGAGCTTCATGGAGTGTTAGTGCCAACTTTAATATATGGATGTGAGACACTTGTGTGGCATGAAAATGAAAAGTCAAGAGTAAAAGTAGTGGAGATGGGACTGCTGAAGAATGTATGTGGAATACAGAGGGTGGATAGGATACGAAATAATGTGATTCGTGAAAGATGTGGCGTGAGGAAGTCGGTGGACACCAGAATCAAAGAGAGTGTACTGAGATGGTATGGTCACGTAGAGCGAATGGTAACAATAGAGTGGTAAAAAAGGTATACCTGAGAGAATCTGAAGGAGGGAGGAAGAGTGGTAGGCCAAGAAGAAGGTGGAGAGATATGGTGGATGAATGTGTGAGGAAGAGAGGTTTGAAAGTCAGTAAGGTTAGGGAACTGACAAGAGATCGTGCTGGCTGGATGAATGTTGTGAGGAGAAGTGGAGGACCAGGGTTTTGGCACCCCTTTTTAATGTGACAGCGTCCGGACTGACTCTATCGGATACGTTTATGTGAAGCAACAGAGCGTGGTGAGTTTTCGTCGTATCAGATAAAGCAGGATTCCGGGGGCTTGAATGATGAGTGAATGGATGCGTGGCCCATTGGAATGGGCAAATTTGGGTTGTCTGGACATTGTTACTCCTCACCCTGCCCTAGAGTGGGAAAGGAGGTCCGGATGATGATGATGATGATGATGATGATGATGATGATGATAAATAGAAAGACAGACAGATAACTGGACAGATAAACAGACTGATAGATAAACAGATAGGCATATGCTGTAATCTCACAAAATCCGTACCGGTACCAACACTGGAGTTGCATCCATCTGCTAAAGAACTACCTGTGTGTGTGTGTGTGTGTGTGTGTGTGTGTGTGTGTGTGTGTGAAGGAGTTGAATACCTCCCTGGTATAATGCTGTAATAAATACTGAACAATTACTAGAGCAGGGACTTCTCACGATTCTGTGACGCGGTAGTCACAGACTACCGAGATGTCACAGACTACCGGGGGACTGAAATTGGGATTGGGAAAGGTGATCCTTTTAGGTATGGGACAACAGGATAGGGAAGGAAACGTAACTTAAGAGTTGCCATGTCCTGACGATGGCCCTAAATTACCCCGGATGTCATGTGACTTCCCCAGCTTATTAACAGTGCCCACCATGGCCAGGGCAAGGCCATTCCAGTCGAGAGTCAATTCTGAGGGTGTGACTGCCTGTGGCGTCCGATGTAATGTATATTACAAAAAGTACTGCACATACACTTGTACTGTACTCTACAAAACTTATGAAAAGGGACACTAAACCCACTGTAGCAATGGCTAGGAGAGAATTAAAGGTAACTTCATCCCCTTCCTGACTCAAGGAAAAATGGTGGATTCAGGGGTGAGAAGATGAGTGTGAAGAAGTAACACATAGCATTCAACTGCCTTCTCTTGTGGGAAGAATTTAGGGCACCAGTCGAGAACACAGAGTACGGATATGAGGCACTGTACACTCAAAGGGTCACTGTTAACACCAATGATGATTAAAGCAAATGACACATGTAATTATAATAGCAGTATCGTGCTTTCCATCCCTGAAAGAGCTGGGTCTTGCAAAATTGTGAATTGCCTTTGATCAAGGACGAAGCCTGAAATGGATCCCCTTCCATGAGATCTGCTCTGTACTCTGACTAGAAAAACAAGAGAAATCCTGGTCTTCCATGCTTTTAGTGGTTGCGATGTAGTGTCAGCATTTCGAGGCAAAGGAAAGATGTCTGCTAGGGATACTTGGAATGTGTATGATCAGGCCACAGTCGTCTTCTCGGATCTTAGCCAACATCCACCACTCAATGATGACCACAGATCGAATAAAAATGTTGTTATTTAGGCCGTTTTATTTTTTGTATGTGTGTATGTGGATTGGGTAATTGGGAATAATGTGGTGAAGAGTGTAGAAAATTTTAAATATCTGTGAACGATTGTATCATCTAATGGATCATTAAACAATGTAACTGAGGAGAAGGTTAGACAAGCTTGGCGAGCTGTTGGAATGTTGAAATCTGTTTGGAATAATAATATACTTTCCGTACAAACTAAAGTAAAAATTTACAAGTCCATGGTTAGACCAATTTTAATTTATGGGCATGGGTCATGGTACAGTACAATAATTGCAACAGATCAGAAAGCACTAGGATGTGAGAATAAAATACTGAGAAGGATACTTGGGGTAAAGTGTCAAGACAGAATTACAAATAAAAGAGTAAGGGATATTACAAGAATGGAACCAGTTGATGAATATGTGAGACTGTCTCGCTGGAAGTGGCTGGGGCACATATATAGAAAAAAAAGCAGTTTACTACAGGATGTGCCAGAGTGGACTGCTAAAGGAAGAAGAGGCCGAGGTAGGCCGAGGGAAACCTGGTTGAGGACAATGAAAAGAGAAGCAGGAGAGGAGTGTTGGTGGGACCTTAATGAGATGGCACGAGACAATTATTGGTGGACAGAGTTCATCGAGGACCTATGCATCCCGAGGGGTGCCACAGGAAATGACTGATTGATTGATTGTGTGTGTGTGTGTGTGTGTTATGTATGTGTGTGTGTGTTATGTATTTTCACCAAAATATGTGATGGAAAAACTAAAACATGTGGTTTTAATCAGTACTTTGTCTCCATGAAAAAATTCAGGAAAATAAAATCACAAATGATACACAACCAATCCTGCAACCAGGGGGGACAGGGGTGGATTCCCCCTGAAATCTATTGACATTTCAAAACAATAGCCTTATATATTACTAAATGATCAGTTGATCACTATCAGCAAGCCATGAACTGAAATTAAGTACATATAACTAAAAGAAAAAAAAAAAGGAAAGGAAAGGAACATATTAACTTTTGAACTGGTAAATGATTTCCCTCCAAATGAAAATCTGGCTAGAGACTTGTATATAAAATATAGTACTATAAAATATATATAGCTCAGACTGCTGAACGATTGTAAAAGCAATTTGTAACTATAATTTTGTTCAAATTTTCTTTGTAAGATGCTGTCTTCTGTCAGTCAACACATTTTTATTGGATAAAAATAGTGCTATTTAGGCCATTTTGGGTACATCTCTAGCAGAAATAATAGTTTTTTTTTCTTTTTGCAAAAAACCACATGAAAAATAATTTTTACGTGCTTCACATATTATCCCGATTTCTGCTGATGACACTGATATGCAGACTTTGGAGAAGCATGTAGTCACCAGGTATGACAGGTCCAGCAGTGCTGTAGAAGTTAATGAGATACGACTGGACTTGTTTGCAAGAAAACAATGGTCATGTAACTCTATTCCACCAACTCAAGATGCTCTTCTTCAACAAGCAAAACGTGCTGCCTTCCAGGTAGGGTGCGTATGGAGTCAGGCAACTATATGGAGGCAACAGTACCTAAATCTTAGAAACCTGGGGTGAACAAAACATTGCGAGGTACAGATGGTGTGATGGACGACTCTCCAATCTACTGTCAAATGTTGGCAACAGCTGACGAAATGCAGATGTAAATCGAATGCCATGGAAGATGCAAATGTTATCGGTTTGGCCTGAGCTGCACAGCACTTTGTAGCTGTGTGTGCCAATTTTAAGGTTGAATAAATCCACAATGATGCATGCAGATCCCTGCCTACCATGAAAACTGAACCATCAGGGAAAATATTGGGCCGAGACATAAAACGTCTTAAACCTTCCAAAAATGATGACTAAATCCATCATACAAACCAAGATGATGAGAAAATAGAATCTCCATGTTTCAAAACATTGGGATTGGCCCCTCAAAGAATAATAAGTTTGTTTTCTCCCTGTAAAACAATTAACTCTAAGCCCTTGACCACCCCGTTTGGGATACATGGCGTCTGGCAATGGATGGATGGATGGAACCATAATTTGGTGGCCATCTTGAAAATTTTCGGGCATACTGGATTTTCTTTTGGCCAACGTTAAGTTCTTAATCCCTACGTGCTGGCTGAAGTGTACAGCTGTCACGATTCAGGGTGTGGAGCGGCTGCTGGTTGATGGGATTAGCCGCAAGCATCTTCCCGCCACCCCTTGAACTCACAACCATTTTCTATGACACCCATAAGGTAGGTTGGCCCCACAGATACCCCACGGATGCGCGGCTCAGTCTGTACACGGCACTGGTAGTGTGAGGAGCCATGTCTTCATCATTGTTGTTGTCCAATTCTATCCCACCCCATGCAGGGCCAACTGCATCATGGAACCCCGCGAAAGTACTGTCCTTAGTGCCAGGGAAAAGGGCTCAGTGATAGTGCCATCGGTCATGCCTTGGACAACACTGTGTCCTCATGGACACTTAGTGAGAGTACATCTTTGAAGGAGAGAAGGAGTTACCACATGGAAATTGAACTTTCTCGCCCTCCGACCTTTCCCACTCTCAGACGCCTGAAAAGGCTTTCAAACCCTTGCAACAGGAAGGCAAGGCCCTTGACAGTGATGCGTTCACTAAGGAGGAGGACGTAAATGACCCAGCACACTGGGCAAGTGAGCATGGAGATGGCAGTCATCTGCAAAATAAACACTGACAAGCCATATCACCACCGCACACGCTGCATGCTCGCCGTTGTCTCACCCTTGAAGGTCCACCTTCACCTCAGCCGAGTACTGCAGGGGCGGAATCACCACAACTGGGCCCTTTAGGAGAGGAATCATCCACATGGAAGGCCCGCATCAGGTGAATCATCAGCCCCTTGCTCCCCCACCTCCCACACCTCTCCCTCTCCTTCCCCCTCACCCCCTGCATAAACATGGTGCACATGACAAATGGCCCGCTTTACCAGGTGTGGGTAGTGTGGATACCTTTGTCTAGGAAGATGGAGCAGGGTTTGAGCCCTCTGTGCCAGTGTTTGATGAGGAAGGAGCAGGTGTTCAGGCAGATGAGCTTCTCCCCAGGCCCTGGACTATTAGCAGCATTTTCAGGGTGATATTCACGACTATAGTTATGCGATACCTGTAGGAAGAAATAAATTTCCACCAGGCTATGTGTGTCCAGTGACGACAGGGCTGCCAGCAAAAGCAAGCACATCAGGAACTGGCAACCTGTGGAAGTGGGGGAGTTGTTTGTGTGGCTAGCCCTTACCATGTTGATGGTGCATGTAAGAAAACATGTGCTCCATGACTACTGGTCGGTAGATAAACTCGTGGGCACACCTGTCTTTGGTAAGTATATGGCATGTGATAGGCACCTGGGCATCCTAAGGTTTCTCCATTTCAATAGAAATTATGTTCCTGCACCGAACAACACGTTGTGGATAATAAGATCAATTCTAACAATGCTTAAGTAGTAATTTTCCAGTTTTTTTCGTCCGTTTCTGAAAGTGATAATTGACCAGTTGCTGGTGTTATTCAGGGGCAGATTGGCATTTATTCAGTATGTGCCATCCAAGCATCACTGCTCTAGGCTGAAATTCTTTGTCCTTTGTGACTGCAAAACTGGATATGTGCTTGATGTGATAGTTTATTCAGCAGCGGATATTGATATACCTAGTGACGATCCTCACGGATTCTCGGCAACAGTCGTGAAAGTACTGATGGAAAGGTGTTTCAACAGGCACCACATTCTGTACACTGATAATTGTTACACTTCCCCGGAACTGACCAAGTATTTGCTTCAACATGGTACTTGGTCCTGTGGAACTGTTCGGGAAAACAGAAAGAATTTCCCTGTATTTCCAACAAATACTGAGAAAGGAGCCCTTCTTACCAAGAAATATGGCAACATGTTAGCCTTTCTCTGGCATGACAAGAGACGGGTTAACATGTTGTCAGCAGGACATAATGGTGTGTCTGAGGAAACAGGAAAAACAGACTAAATGATCATGGAACCCGTGTTGACGACAGATGCCCTCAACGATTATATTATCAGCCTGCGGCTCGTTGATAAATCGAACGTGCAAATTGGTGAGGCTGATTGCATACGTATGTCTTGCAGGTGGTACATGAAGGCGTTTTTACACCTTCTTGATATCGCCATCTTGAACAGTTTCATACGATTCAAGGAAACCTCTCTCTCTACGACTTTGAGATAGAGCTTGCATGCGAACTCCTTGAAGAGTATTCAAGTGCACAAGTGCCAGGTGCTAGGTGGGGGACGCAGACAGTACCTACAGTGGACAGACTAAGCTGTGCTGAGTATTTCCGGCGGCACAGGCTGGTAGATATTGGCCGTACCACAGTAGATTGTCAGGCATACAGGCAGTGCCACGTCAGTAACACGACCAAACGCCGTCCCTCAGCACGAAAATAGCCACCCTACCAATGTGCAGAGTACAAGGTCCCCCTATGCCCTAAATATTTTTGCAAGTATCACTCTGAGCATGATTAATGAACAGGTGTGTGGGCAAGTGTAAACAGTATACAAGTATGGGCAAGTGTGTGTTTTCTTTTTATAAATAAGTGAAATGTTAGATATTATAAGTGATTTCTAGTAAGTGCTATGATATGTGTTTTACAATAAGTTCTACAAGTGCAGTGCAACAAGTATTACTTTTTATTGCTTATTGGTAAAAAAATTATTGGAAATACCTTGAGTTAATCTACCTGTTACATGAAAGAAAACCACTTGTGAGCGGGCCAGAAAGAAAATTCCCTTGTTGGGTATAACTAAATGTTTTTCCTCGATACTCAGGAAAATTGTGCTGAATATGTGAACACAAGCGTATTCGTGATGTGAAGTACAAATATGTAAGTTGTGTTTAACATTTGTAAGATTTTCACGATGCCCTTGATTGGTAGAAATCAGTCTGAATTATAGTTCAAGCAATTACCTCATACTCAACCATACTGCATGAAACAGCCACAGCATTTACTTGTCAAGTGCTATTACCTGTAATCGTGATGTCAAGTGCAATTATAAACGTCGTAGTAGAGGTAAATTATTATAATTGATGCAAGAAGTGAGTACAGAAAAACAAAGAGCTATTTTTTCCCCACACACCTACGGGGCATAGTGGCACTATGAAACAGGCAGAAAACCCATTGGGGAATCCCATGGACAAGGTGATGACTCATCCTTATGATGGTAAGTAAGGAAAATCAAGGATTGAGTGGAATTTTCCACATTCCATCCAAGGACGCCCGGGCAGTGTTACAATCACACTCCGGTCAGTGATGCCAACGCTAGCCAGCGAGTCCAAGGTCACTGCCAGTGGTGCACGGTCAGAACCAGCCTACCTAAGAGTGTAAAACCAGTCGTCTTCATCTTATCCTTACTCATCGACCGGACCACCTAGAGACCTCGGGATACTTTCATTTGAAACAGAAAGATTGATGAGTCTTATGTATCTTTATTTTTTCTCTAGCTATTAGAGTTTGGCAGATATTAGGGTTTGAAGTGAGAGTATTTTTTGCAAAATCCCAGAAATTCCCCATAAGGAGTTGGCGATGACGGGAAACCCCCGGCAGATAAGGTTTAATAAGCAGCCTAAAGTTGAACCACATGCAAACTTTCATGCTTGTATCAACATCTGAACGATTTTCACTTAGATGCCTCACTACATGGTCACCATCTGCCACTTCGGATCCACCATGAACCACCTGAGCTTATGGCTGACAGACGTGGCTGAATCAAGGATCTGTGGCAGTTCATAAGAGACTGTGTGTAAGCAACTTAAAAGGCTGGACACCAGAGATAACAGTGGTTTTCACAGATGTGTGAAAAGATGAATTCACAGCTTAACAGTGCTTCATGTTAGGATTTTTTTTTTTTAAGTACCCTTAAAAAGCCAATGAAGAATAGGGCACAAACTAGGTAAGAATACGGCACATGAATTGATCCATGTGGTGTGCATTCAGGGGCAAGATTTTAAATCACAAGAAGAGTGCATTCATTCATGCTGATGACTGTCAAAAGACTGGCTTAGCCCTGCACATCAAGTGACAGTGGCAACCTGGCAAGAACCTGGCATGGGCTTGGTTCTCACATACAAGGCAGTATTCCAGGTGACATAAGAGACTTCGTACCACTATTTCCTCTGCGATTTACTGTGCATATTACCCTTTTTGTTTTATCATCGAGTTACTGCGACAAAGTATGTCGATATTAGAAATATAAGCGACCAAAAGAAGTTGTAAAACAAATAATAAATTCTTAACACTGATTATATGAATCCTAGTAGAATACGGTCCCAAGTACTGGGCGTTGTGCACTATCGGTTCTATGAAATTATTGGGTCATGTGCTTCTATACTCATCATCAAACAGTGGACTTATGGTTCATCTTTGGCAAATACAAAAACGGTCACTTCCATGACCACGGCTTGTTTGTGGTGGTCACTGGTGACCGACTTGTTAGGTAACAGCAATGACTGACCACGAGTGAAATGTAATGATGATATTATGATGAAGATAATGCAGATGGCGATTTTAGTGATTATGCTACTGATGATAATTATGACGGAGAAAGGGTTAAGTAAATTAACTGTAGTGATAAACATCATAAAACAGTGAAAATGATATTATCGTAACCATTGTAACAGAAATTCCAAGTCACATGCATTCATTGATAAGATGAAGTATTCATAGCCCACTTTGAGAACATGCATTGGAAAGAAAAGTGCTGCTATATACTTTTCTTTAGGCTTTAAAAATACCTGAAATATTTCAGAAGAAAAGGGAAACCAATAAGGTCAGTATCATTTGTAATACTATACTAAAAAAAACTGCAGTAACAAACCTGAGAAATTAAGCACTATAAGTTCTTTAAAAGTATAATGACCTGAATTGTAATCTTTCACAAATAATACACAAAGGCAAATTCACCTGGATGAAGCTGGAGCGGATCTGCCCTGTCAAAGGCTTCACAGTTCACCAAACGGTCGATCCTTCCTGCGTTCAGATAAAGAAGCATTTGGAATCCCAGGCAGATGGCCAAGACTGGTATTTCATCATTCCTTTCTTCCTTAGCCTTGAGAATCAGGTCATACATGAAGCGACCAGCCCTGCCGTATCCACTGTGTTTTGAGTAGAAGGGTACTGACCCGCCAGGCAAAACCATCCTTTGGGAAGATAAGTAAAATATTGTTGAAAAAGGGTCAAACTAGTATTATGTACATTCTTAACTTCACTTTGATGACACGTTGTTCCACATAAGTTTGCCTATGTGTGGTTGGTGGGGGCACCCATCGTACTCATCTGATGTACTGGTACCCTCAGGTGAGTATACTGTGTGACTTATCAAATTATTTCAAGCAACGCAGAAAAGCGTTCACACTTGCTATATGTCTGGACTAACGCCCTAGGTCCCGACACACCTACTGGGGCACCAATTACCTACTCTTATGACTTAGAGATGGTTTTAGTCAACTCAAAAATTACTTTCGGTGAAGGGTTTAGTGGAGGACATCTCTAACCTCGCTAGATCAAACAGTATATTTCGAGATAACAGCAGCAGGATTATCCAAATAATAATTGAACTGATGGAGAAGGCAACAAATGTCATTCTCACTCAAGTAGACTTAAATCATAAATGTGCTGTTTCAGTTTAAACAGATGGCAACATAAATGTCACGGCTTAAATGACTGTTGTGTAGGTAATGTTTCATTACGCCGTACTCCATATAAACATTAAGATGATTACCCACAATACGGAATGACATAACGTATCCGTGAGCACAAGTTTTTTCAAACGCTCTAGTCCAGTGACATATTATTGGTTTATTCCTATCATTACAAGATAATTTAACTGAATTTATTGGTGAAGAGGTAAATGAAGGAAAATCCGACTCGGCCACTTTGAAAAGTCGGTCCAGAACTATTGGCATGAGAATTACGTTCTCTCAACCAGACCGAGATGATAAGTTAGGCACACAGTTGATACCACGTAAAGCATGGGGTGATGGGTGAGGCGAGCTGATGAAGGATGAGGAGTAGTTATTACTGAGTCATAAGGGGGAGGGGTGATGGTTGGGGTGAGCATAGAAGCTTAAGGTGAAGAATGAAGAACGGGACTGGAGTTAGGCAGGGGGTAAATTGATAAGGCAAAAAGGAAGAGTTAGAAATTTGTGAGTCAAGGCATGGGTAAAGACTACTGATTTTTTTATGCAAAGAAGAAGGAACCAAAAGCCAGGATCACGCAAACTGTTCCGTCCAAGAAAACAACAAAAACAATGCAACAGGGAGCCAAATTCAAGATCCGTTCATTTCGAGATGCCTGGGCACACTGCGTTTGAGAGATTGGAGATTATAGGAAGTAGGAAATAAAGACAGAGGGGGACAGTTCCAGAGTTTACCTCTTCAATAAATGAGGGACTGGGAGTAACGGTTAACTCTTGCAGTTGGACAGAAAAGGGATGAGAGTTTGTTGATAGACGGGTGCTACGCACCTGTCGTAGAGGTGGAGGGATGAATGCAGACAGTTCAGCTGAGCAATGACCATTGAGGTAGTGACAGAAAAAAGATAAAGATTCAACAGTGCAGCGAAGAGACAGAGGTTGTAGGAAGCTAGTAAGAGGAGGAGAATTAATGAGACGAAAAGCTTTTAACTCCACCTTGTTGAGAAGAGTTGCATGTGGTGAGCCTCCCCACACATAAGAATTGTACTCTACAGAGAGGTGTATAAAACCCAAGTAAAAACTGAACATCTGTGCAGGGGTAAAGAAGGCACGGAGTCAGCTTAGCACACCTAATCTCTTGGAAGATTTTACAAGAGATTTAATATGATTTTTCCAAGATAAATTCCAAGAGAATGAAACCAAGTATGTTTAAGGATGATGCAGGATTGAGCTGAATATTATTAACCCGCCCCGTCCCGTCGACGTATGGGTACGTTGCAATGGTTTGCATTTGCCAGTCCCAGCGACGTACCGGTACATCGTGCAATTGCAAGGTCCCTAATTTGCACAATTTTCAATTTTCGCACATGATTTTTCGTATGTATACACGGGACACCTTCCTCTATTCCTCTACAAGATGCCAAGCAGGGACAATGCCTTACACCGCATAACCTCCCCCCCTCACGCCATTGTCTCGGCAATTCACCTGTTACCAGTGACCTGGCTAGTAAAGATATTCAGGGCCAGAGTGATTCCCCAATCGATGACAATGTGGAGGACAATGTTTACATAGCATTAGAAGAAGAAACAGCCAGAAATAATGATCAGGTAATGTGGCAAAAAAGGTCAGGTATGATGATCAGTTAGTGAGTGAAACAATGCTTATAATGCCTTTATTACTGCTTGAAAACCAATATACTCTCATACTACATATACATTCGTACCAAGTAAATAAATAAATACCGTTTATGAGTAGATAAAATAGTTACCCTCCCATAGAACTCGTTTTCTTTGTTGCCAGCATGTTAGAAAACCCAGTCAGGTAAGGAGGAACTCCTATCTGGATTGGGTATTTCAAACCTCAGGTGAGCGATTTCTCTATGAATTTCCGATGTTTCTCACCAAAAGCGAAGGTTTTAGCCAAAAAAAATTTTTTCGAAAATACCTCGGGACTGGGGGATGTCGGAGGTGCGGAAAACCTCGGGACGTGACGGGTTAAACATTAGTGGGTACTCCTGTAGAAGATTTTGTTGGGTTGATAGATGTAAGAATTAAGTCTTTGCTGCATTAAAAACAAGATTACTTTTACCCCAGTCAGAGATATGAGCCAAGTCAGACATTAGCTGTGCCATAGCCTCATCCCTCGTGTTGAAGTAACCGCTGAGATGGATGTTGCGGGAACCGAATGGAAAAGTGACAGGTGGAATCATCAGCATATGAGTGGATAGGGTTAGATGTACAGCTTTGAATGTCACTGATGAATAAAAGGAAGAGAGTTGTGATAGGACAGAGCCCTGAGGAACACCACTGTTGACAGATCTAGAAGAACGGTGGCGGTCTACAACGGCAGCTGAAGAACGACCAGAAAGGAAGCTATAGATGAAGGCACAGATAGAAGGATAAGAACTGTAAGAGGGCAGTTTGGAAATGAAAGATTTATGCTAGACTCGATCGAAAGCCTTTGAGATGTCATGTGCAATGACAAAGCTTTCGCCAAAGTCCCGAAAGGAGGATAACCAGGAGTCTGAAAGGTAGGTGAGAAGATCGCCAGTGGAGTGTTCCTGACGGAACCCATACTGATGATCAGAAAGAAGTTTGTGATAAGAAAGATACCTTAAATTTTTTCTGTTAAGAATAGACTCAAACACTTTTGAAACACAGGATGTTAAAGCAATAGGGCGATAGTTACAGGGTTGGGAATGGTCACCTTTCTTTGGGACAGGCTGAACGAGAGGAAACTTCCAACAAGAAGGAAAGGTACAAATTGACAAAGATGAAAAAGTTTACCAAGGCAGGGTGTAAGCACAGAAGCACAGAGCTTGAGGACAACAGGAGGGACCCCAGCAGGCCCATATGCCTTGTCAGTATTGAGTCCAGTGATGGTAGAAAATACAACTGTAGAAGAAATTTTAATGTCAGCCATAAGCAAGTCAGAGGGGGGAAGTGATGGAGGAACGGCACTGGAATTGTCTAAATGGAACTGGAGGAGAAAATATGAGCGAAGAGTTCTGCTTTATTAGTGGCAATAGCCACAGAGCCATCTGCGTAGAAAAGAGGTGGAAAAGATGATGAGGTATAGTTGTTAGAAAGGTTTTTGACAATATGCCAGAAGCAGCAGGAAGATTTCGAGTTGGAAAGTTAAGAACATTTAGTAAAAATGAAACTATTTTTTTGGAGAGCAATGAAAAGACGGCACAATTCCAGGCAGAATTATAAAAAAAGATGGGATTCAGGGGTGGGTTGGCTCCAGTACCTTTCATAGACCCTCTCCTCGTTATGGACAGAATTAAAAGAAGCGTGAGTAAACCAAGGCTTTCTTGCATTAGTTACAGGATATGAGAAAAGAATGTATGCTTCCATTCCAGAGAGAATAACTTCTGTAATGCACAAGGCACAGTCAGATGGCGCCTAGCCATGGAAGCAATAATCATTCCAGGGAAAATCAAAGAAGCACTGCCTGAGGACCTCCAAATCAACAGCTCCAAAGTGCCACAACCGATGTTTCTTTGGAGGGTCCACAGGCCATACTCGGGCGATAGGACAGGTTAATGTAATAAGGTTGTGATCGGTGGAGCCCAACGGAGAGATATGATTAACAGTGTAAACAGAAGGATTAGTCGTAAGGAAGAGGTCAAGTATGTTGAGACTCTCCAAGGCAGTCAGAGATGGGTAAGGTGCTGTACAAGCTGCACTAGGTCATTATGGATAGAAAAGTTGTAGGCTTGTTCACCAGGTGTATCAATGAAAGGAGAGGAGAGCCAAGAGTGGTGGTGAACATTGAAATCTGGAATGGAGATTTCAGAGAAAGGAGATAAGGGTAGGATGTGTTCCATCACAGACGCAAGAGAGTCGAAGAATTTTTCATAGTCTGTAGAATAAGGGGATAAGTAAAGAGCACAGACATGTTTAATCAAAGAATGACAGGAAAGCTGAAGCCAGAGAGCAGAGAAATCAGAAGAATCAAGTTCAGGAACATGAGCAAAATAAACCGTTCCATACATATACACAACAGCACAGAGGGAGGGGTGATGCATGGAAAGGTGGATGAGGCACTGAATGATAGTTATGGCATGTGTTGAGGGAAAAGGAACATGAAGTAAGGAGTGAAAGGTTAGACATGAGATGAGGAGTGATGGATGAGGTATGGACTGAAGAGTGAGGCATTGGAGTGAGGGATGAGATACTGTATACAGTAACGTGTGAGGTGTGAGGCATGACGTGAGAGGTCGGGGTGAGGCACAGGATACGGGGTGACTGAAGTGATATAGAGTTATTGATTATGGGTTAGATATGAGGTGAGGAGTGAGGCGTGGAGTAAGGGAGAGGCAAAAGAGAAAGGAATAAGGTATGAGGAGAGGGATGAGGAATGAAGGCCTCAGTATGGGGAAAGGGTGCATTGTGAGGGTTCACGGATAACATGATATATAGGGTTATGAGGTGGCGAAAGGAGGGTGTGGTATGGGGTGAATGGTGAGGCGTGGGGTGAGGGAAGAGGCATGGGTCGATTTTTATTATTTTTTTTTTTAATGCAAGAATGGAGCCAAAGGCCACGTGCCCGCAAAACTATTCCCTTCAAGAAAAAATAAAGGTTAGGTATATATTTATTTACTCACTCTGTTGCTATAATAAAGAAGGTTCGCTATTAACTGTTTATGGTGTTAAATGCCTTTGTAGTTATGGAAATCATGCTTCTGTCTTCTGTCAAAAAATTTCATATAAACACAGCATTTTTACAATATTAGCTGACTTACTGAACGCTTAACTGTAACAATAGTTCTCTCAGACACTGAGAGGGACCACAGCTATATTTCTGTAAAGATACAGCTTTACAGCTTTTGTAATGTTCTCGAAAGCGTGTTACAAAGAAAACACTGAGCAGATTTGATTCCGGTACTTATCATTAGCTAAATGGCAAAATTTTCAGCCAAAATTCGCAGCAAACTTTTTTATCATAGGATTTTCAACCAGATAGTTGTATTGCAATCAGTTTATGAGATATTTCAATTTCAAATATGCATTTTTGCAAAAAAAATTAATATATGGCCTTCAGAAATACTTGGCACAAGTACCCAAGGGAATTTTCCGGTATGATATCATAAAGATCTAAAAAAATAAAAATGAAAGTGCAGAGAGAAATAAAAACTTAACAAAATAATCTTCGCCATAGGTATGTACAGTACATTTGTCAAATAATAATGCTTACTAGTGTTACTGACAAGCTATTTTTCTTAAAGGTGTGGCAGAATTTCGTTAGAAAGAAAGCATACCAGATTTTGCATCATCTTATTCACAAGCTTACTACACGATATCGTAAGGCCAGCACGATTATTTGTTCAGTTTTATTCAAGAGGTTTGGATGAATGTATCCTTCGTAATATGAAGACTAAAACATTCTTTTCGTTAAAGAAGCGGGTTCATAATATAATGAAGGTAACTCACTGATATTTAACAGTGACAGCAAAATACCAGCCTGCATTGCCAACTCTTCATCACACCAGGTCGAAGGCCAATCGAGTCAGGGTGACCGACCGTCCCATCCCACATCACCGACATACTCGTATGATGCACTTCTATATTAACACTAAATTTATTAGTTAGCAACCTCAATATATCTCCCACAGTACAGATACTGTCACTGTGAGGTGTAAGGCTTGCAGATGAAACCCTGCTTGAGCCTTCTATAAAAGTAATAAATCACTATGCAATATTACCATTATGGCCTCTTTGATATGAAACAGGGAATATTTGGTAGAATGTAATGCCAATGATTCTCCAAACGACAAAATAAAATTACTAAGTCATCATTTTCACTGACATGTGTCGGATGAAAGATATGCAAATATAAAACTGAAGTGCTTGTTTATCAACCCGCGACCCTTCACCATAGAACTTGTTGCACTTAAATTAATTCGAAATATAATTCCCATGCATGTGATTCATGATATCGTTAGCTACTAGTGAACAAAATTACACATCTATTGATATTACCCCCGATTCATATTTGTAAAGAATCAGAATCACCATCAATAAAGCCAACTGCCTAATGCCTGACATCCGGATTAACTCCTCATATTTCACATCATATAAATTTGCTGTTATAAATTATCGCTGGTTCTTTGAAAACAGTGAAAAAAGAATACGGAAGTGAGCATGGATGTAAAAAGGTCGCTGCATGACGGTATTGCGACACCAACTCTAACATATGGAAATGCAGCTTGGACCTTGTTGGAAGAACACAAGTCAAGAGTGAGACCAATGGAAATGAGTTCTTTGAGAGGAACAAACGGAGTTACATGGAGAGAACATTGACAAAGGAGGAAGTGAAGGAGCGTTGTGGTGTGGATGTGATGGAAGGCCTTAGGAGAAATACTGTGTGATGGTTTGGCCATGTGGAAAGAATAGACAGCGAAAGACTAACGAGGAGAGTATGTGAGTGTGGTTGAGGGAGTGAGAAAGAGTGGGAGGCTGAGGATGAGACGGAGGGATGGAGTGGAGAGGTATATGAGAGAGGGGGATGTGAGCTGGGAAAAGGGCAGTGAAATGGCAGGAACAGGGCGACAAAGGAGCGATTTGTTTATGGCCACCTCTTATGGGAATAACGTGTTTAGCAATAGACAGATAGAAAGAAAACTTCCCCCTCCCCCTGCCTGCTTTTATGACGGTCCCGTCCTCTGTGTATAAGGCGTCACACGTTTTACTTGTATTTACATGACCATACGTATTTTTTAACAGGAGTGCATGTTCGTTATATCTCCATGGAAGAATAACGGGAAAAACATCAAGCACCAAATGCTTTCATTACCATTTGTTTTTCGCAGAACAGAAAAACACTGTAGCAACTGCGATTTCATAGCATCTTAATATATTAGTCACTCACACTACTCTCACTTCAGCATCATTCTCTCCCACATTCCACAATGCTGACCCTTGTCACGTTAACCCCTCTTGTCACCTCCCACCATTACGACTTCTTGAAACCCTGACTCACAGTCTTTCACCACTAACTTTTGCTATCGTCCCATGAGAGATTGTTTACTTAACTATAAATAATGTTATATGAAACCTATCATGGTTTCATTCTTGTCTTAGAAGCAAGGGTGTTGATAATTTTTAATTTGTGTGTTGTGAAGAATACCTCAGTGTGCGGATCATTCTAATATCAGGAGAGGAATATATCACAGTAACTGCCAACGTTAAGCATGTATCCTTACGGATTCTTCTCGTAGCATATATAACTTGATAGTGAGATAACAATACCTGTATTAACCAAACGGGAAAGCATGACGGTTGAGTTAGTTTAGGGTGAGTATGAACTGAGGTAATTAGGGAGCAGACATGTTCATGGCAGGCAGTTGGCATTATGATGATACAACAGAGGCTTATAAGTGGCTTGAGGACTGATTTGATACGTGGCTGTAGTGGCTTAATAAATTATTACAGTAGCTTTACGAGTGAATGCGGATTGGCTTTATAAACTGATTTTTCCAACTGATTTACCTTTAGCACTGTGTGTGTTCACTGACTAGGTAAAAAACAGAAAATAAGTCTACAAAAACATTACAAATATCATGCCCTCCCTTCTCTCTCTCTCTCTCTCTCTCTCTCTCTCTCTCTCTCTCTCTCTTAACCAGGTACACTTCATAGTAGTAGCATTAGTTGTAGTGGTAGTAGTAGCAGTAATAATAATAATCTATCTATCTATTGCCAGACGCCTCAATCCCGTTTGGGGTGGCCACAAACAAATCGCCTCCAAGTCGCCCTGTCCCCCGCCATCTCAATGCCCTGCTCCCAACTCACAACCCCCTCTCTCATATACCTCTCCACCCCATCCCTCCATCTCATCCTCGGCCTCCCCCTCCCTCTTCCCCCCTCCACCTCACTCACGTACACTCTCTTCGTCAGTCTTTCACCCTCCATCCTCTCCACATGGCCAAACCACCTCAGTGTGTTCCTCACAACGCTTCCTATCACATCCACATCCACACCACAACTCTCCTTTATATCAATTCAATTCAATTCAATTCAATTCAAACAGTTTATTAGCCATATATATATATAGGTACATTTTTTTTCTTTAATACAAGATATATAAACATGGCTGGGACCGTTAAATGAAGCATTTTTTACAGTCCCCTAAGAAAATATAAATAAAATAACGACGCCTTGTAAATGTCCAGTACTTATATACAGACAAACTTTTGCATATATTGTACATTGCATATATGATCAACATATAAATCGCAATAATTTATATTTACAATGAGCTTAAATTCCAAAATATATACATGAGATTCTATTAACGAATTAATACACATAAATATAGAAACACTTGTATATACACATACATACTCATATGAATGCATAGTGGATGAACAATATATGAATGACTAATGAGTAATTAATATGTGCTAAGTATATATTTCTTTGTATTTATTTTAAACGTGGCTTTGTTATTAATACATTTTAAGTGTTCAGGCAGATCATTCCATTTTAAACATCCATAATACGTTACAAATCTTTTTTGAGATTCAGTAACTGGAAAAGGTGGTCTAATCTGATTTCTATTTCTGGTATTTATATTATGTATTTGATATGCTCTCTGCAGTTCAACAGAATTAATTATATACAGTTGTTCATGGAAATATTTTAAACATTCAAGTACATAAATATCGCTAATTTTAAGAATTTTGTAGTTTTTAAATATTTGTTCAGTGTGTTCATAATAGTTAACCTTTGCTATAGCTCTTATTATCCTTTTCTGAAGCAACTGTAGTGGTTTTAAATTAGTCATGTGTGCCATACCCCAAACAACATTACAATAATGTAAATGAGGATAAATTAATGTGTAGTATAGTGTGAGGAGTGTGTCAGTGGTTAATAAATGTTTTACTTTATGTAGTATGCCCGATAATCTAGAGACTTTATTGTGTATATATGCTATGTGGTATTTCCAATTAATATTTTGGTCTATCAAAACTCCTAAGTACTTAACTGAATTCGAACTTTGTATTGTTTCCCTGCATAATTTGATCGTAACATTTCTTTCCAAGATTTTATTGCCAGCAAATACTAGATACTTTGTTTTTTCAATATTTATAGATAGTTTGTTTGCTGTTAGCCAAGTTGTAACATAATTTAATTCAAGATTTAATGTCCTTGATAATACGAGTATATCATATGCTGAATAAGTGATATTTGTATCATCAGCA
This sequence comes from Coenobita brevimanus, assembly GCF_032717465.1. Lineage (NCBI taxonomy): Eukaryota > Metazoa > Arthropoda > Malacostraca > Decapoda > Coenobitidae > Coenobita > Coenobita brevimanus. Next base: position 20,855,375 of record NC_136980.1, read on the forward strand.
AAGATAATAAATTTTAATAAGTCTGATGACTTAACAATATCATTTATGTATATCAAAAATAGTAAAGGACCTAATATTGATCCTTGGTGAACTCCAGTTTTGATTTCTACATCTCCGGACAATATTTTATTTACTGAAGTATACTGCTTTCTATTGCATAATAGCTCTGACACCATTTAAGACATGTATTTCTTATACCATAATGCTGCAGTTTCATAATTAAGATTTCATGATTTAATGTATCAAAAGCTTTTCTTAAATCCAAAAATACTGTTATTACATACTTGCCCCGCCCTAATTCCTGCAGCACATGGGTCATTAATTTTGTAATTGCTAATTTAGGAGAAAGATTCTTCCTAAATCCAAACTGAGATTCAGTTAGGATTTTATTAGTTGTAAGAAAATAATTCAGTCTATCGTACATAGCTCGTTCATAGATTTTACTTAAAACGGGAAGTATTGAAATCGGTCGATAGTTGGAAACGTCATCCATTTTTCCCCCTTTGTGAATAGGTATGAGTTTAGCCACTTTTAACCTCTCCGGAAAAATACCTGATCGAAAAGACAGATTAATTAATTTTGAGATAATGGGAGCCAGGATTGTTACGGTTAATCTTATTACCGTAACGTGAATACCATCATATCCAGGTGCTGAATCTTTAATAGATTTTATTATAGAAATAATTTTTTCCTCTGATGTATCCCGCAGTATAAAGTCTTGGTACGTGTTTGACATATAACACATGGGAGATAAATTACAGGTTGGAAGCTTACTAGATAACTGAAGACCGATATCTGAGAAATAGTTATTAATGTAATCACTTATAGTTTGTGGATCACTAATATCACAGTTGTTGATACTCATACGTTCTATGTTTTGGTTGCTTTTATCTTGAGAGTTGATCACTTCATTGATTAATTTCCACGTTCCTTTAGAATTACCTGCAGTGTCTTTAAATTTAGTAATATAATAACGCTTCTTGGCTGTTTCCAACATGTTGTTAACCCTGTTTCTGTATTCCCTATAACGAGCTCCAAATGTCAAAGGGCGTTTTATATATTTCTTGTATAATTTATGTCTCTCCTTAATATGCCCAAGTAGCTCGGATGTGACCCATGGTTTGTTGACTTCTTTTGCTTTAATTTTTATTGTTTTAAGGGGAATATTTTCTTCTACTACATTTGTTATGGCATCTGAAACTATATTGTATGCAGTGTTTGGATTATTATCCATGTGTATGTTATTGAACTCCTCTTTCATAGCCTGGCATAAAAGCTCTTGATTGACGTTTTTATAATCTCTATATGAAAATATTAATGGTTCTTTTTCAATCTTACTTTTACAATGAATAATTGGAGCAAAATGATCAGTCACATCGGTCAACAAAATACCGGATCCTGATATATAATCGAGGCTGTTAGTCCATATATGATCAATGATCGTGGCACTCTTCTTATTTACTCGTGTAGGTTTATTGATGCATGGATAATATCCAAAACTGGCTAGTAAATCTATGAACATTCTAACATTTGTTTGTGAATTATTAAGTAAATTGATATTAAAATCTCCTAACAAAATACATTTTTTACCAGTTGCAGCTATGTCCCTAAGAATTTTTTCTAATAATTCTATAAATGACAGGATGCTTGCATTTGGTCTCCTATACAGAACACCACAAATTATGCGTTTACTTAGGTAAGAGGCTTCAATAAATAATGTTTCAATAGTATCACTCATCATACATAAACTAAGACAAACCCCCCCTCCATAATGATTCCTATTATTAGTATATAATTTATATCCTTTCAGTTTATGTAAATCCTCAGTATCTTTGGAAAGTCGTGTTTCACAATAAGCCATTATATCAATATTATGACAATTTGCAGAGATACCAGAATATAATAAAAACTTTTCTAAATTAGTGGGAATACTGTTTATGTTGTAGAGTAACAATATGGGACAAGAAGTTTTACTGGTTAACAATTGATCAAAATCTTCTTGATTATAATATTTAGAAACAGGCAATGAAATATTTAAACCACTTAATTCATCAGATTTACTTATATCATTTGAATCATAATTTACACTAAAATGATAATGTAAAGTATTAAATTCATCGTATGTTAACACTGATGAACTCTCATGCAGCAGCTCAAGAATTTCATCATCATCCAAGTGAGGAAAAAAAGCCATTATAAATGAAAACTGTACATTATTTGAGTACTATACAATTTTTCTTATCCATACAAGTACTTACAGGGCACCTCTTATCTTTTTCGATCTTGTACTTCGGACCATTGCGTTGTCTCTGAGCTCCTCATCCGCCCGGTCGGCTAAATGACTTGGAGGGCGCTGCACTGACGTAGCCTCAGCAGCAGCTGCACTCGCAGCTGGGCAGCTCCCATCTAGCTGAACAGCAGCCCCCAAGCAGTCAGCACCGGCCGGGACAGCATCAGCCACAGCACTCAAATCAGCCCGATGTTCCTCTGTGGTCTTCGTGTTGAATCCCTGCAACAGTGATATCCTTTCCTTCCTCTCTCGAATGATTAACTTAGTATGACTGAAGTAGGCAATTTTCCCTTCAGCTCTTGCCTTCTTTAGCTCCGGTAATTGGGCTCTTCTTGCTTGTACAGACGATTCACACAGGTCCTCACTAATATAAATGTTTGTGTTTTTAAGTTTGGCAGAGTTTCGTAGGGCAAGCTGACGATCTTCAAAGTTATTGAAGCGAGCCACCACAGTACGGGGACGAGTGACTCCCGAATTGGCAGTATGGCCCACTCCGTGAGCCCGATCAAGCTGAACTGGGCCCAGTTCCAGCTTATCTCGAAGCAGTCGCTGAATCTTGGCCTGAGTTTGTTCCCACGTCTCGTTTGGGCTTTCCTCGAGTCCGTCAAATCGAAGATTGTTCCGTCTCGAGTAGTCTTCCTGGTAATCCATCCGTTCGTTTAGCTTGTTTATCTTCTCTTCAAAGGTAGATTTGTTGTTTATTTCCTTCTTCAGTGTAGCCAATTCTTCTTTGAGAGTCTTATTATCATGCTTCAAGTTGTCCACTTCCTTCTGTGTGAATTATAATGACTGAGTCAACTCAGTGCTTCGTAGCTCGAGTTGCCTCATTCTGTTAGTCATGTCATTCAGCATTAACTCCATTGCATCCTTATATGCTTTCTGTTGCATTTCTAGCATGATCTTGATGTCCTCTGCCATCAACATTTTCTTTGTTACAAAGTTGTTAGTTGCCTACTTGCAGAAGTTTGTCTTCTCTAACAGCAGGCCAGGCACGGAGCAAAATCAGCACGTCCTCTCGATAAGGCGGCTACACACACACATCATTCGTCAGCCTGTCTCTCCATGTGACTCCACAGGCTCCTCTTAAATAACTCATTTCCACTGCTCTCACTCTTGACTCGTGTCCTTCCAACAACGTCCAAGCTTCACTTCCGTACGTTAGAGTTGGTATCTCAATACTGTCATGTAGTAACTTTTCACTTCCATGCTCACTTCCCTGTTTCTTATCACTGCTTTCAAAGAACCAGCAACCTTTCTTCCCTGCTGTACCCTTTCACGCACTTCACCCTCCAAACCTCCATCCTTACTCATCACACTACCCAAGTACTTAAACGTACCCACATTTTCCAATTCCTCACCATCCAACCTTGCTGTACATCACTGACTTCACCTCTCTCAAAGACCATCACTTTACTCTTCCCTACATTCACCTTTAGATTCCATTTCCAACACACTCTCCCAAACTCATCCACCAAGCCTTGCAGCTCCCCTTCGTCTTCACTCAGCAACACAGTATCATCTGCAAACAACAGTACAGGGAGTTTCCAAACACTATCCTCTCTCACCAGGGCCACTCCAACATCCACTACCCTACCATGTACCTCTTTTATTACCCCATCCATGTAAAGATTGAACAACCATGGAGACATGACACATCTCTGTTTCAACCCAACTTTCAAAGAGAAAAATTCACTTAATTCACCATCCACACGCACTGCAGCCTTCGCACCATCATACATACTCTTCACAGCATTCAACAACTTCCCATCTACTCCATATATTCTTAACACTTTCCACAATCCTTGTCTATCCACCTTGTCATATGCTTTCTCCAAATCCATGAAAGCTGCATACAACTTCTTTCCCTTCTCTAGAAACTTTTCCACTAAAGATCTAAGAATGAATATCTGATCTACACAACCTCTTCCCTTCCTAAAGCCTCCCTGTTCTTCTCCAACTATTTTCTCTGTTCTTTCTCTAACTCTGTCAATAAGTATCCTACCATACACTTCTCCTATTATTCTAAGAAGACAAATGCCTCTATGATTACCACACACTTCTTTTTCCCCTTTTCCTTTGTACAAGGGAATAATTATACCTGACTTCCAATCCTCCGGGACTCTACCTTCCTCCCAGGCCAATCTGCACATCTTCCACATCCATTCTACTACTATTTCTCCCCCATGCTTCAGCATTTCACCACACACTCTATCACTTCCTGGGGCTTTCCCTGATTTAACTTTCTTCATTGCTTCCACAACTTCTATCCTACTGATTTCTTCCTGTCTTCTCACCTCCCTCCTTCTCTCCCAATAATAATAATAATAATAATAATAATAATAATGGTATTATTATTATTATTATTATTTATTTATTTTTTATTATTATTATGAAAGGGGAAATAGTAGGGGAGTGAGAGAGGAGTAATAGATTGTTGGTGGAGAAGAGAGAGAAATTGAGGAGATGAATGTAGCACTTGGAGGATTTGTTGAATGTAGAGAGTGGAGAAGGGAGAGTATAACTGGTTGGGGGATGTCTGGGAGAAGAAGAGATGAGTGGAGGGAGGAAGAGATCAGTAGGGCGGAAGTAGTGGAAGCAATAATGAAGACCAACATGGGAAAGGCCCCAGGAATTGATGAAGTGTGTGGTGAAATGCTGAGGTATGGGGGTGAGATTGTTGTGGAGTGGATATGGAAGTTGTGTAGTGTAGATTGGCTTGGGAAGAGGGAAGGGTTCCAGAGGACTGGAACTCAGGTATAATTGTTCCCTTATACAAAGGAAAAGGGGAGAGAGAAGTATGTGGTAGGCAAAGGAGTATCTGCCTTCTTAGTGTGGAAAAATACATGGTAGAATTCTCATGGATAGGGTTAGGCATATGACAGAGGAGGTAGTTGGAGAAGAACAAGGGGAATTTAGGAAGGGAAAAGGATGCATAGATCATATATTTGTTTTAAGATGTTTAGTGGAGAAGTATCTAGAGAAGGGAAAGAAAGTGTATGCTGCCTTCATGGACTTGGAGACAGCTTATGACAGAATAGATAGGCAAGGTATGTGGAAGGTATTGAGAATATATGGAGTGGAGGGGAAATTGTTGAGTGCTGTGAAGAGTATGTACGAAGGAGCTAGGGCTACGGTGCGAGTGGATGGTGAGCTGAGTTCTTTGATCTCAATATGAGACTAAAACAGGGTTGTATGATTTCTCCATGGGTGTTTTATATATACATGGATGGGGTTGTAAAGGAGGTGCAAGGTAGGGCAGTGGATGTGGGGGTGGCTCTAATGAATGAGGGTGAGATTTGGTAGATTCCGGTGTTGCTGTTTGCTGATGATACAGTATTGTTGAGTGAAGATGAATGGGAGTTGCAAGGTTTGGTGAATGAATTTGGGACAGTGTGTAGGAAGAGGAATCTGAAAGTTAATGTAAACAAAAGTAAAGTTATGGTGTTTGAGAGGAATGAAGTCACAGAATGTACAGTGAGGTTGGATAGTGAGGATATGGAGAATGTGAGTGCATTCAAGTACTTGGGTAGTGTGGTAAGTAAGGATGGAACGTTAGGGGATGAAGTGTGTGAAAGGGTACAGAAGGGAAGGAAGGTTGTTGGTTTACTGAAAGCAGTGATGAGAAATAGGGAGGTGAGTATGGAAGTTAAGAAGTCAGTGCATGACAGTACTGTGATCCCTACCCTGACGTATGGAAGCGAGGCGTGGACCTTGCAAGAGAGGAACAAGTCAAGAGTGAGAGCAGTGGAAATAAGTTACTTGAGGGGAGCATGTGGAGCGACATGGAGGGACAGGTTGATGAATGAAGTGAAGGAACGTTGTAGGGTGGATGTGGATGTGGTTGAGAAGATTAGGAGAAATACACTGAGGTGGTTTGGACACGTGGAGAGAATGGAGAATGAAAGACTGGCTAAGAGGGTGTATGTAGGTGAGGTGGAGGGAGGGAGAGGGAGGGGTAGACCGAAGATGAGATGGAAAGATGGAGTTGAGAGGTACGAAGGGTGATCAGAAAGTAATGACAGTTCGTGCTATAACATGAAAACCTTGAATGATGGGAGGTAGGTGAGCAAGGAGAGTGCAGAGTTGCCTGTCCTTACGAGTTTGAACTTGTCGCCGTATGCCTGACTTTTCTTGTTTTATTGTTGTGAGTGAATGCTTCACTCTTGTTTTTGCTCTCTGGCCAGAAACATGGATTACTCGAAAGAAGGCTGCAGGTTCTACATTTTTACGAGGTGGAAACTGGGAAAGAAAGCCACAGAGATTCGAGGGGAATTATTACAAGTTTATCCAGACACTACTCCTTCCCTGGAAACTGTTTCCCGCTGGATTCGTGCTTTCACAGCAGGAAAAACTGAATTGAAAGATGAACATCGCTCTGGACGCCCCCGGACATCCGTGACCGAAGCAACAACTGTCCGTGCACGGTCCATCATTGACGAGGATCAACTGTAACTCTTAGGTTCTTAGCCTTGGAGCTTGATATCAGTTATGGGAGTGCATATGACATCGTGCATGAACAATTACACCTGAGGAAGAAGTGTTGTCGATGGATACCCCATTTGTTGACTGATGAGCAAAAGGCTGAACGGGTGAGGATTTGTCGTGTCTGGCTTGCTGAATTTGAACCAAATGGTCCAAAACGGTTCTCAGATGTTGCTACTGGAGATGAGTGTTGGATTTCATTCTTCACAACCCGTGACAAGCGGTCAAACATGGTGTGGTTGGGCGATGAAGACCCTCGACCTCAGATTTTGAAGGAAGGATTTCGCAGCCGGAAGCGCCTTTTCACCATCTTTTTCAATTCTCAAGGACCAATATGCGTGGATGTGATGCCTGAAAAGTCCACTATCACAGCCCAATACTACACAGACCAGGTCCTTCCACAAGTCTTGGAACACAAGGCCAACACCGCACCAACCCGCCGTCGGTCTCGCCTTTTGCTGCACCACGACAATGCTGCACCCCACAAAGCTCGCCTCACTATGCAGTACCTGGAACAACAAGGTATAACTCTGCTCCCCCACCCACCCTACTCCCCTGGCCTGGCTCCCTGTGACTTTTGGTTGTTTCCAAAAATTAAATCTGCCATCGCTGGGAAGCAATTTCATCGCATCCAAGACTTGGCATGGACCGTCAATTCAGAACTCCGAAGTATACCGTCTTCAGAGTACCACGCTTGCTTCATGAAGTGGAGAAAGAGAATGGAACGCTGCATAGAGGTTGGAGGGGAGTACTTTGAAGGAATGTGAGTCATAGTTTGATAGTTCTTCATGCTAATAAAAGTTTATGGACTCACTGTCATTTCTTTCTAATCACCCCTCGTATATGAGGGAGGTGGGAGTGAGTTGGGGGGAGGGTAGTCAAATGATGGGTGACAAAGCGAATTGGAGGCGTTTTGTCTGCGGCCACCATTTGCGGGATTAGGGCGTCGGGCTATAGATAGATAGATTGATAGATTATTAAGCTTCTTCATATAAATGGTGAAGATTCTTGTTTTCGTCATTATCATAAAGCTTCCCCATATAAATGGCGAAGCTTAGTTTTTTTTTTTTTTTTCACTTTTTTCTAAGATCTTGATATTAAGCAGGAAGGTACCCTAGGGTAACCCAAGTACTTGTGCCAAATACAAATGCCCTGGACCTATTTTTTGAGGTGATATACTCAGTTTTGGTGAAAAATTACCAAATTGAAATAAATATATATCAGAAACTAATTGACATACGCTTATTGGTGTGAAAATCGTGTGGAAGAAAAAAACAGTTGGCGGAGAATTAAATATTTTGCCATTTACCCTAGTGGAAAGTACCGAACTCAGATCTGCTCAGTGTTTTACTCGTATTTGTTGCACGTTACAGAGAAAACCACAAACGCTGTAACTTTACAGAAATCAACCGGTAGCTGTGGTCCCTGTTATTATCTGATAGGAATATGGTTATACTTAAGCACATAGATAGCCAGTTATTGAGACAAATGTAAAATGAACACAAGCGTTCTTCCTCGCCTTTGCCTTCAGATCTTGTTGATATTAAAGAAGAAGCTATCAGAGGTTAATCTATATACATGTTACATATATGAATGACTTTGAATTGCGTTTAAAGGTCACAGATTTGTTTATAATGCCAAAATTCCATACCTTCTATTCCATAAAATAATTATTTATGGCGAAGCCTTCCTTGTTGTGGCTACAAAATAAGTAAATAGGTAACTAGTTAACAGTCACCATATAAATGGCAAAGCTTATTGTTTTCATAATTATTATTATTATTTGCACTTTTTTCCTTAGATCTTGATATCATACATGGAGGTGCCCTATAGTAACCAAAGTACTTGCGCCAAATATAAATGTCTTTTATTTATTTTTGACGGTCATACACTCATTTTTCGTGCAAAAATTGCATGTTTTAAACTGAAATATCTCAGAAAGTGAGATACAGCTATTTGGTTGAATACCCTATGATGAGAAATTTTGCTGAGGATATTGGTTGAACTATTTGTCATTTAGCCCATGGCAAAGTACTGAAATCAAATTTGCTCAGTGCATTCTTGTCGCTCGTTTAAGAGGAAACTACAAAAGCTGTAACTCTGTAACTGCAAAAATATAGCTGTGGTCCCTCTCAGTATCTGAAAGGAATATGACCAAAGATAAGCATACTGTACAGTTAGCCACTTATTGTGAGAAATGTAAAATGTATCCATGCATTCTTCCACACCTTTGTCTTCAAATCTTATTGTTTTTACACAAGATCTAAGTACATGTTCCAAATATGAATGAACCTGAACTATTTTTAAAGATCACAGACTTCTTTATGATGCCAAAATTTCATAGTTTATATACCTTAAAAAGCTATGGCGAAGCTTCCTTTTTGGGGTTACACATGTAAACAGGTAACTAGTTATTATTTTCCTTCTTTACACTTTTTTTTTGTGCCAAAATTAAATGACCTTTTTGAAGGTCACAGACACATTTTTATCCTAAAAACTGCATATTTCTAATAGAAATATCTCAGAAACTAATTGAGATACAGCTATTCGACTGAAAATCCTCTGAGAATATTTGCTGAATATTTTTAACTTATCATTTTGCCATTTAGCTTAGTGAAAAGTAACAAATTCAAACCTGCACAGTGTTCTCTCTGCATCATGTTTTAGAGATAACGACAAAAGCTTTGAAGTTGTAGCTTTTCAGCAAAATAGCTGTGGTCCTTCGTATGATCTGAAAGGACTATGGTTAAATTTAAGCATACAGTTACACAATTATTGAGACAAGTGTAAAACTGACGCACGCATTCTTTGACACGTTTGTTTTCAGATCCATTGCACCCTTGTCTTCAGATCCCTCGTTGATACTACTCAAGAAGTTACCATATGGTCTTCAGCTTTTGCTTGTATTACACATACCTTCGAGTACACAAATAGTTATGGCAAGGCTTCCTTATTGTGGCAACACAATAAGAACAGGCAATTAGTTAAGCTTTACCATATAAATGGCGAAGCTTCTTGTTTTCGTTGGTATTATTATTCTTACCTATATTATTGTTTTTGTTTCTGCTTTTTCTCTTCGGTCTCGATGATATTACACACGAAGGAACAATTGGGTATCCCAAGTCACTGTGCCATATATAAATTACCCTGACCTATTTTTGAATGTGATATATTTATTCTAAAAATTGCATTTCTGAAGTTGAAATATCTCAAAAACTAATTGTGACATAGCTACTTGGTTGAAAATCACACGATAAAAATGTTTGCTGAATAATTTTGGTTTAATATTTTGCCATTTAGCCCAGTGGCAAGTACCAAATTCAAATCTGCTCAGTTATTTTCTTTGCAACACGTTTTAGAGAGAACCAAAAAGCAATAAAGTTGTAACTTTCCTGATGTATAGTTGTGGTCCCTCTAATGATCTGAAAGTAATGTGGTTATAGTTAAACATACAATTAGTCAGTTATTGAGAAAAAAAAAAAAATTGCCCATGCGTTCTTCGACACTTTTGTTTTCAGATCTCGTTGATGTTACACGAGAAGTTATCTTAGAGTCTTCAGATCTTGTTAATATTACACATACCTTATATACCATAAATAGTTATGGTTAAGCTTCCTTATTGTGGCTATATAGTAAGAATACGTACCGGTACCTAAATATTGTTATTATTCCCACATCCATTTTGACATCATTGCTCGTATTCGGTAAATGGGATGGATCCACAAAGATTCAAAGACAGGAAAATGTGATTAAATATATGAAATACTTGTATTATACACGAAGAGGGTCCTTTCTAACAAATTTACCTTGTCATCCTTCCCTCCTCATTTCCACTCTGGTGGCTATGTACCTATTTCTTCTACTGATAAAGCAGAACTCTTTTCTCAGACTTTCTCCTCCACTTCCACATTAGACAATTCCAGTGCTGCCTCTCCATCTCCTCCCCCCTTTGACTTCTTCATGGCTGACAATAAAATTTCTTCATTTGATGTATTGTTTGCTATCACTGGCCTCAGTACTAACAAGGTAAATGGGCCTAATGGGGTCCCTCCTATTGTCCTCAAGAACTGTGCTTCTGTGCTTACACCTTGGCTAGGTAAACTCTTTTGTCTTTCTCTATCAGCTTTCACGTATCCTTCTTGCTGGATGTTTCCTTTGACTCAGCCTGTCCCAAAGAGGGGTGACCAGTCCCAGCCCTCTATCGCACAATTACTTTAACATCCTGTAATTCAAATATTTTTGCATCTGCTCTTAAAAAAAAAAAAAAAAAAATCTTTCCTATAACAACCTTCTTTCTGATCGACAGTATGGGTTCCACAAGGGACGCTCCATTGGCGAGTTTCTCTCCTACATTTCAGACTCCTGGTCATCCTCCTTTTGGGACTTCGGCTAAAGCTTTGCCAATGTGCTTGACATCTCAATGGCTTTCGACAGAGTGTGGCATAAATCCTTAATTTTCAAACTATCATCATACGGTTTCTATCCTTCTATCTGTCTTCATCATTAGCTTCCTTTCTGGTCGTTCTATAGCAGCTGTTGTAGACGACCATCGTTCTTCCCCCAGAGCTGTCAACAGTGATGTTCTTCAGGGCTCTGTCCCATCGCCAGCTCTATTCCTTTTGTTCATCAATAACCTAAGGTGTACAGTACATCTAACCCAATCCACTCACACGATGATGACTCCACCCTTTACTTTTCCATTTGCTTCCCACAGCATCCATCTCAGCAGTTACTTCAGAAACAAGGGATGAGGCTATGGCACACTTAATTTCTGACTTGGCTGATATCTCTGATTGGGGTAAAAACAACCTTGTTGTTTTTATTGCATCAAATCTAAGTTCTTACATTTATCAACACGAAAAAACCTTCCATAGGAGTACCTTCTAATTTTTCACAATATTCAGCACAATCCTGCATCATCTTCAAACATACTTGGGGTTTCATTCTCTCGGGATTTATCTTGGAATGAACATAATTATTACCTCTCTTTCACAATCTGCTTCCAAGAGATTGGGTGTGCTAAACCGACTCTGTGCCTTCTTTACCCCCATACAGTTGTTGATTTTATTGACCGATTTTATTCGCCCCTGTGTAGATTACAACTCTCATGTGTGAAGAGGATCCCCACACAGGTCTTCTCGACAGGGTGGAGTCAAAGGCTGTTCATCTTATTAACTCTCCTCCTGTCACTGGCTCCCTTCAACCTCTGTCTCTTCGTCCAACTGTTGCTTCTTTATCACTTTTCTATCGCTACTCCAATGGTCATTTCTCCTCTGAACTATCTGCTTGTATCCCTCCACCACTACGGCGAGCACGTAGCACCCGTCTAGCAACAAACTCTCATCCCTTTTCTGTCCAACTGTCTATTTTTTGTTTTTTTAATGTGTGGAAGAAGGAACCAAAGGCCGCGAGCCTGCAAAATTGTTCCTTCCAAGAAAAAAACAAAATACAAGAGAGAGCCAAATTCAAGATTCGATCATTTCGAGATGCCTGGACACACTGCGTTTGAAAGACCGCTATTCCCAGTAGGCTACGTCATGTATGCATCAGGTCAGCTCTGGAACTGTCTCCCTATGTTGTTTTTCCTGTTGCTTACGATTTCCAGTCTTTGAAACGCAGTGTGTCCACGCATCTCGAAATGAATGTATTCTGAATTTGTCTCTGTTTTTGTTGTTTTCTTGGAAGCAGCAATTTGCTGGCCCTTTGCCTTTGGTTCCTTCTTTCTTATATAGATTTAAAAGAAACATGCAACCCCTCTTTTATGGATGATCCGTGCTACTACCAGGCAATTTTCTTTAGCCGATGGAAGACAGGAAGCTACAGCCCTCACTAACCCTTCACTAGTGTGGAATGGAATAGAAGGGAAAGGGCGGGAAGGGAAGGGAAGGGAAGGGAAGGGAAGGAAAGTGTGTAAAGTATTAGAAAGGTGGTACGGTGAGGGAAAGCATGTATGAGAAGTGAAGGCAGATGAGGAAAGAAGGGAAGGTATGAACAAGGAATGAAACAAAATATGAAGGTGAAAAGAAAGAAATGTAAAAGCCGGGATAAGGTACGATAAAGGAACAGGGGAACATGAGGAAAATAATTTCCTATTTACTTATTGTGTAGCCACAATAACGAAACTTAACCATAATTATTTATGGTGCTGGTATTGATTATCATTGTATTTATGCAAATGCTGCTTTTGTGTTCACTGCCGAAAAAACTTCTTATGAAGACAACATAGATGTTCTGCACAATTCTAAATGGCTAACTGTATGCTTAACTGAAACCATATTCCTTTCAGATAATAAGAGAGACCACAACTATATTTTTGTAGATACAGCTTTACAGGGTTTGTGGTTTTCTCTAAAACGTGTAACAAAGAAACACCGAGCAGATCTGAATTCAGTACTTTCCACTAGGCTAACTGGCATTATAATTAGCCAAATTTTTCAGCTAACTCTTTTATCAAAGGATTTTCAACTAAATAGCTGTATATCATTTAGTTTCTGAGATATTTCAATTTCAACTATACAATTTTGCATCAAAATTATGACCTTCAAAAATAGGTCAAGGTAATTTATATCTGGCACAAGTAATCTGGTGACCGTAGGGTATCTTCCTGTATAATATCATCAAGAACTACGAAAAAAGTGCAGAGAATAATGATAATAATACCAAAACAACGAGCTGTGTCATTTATATGGCGAAGCTTAATAAGAGACAGCCAAATTAAAGATCCGTTCGTTTTGATATGCCTGGACACACTGCGTTTGAAAGACTGGAGGTCAGAGGCAGTAGGAACTACCGACCGAGGTAGATAATTCCAGAGCTGACATGTTGCATACATGAAGGACTGGAAATAACAGTAAACTCTTGCAATAGGTGTTTGGACAGAAAAGGAATGAGAGTTTCTTGCTAGGCGGGTGCTAAGCACCCGCCTTAGTGGTGGAAGGATGCAAGCAGACAGTTCTGAGGGGCAGTGGCCATTAAAGTAGCGACAGAAAAGAGCTACAGGTGAAGTAATGCAGCAAAGAGACAGAGGTTTAAGGGAGCCAGTAAGAGGAGGAGGAGAGTTAATGAGACGAGATGCCTCTGACCCCGCCGTGTTGAGAGGACCTGCATGTAGGATGCCTCCTCACACACGAGAGCTGTACTCTATGCATGGGCGAAAAAAGCAATGTATAAAGTCAACAGCTATGCAGGGGTAAAGAGGACACATAGTCAGCAGAACACACCTAATCTCTTGGAAGTTGATTTTACGAGAGGGGTAATATGATTTTTTCAAGAAAAATTCCGAGAGAATGAAACCCCGAGTATGTTTAAAGAAGATACAGGATTTAGTTGTATATCATTAAAAATTAGAGGATGCTCCTGCAGAAAATTTTGTTGGGTTGACAGATGTAAGAACTGAGTTTTTGATGCAATAAAAACAACAAAATTACTTCTACCCAAATTAGAGATACAAGCCAAGTCTGACATCAGGTGTGCCATAGCGTCATCCCTTGGCTTGTTGAAGTAACTGCGAGATGGATGCTCCATGAAGAGAATGGAGAGGTGAAGCGTGAAATCATCAGCATATGAGTGGATAGGGTTAGGATGGGTACAGTGCAGAAGGTCACTGATGAATAGCAGGAAGCGTTGGTGATAGGACAAAGACCTAAGGAGCACCACTAATGATAGCTCTTGGAGAAGACAGGTGGCCGTCTACAACAGCAGCTATACAACTACCAGAGAGAAAGCTAGAAATGAAGGTAGAGATAGAAGTATAGGAACTGTTAGAGGGCAGTTTGGAAATTAATGATTCATTCCAGACTCGATCAAAAGCCTTTGAGATGTCACGTGCAATGGCAAAGGTTTTGCCAAAGTCGCGAAACGAGGACTGCCAGAAGTCTGAATGGTACGTGTGAAGATCACCAGTGGAACATCCCTGGCGGAACCCATACTGTCAAATGGAAAGAAGGTTGTGATAGGAAACGTGTTTAAATTTTTTTTGACAAGAATAGACTCAAAAACTTTTGAAATACGGGATGTTAAGGCAACTGTTAGATAGGTAGAGGGCTGGGAACGTTCATCCTTCTTTGATACAGGCACAATGTGAGGAAACTTCCACCAAGAAGGAAAGGTACACGTTGAAAGAGAACAGGAAAAAGAGTTTACCTAAGCAGGGTGTAAGGACGGAAACACGGTTCTTGATGACAAAAAAAAAAAGGGGGGGGGCCCCCATCAGGCCCATGTGCCCTGTTAGTTGTGACACCAGCGATGGCAGAAAATACATTAAATGAAGGTATTTTAATGCCTGCCATGAGGAAGTTACAGGTAGGAGGTGATGGAGGAACAGCACCGAAATCATCTAAGGTCGAATTCGAGTGGAAAGTCTATGCAGAGATCTGCATTACCAGTAGAAGAAATAGCTACAGAGCCATCAGAGTGGAAAACAGAAGGAAAGGATGATGAAGTTAAGTTCGTGGAAAGGTTTTTGACATGATGCCTGAATGAGTGGGATGAAAGATTTGGAGAGTTCAGAGTATTTAGTAGGAATGAAATATATTTAACAGAGTGATGAACAGACTTAGCATAATTCTGAGCAGAAAGAGGGACAAGATGATATTTAGGTGTGGGTAGGCCCATTACCTTTTGTAGGCTTTCTCTTTGTTGTGGACAGCATTAGAATAAGCATGGTTAAACCATTTTTTTTTTTTTTTGCATTAGTCACAAGATATGAAAAATAAATGTTTGCTTCCATGCCAGGGAGAATAGCTGCCATAATGAGCAAAGCATATTCAGAAGGCTCTCGGAAGCGATAATCAGTCCAGGGAAAATCAAAGAAATACTGTCTTAGAGCCACCCAATCAGCAGCTCCAAAGTCTCCCAGCTGCTGCTTCTTGGGAGGGTCCACAGGCCTCAGTGGATCATCATGACACGTTAAAGTGTTCCAGCTGTGATCAGAGGAGCCCAATACAGACAAAAGATTAATAGAGTTGGCAGATCGATTAGTTGCAAGGAAGAGGTCAAGCCTGTTAGAACTCCCTCCAAGATGGTCAGGAATATGGGTAGGGAGGTGTACAAGCTGCTTTGCATCGTTAAGGATAAAGGATATATGCTTGTCCACTAGGTAGATAAGTGAAAGGAGAGGAGAGAGAAAGGTGGTGGTGAACATTGAAATCACCTAGAGTGGAGACTTCAGAGAAAGGAGTAATGGATAGGGTGTGTTCCTTGTTAGAAGTAAGACAGTCAAAGTTTTTTTTATAGTCAGTTGAATTATGGAATATGTAAACAGCACAGATAGGTTTATTCCAAGAACGAAAGGATAGCCGAAGCCAGAGAGCAGAGAATACAGAAGATTCAAGTTCAGGAACACAAGAGCAAGACATGTTGTTGTGTACATATACACAACAACAGCATTTGGCTTTGAAATGAGTATATAGACAGTAGGAGGATACAGAGTTGGGTTTGCTGTCAGTTTGTTCAGACAACTAAGTCTCAGTGAGGACGAAAATATGAGGCTGAGAGGAGAGGTAGTGTTCAACACAGAGCTTAAGGAAATCCCATGAATGTTGCAGAAACGAAAAAGTATGTCAGACAGTGGTTCCAGCCATTCTGCTTGGTTGTCACTGGGAGAGGGGCGGATGGTGGGGGCTTTGATGCCCCCCCCCAGGGCCTCCCCACATGTTTGCCGTGCGTGGCGTCCCATAATGCTGGGAGATGGGAGTCCTGGGGGTTGAGCAATGAAGCTCGCTGCGCCTTGCAGCTAGCAATACACCTCCTTGGTCCCTTATTCCGGCTAGACGGGCGGTCTAGTTGGGCCCAACTAGGTCAATCAGCTGGTCAAGCATTGGCTAGGGTCAAGTGGGCACTGGGGTGCCTGGTGGCTTCTATCGTCCTGGAGTCACTCTTGTCTGGGTCTGCCAGAGGTTATCCCCCGCTACCTCTGAGGTCGTCAGTGATGCTATCCCTGGCATATGACCTCCCTTTGTTAGGCTCCATGATGGGTGGAGTGGTGGAGGAATGGAGATTTTTGAGTTGCTAAATGGAATTTTCAAATAAAAATCAAACTCTTGTTGACGAAACTGCATCTGTTCCCAGACATTCTACAGACTGCAAATCCTTTATTGCCACCCTGGAGCCTTTCCAGGCCCCTGGAGACTTTCCTCCTCTGCACCAGCACTCAACTGGGTCTAGGAGGAGGTCTCCTTTGACTGGCCTGCCTCTAGGTTTAGTCCCAGACAAAATAGTGAATGTGACCTACACAAAATATCTAGTGCTGAAGCCCTCTGTGGGTAAGTCGGTGCTAGATATGGACATTTTTGCTTTGCTTCGTGCCATAGTTTCTGCTTGTGGGAGCGAACATAAAACCAGTTCCCAGGGAGATGGAAGCATCCTCATCGAGGTGCCATCCCAAGGAGAGAACTCAAGATTAATGGATCTGACTGCAGTCTCTGGTGCAGTTGTTTCCTGCATACCACATGCCACTTTTAACCAGTGTAAAGGTGTGATAATTTTTTTCTCATGACCTCGTCCGATATTCCGAGGCACAATTGTTGGAGGAACTGCGGTCTTCTGGTGTGGTGGCTGTTGAGCACCTGCAGAAAAATTGATGGTGTCCTGATCCCGACTCTGGCCCTGTTTGTAACTTTTGACAGGTTGGCTTTGCCTACTTCTGTGAAGCTGGCTTGGCTGTCATTTCCTGTGAGGCCATATGTGCCCACCCCAAAGCAATATTTCCACTGTCAAGGATATGGATATGTCAGTTGATTTTACCACCGTGCACAGGTGGGCGTTCCTGGTGTGTGTGTCTCCTGTGGCTGTGGCAGACCAAGTCATACCAGTTACTGCTCAGGACCCCTTAAATGCTATCACTGTGGGGGCCCTCATGCTGTAAACTCTAGTAATTGTCCTCTCTACTGCCTAGAAAAGGAGATTTTTTTCCATTCAGACATATGAGAAAGTTTCATTTCGTGAGGCTAAGAGAGCTCTGACAGCTCAGACTCGTTTCTTCCTGCCCGGAGTTAGTTATGCTGTCGTCCTTTCTGGAATGCCAGTGCACTACCCTGTGTCTCAGAGGCTGCCTTGACCCATTTCGGTGCCTCCTCCTTCGCCTAGCAGTTTCCAGGATGCTGTCCCCAAGGTTAGTATTGTTTGTGAGACCGATGTTCACCCACCCTCTACTCCATCTGTTTCTGCCCTGACTTTAGTGGTTGACAGTTTGCACACTTCGGTGGTGGTGGCAGATGTTCACATTGACATGTCTCCTTCTGCCTATTTAAGCATGCCCGAGGCCCCACCTGTTCCTGGCAAATGTTACCATGGTTCTTCAGAGTCTTTTGAAGACCAGACACCTAAGATCTCTGTTACCGAACCTTGTGTTGACCTCTCTCCTCTTCCCCCTGCCCCAAAGGCCAAGGGGTCTAGTGAGGTGGAAGCAGAAGCTAATGGCTCACCTGTGGTCTGGTCTCCACCTAGGAATTGTGTTGGGCAGACCATTGGTTCTTCAGTTACGAAGGATGGGATATCATCCTCACAGCATTCTAGTCCTATGGACTCTCCTTCCACTTCTTCTAGGGCTTCTGGTGGTGACACTGGCATCCTAAATCAGCCAGGGCTGCCTCCAAGCCACTTTCCAAGCCAAGTGTTTTTCCACCTCAGAGGAGGAGTGTTGTAAAACTTTCACCACGTTCCAAGCCAAGTGTTACTCCATCTCAGAGGAGGATTGTTGTAATACTTTCCTCTTCCTCGTCATGTTTGCTCATGGATGCATGGCATAGGATGTGGGTTCCTGGTGCTGGGCAGTCTCTTTCTAAGGGCCTTCCTGAGCATCAGTTCTAACATGCTCACCTGTCATCATCCCTCCACTATGGGTTTTATCATCCAGTGGAATGGTAGGGGTTTACATGCTAGCTATGAGGAACTGTCATCTTGTTTCTCAATTTACTCCTCTATGCATGTGTTGTGTATCCAGGACACCACGGTTGGTGATGCTGTTCCTTCCGGTCCATCTGACTACTATGCCTTATATTCTGATCCTGTGCTGGGCCAAGGTCGTCATGGAGGTGCTGCTATCTTCCTTAGGCAGGATAATCCATACAGTCCCCTGGAAATCTCCACTCCCCTGCAGGCTGTTGCTGTCCGGATGTTTAACACCAGCAGTATATCATTTGCAGTCTCTACCTTCCTCCTACTTCTGCTGGTGAAAGGGCAGATTTGAAACACCTTATTTGTGGCCTTCCTTCTCTGTTCTTGTTACTAACAGATATGAATGGTTACCAGACGCTATGGGGTAACAGTGGGTCCAACCCTCGGTGTGTTCTGTTGGCCTTTTTAGTGGAAGATGAGGAGTTGGGCATTTTAAACTCCAATAAAATGACTTATTTCCATACCCAAAGTGGAACTTTTACTGCCATTGATTTATCCTTATGCTCAGCTGATGCAGTTTTAGATTTTAACTGAGATGTGTTGCCAGACCTGTATGGCAGCGACCATTTCCCGTTACTCTTAACTGCTCTTGCTGACGGACCACAGCCTCGTGTTCCTCGCTGGCTTCTGGATAAGGTTGAGTGGCCACTCTTCAAGGAATTAAGTATCATTTCCCTTTCTGTCGATGAGTTTGTCTGTTTTAGCTGCCCTGTTATCTATTCCAAGAAGGAGGGGTTAGTGTCCTAAATGCCTGGTTGCTTGGAGGAAATATGAGTGCAGTTCCATAGTGTGAGCCAAATGAGTTGCCTTCTCTCGACGTCGTTGCCAACGTGGGGATCTTCAGTATTTGGTGGCATATCAAAGGGCGCGAGCTTGTATGAGGTGGGTGTTAATGGAGGCCAGGCGTTCGTCTTGGATGTGTTAAATTTCCTCCATCAGTTCAAGGCCTTCCCTCACTCAGGTGCAGAACAGAGTAAGGAACGTTTCAGGAAAATTTGCTAATTCCTCCCCTCCTGTTTGTTCTGCAGCAGGTGGAACAATGGTTAATCTTTTCATTTTGCTACTGTGTCACACAAGGATACAGGTTTCTGTTCAGTTACTACCGTCGGCACCTGGAGTCCTGTGGTCTCAGGTCTGCCTCTTGTAGGGGACAGCCTTATAATGTCCCTTTTTCAATTTCGGAACTCCAGGCAGCTCTGTCCCAGTGCCATGATTCTTCTCCTGGATGTGATGATATTCCTTATGCCTTTCTACGACACCTGTTTGATGAGTCCCTTTTGTTTTTGGTTTCAGTGTTTAATAAGATCTGGTGCTATGGTGAGTTTCTGGCTGGTTGGGTGTTGCTGTAGTTATCCCCATCCCTTAGCCAGGAAAAGACCACCTACAGCTGACAAATTTGTGACCCATTTCTCTGACTTCTTGTTTATGTAAAGTTCTGGAGAAGATGGTCAGTGTTAGGGTCTTGTGGTTTTTGGAGAGAGGTGACTTCCTGTCCCCCGTTTAATATGGTTTTCATAAAATGTGATCTACCTCTGATGCGCTTTTGTCCTTGAAATCTGTGTGTGAGGCTTGCTTCATTAACCAACACCAGGCTACGGTCTTCTTCAATCTGGAGGGGGCTTACAACACTGCCTGGCGTAACAGCTTTTTACTTTCTCTTCATGAGTTTGGTCTTCGTTGGCATTTGCCTATTTTTATTTAACGGTTTTTATCTAACCGTTTATTAAGGGTCTGAGTAGGAGGAGTGCTTTCTAATGCCCACGAATTTCAAGATGGGGTACCATAAGGGAGTATCCTTTGTATTACTCTTTTTGCTGTGGCCATCAATAGTGTAATCAGTGTGTTTCCTGATGGTGTTCAAGGCTCACTATATGTTGATGACCTCTCAATTTCCTTCACTGCATCCATAATGTCTCTGATAGAGAGGAAGTTGCAGCTAGCTATTAGCAGAATTTCTGAATGGACTGAGTCTCGTGACTTCCGTTTTTCATTAACAAAGACAGTGGCTAGGCATTTTTGTCGTTTTTGGGGAGTTAAACCAGACCCTGACTTGTATCTCTATGGTTGGAGAATATCCTGTGTGGAAGAGACACGGTTTCTGGGTCTTCTGTTTGATAGACAACTAACTTGGGTTCCTCATATTCATTTTGTGAAGGCAGCTTCAATTAAAGTTTTGAGTCTTTTGATGGTTTTGGCTCATACCTCTTGGGATGTTGAATGTCAGACCCTGCTCCTCTTGCACAGGTCTCTTATCCTTTCTAAACTTGAGTATGGGTGTGCGATCAACTCCTCTGCAACAAATGCCCGTCTTCGGTTGTTAAATTCTGTGCATCATGCTGGTGTATGTCTAGCAATGGGGGCATTCAGGTCATCCCAGATTTCAAGTATGTTGGTGGATGCTGGTGTCCTTCTTTTGGATTTACGTCGCCAGTCATTGATGATGAGGTGTTGGTATCATTTTTGCTGCATTCTGGACTCAATTTCTTGTGCCATCATCACCCAGGATTCCCGATCATCTGTTTGTGTCACCCATCCCGGTTTTCCGAAGCCCTTTGGTTACAGAGTCCAGTCTGTTATGTTAGCCCTCTCTGTTCTGAGACTGGCAGTTTGTCCCCATTAGTTCCCCAGGGTGGGTTTTTGACTACTCCCTCATATTACATTCTGTAGGCCCATTCTTGGAAAAATGGGCTTACCTCCCTCTTAGGTGTCCCAATTTCCCTTTTTGGAATATGCCTCCATTCAAGAGGGCTCTCTCCCTGTCAGTACTGATGGATCTACGACTGATACTGGAGTAGGCTTTGGTGTTGTCTTCCCTTCCTTCAGTAGGGGGATAGCCTTCCTGGTATTGCTTCAATGTACTAGGTAGAACTGAGTGCGATTTTATATGCTCTCATAATAAATTTTACACTCCCCCCAACTTGCTTTTATAATTTTTGGTTACTCTCATAGTGCTGTTTGTGCACTGAGGTCTTCTAATGCATCCCATCCACTGGTTTCATCAATTTTAGAGCAGCTTTTTCTCCTTGACCATCAAGCACATTTCTGTTGGGTTCCCGTGCATGTTGGTGTGGTGCGCAATGAGAGAGCAGATATTTTATCTTAGCTACGTCTTTCCAACGGCCCCCTGCCGTCTACCTGCTTCACGCTTCCAGCGTAACAACTTCCTTGTAGTCCGCGATTCATACATGTTGGCAGAGACAGTGGGATGGTGTTGCTCAAAAAAGCTAAAAGAAACTTTTCAGAGAGTGATGGTGCTGAGGATTCTCCTCTCCATGCCTCTGCGACTGGAGGTGGCTCTTGCCAGGCTTCGCATTGGGCACTCTTGGCTTACACATGGGTTTCTGATGAGTGGTGGGACTCAACTGTACTGTAATGATTGCCTTGTTCCCCTCACTGTCCATCACTTGCTGACTGAGTGTCCAAGTCTGGGGAACCTCCGTCATAGAGTCCTCTGTAGGCAAAAGGGGGCAGATGGTGCCTGCTGTCTGTCCTCGATGTTTGGTGGAGCCCCCGGCGATTTTACTAATGTTTTTAGCTTTCTCCAGGAGGCGAGCCTCCCTCGACTTCTATAAGTAATTGATATTTTATAAACTATTCTTTTCTTATTTGCAGTGTTTCAATTTCTAACAACAAGTATTAACTTTATATTGAATAAGTACCATTTATTTGTGATGACTTTTACCATGTTGTTTGGCGGCATATGACCTTGGCAGTTGCGCCGCCAGATTTTAATGATAGTCAATCAATCAACCCCCCCCCTTCCCCGGGGGGGACTCCGAGGCTTGATGATGGGATGCCATTTTTGCTGAATTTTGAATAGGAAGTGTGGTGTGTAATGTGCAAGTAGTTTGGTGTTGACAGAGAAACTTGTATAGGGAAGTTTGCTGGCCTACTCTCTGTGTTACAGATTCACTGAAAATGTTCAGCAAAGGGGGATGGTCAGGAGCTGATGAAACGGAAGTTCCATCCACCCTGGGAGTAGACCTACCGCCCTGCTCGACTGGTGAAGCATAAGGTGAGGGGTGATTCATGGTGGTGAGGATGAGACGAGGAATGAATGGTGAGGCGTGGGTTGAGGGGCGAGGCGTGAGGTGAGGGGTGAGACACGGGGTGAAAGGTGAGACATGAAGTGAGGCATGGGGCATGGGGTGAACGATGAGATATAGGGCTAAAGGTGAGAATGGGGTTAAGGGTGAGACATGGGGTTAAGGGTGAGGCATGGGGTTAAAGGAGAGGCATGGGGTTAAAGGTGAGGCATTGGGTTAAGGGTGAGGCACGGAGTTAAGGGTGAGGCACAGGTGAGGGATGAGGTTTGGAAAAAGGTGTGAGACATGTTACTGGTGAAGGGTGAGACAGTGTGTGATGGTAATGGACTAGAATAAATGGAAGAATGTCAAAGTCTTACGAAGGTAACGGCGTTTTATATTTGTTTTCTTTTGTTCATGGCGTTGTTGTCCCCCATAGTAAGCACAGAAGTTGTTTAACGCCGTATTTTTATATCATTTCTGATTTATCTAGACCAGGGGCTCCCAACCTGAATGCCATGGCCCCCTGAGGAGGAGTGGGGCATGGTGTAAATTCTAGAGGGCCATGGGGCAAATTGAAAATTATGAGTTGGAATGAACTGGATTTTGCCTCATGGCCACGATCGTTTCACGTCCGAATATCGTCCTGTTCTTGGACAGTGGGAAGGGGGCAGCATTCACTAGCTGCCTATAGCAGAGATCAGTCTATGCAGGATCCACAGGTTTCTAGTGCTCATAAGTACTGTAATGTACGCTTCTTATGTTTATGGGAATATGGTAGAGTTTATGGCAAGGATGACAACGGTATGCTGTTTATGACGATGTGACCACATGACTATATTTACACATTGTCAGTGTGGATATGACTGACTACCGGTACTTGCTGGCAATGACGCACAATACAGTGCTACCTGTGTAGGGGTGTTTCTTTATTACGTGTGAGCAATGACATATCAAGGTAAAAGAGTTATATTTACTGCTTGTTAGCGATGATATGTCTATTTAAGAGTGTTTTGTAATTACGTGTTAGTGATGACATGCCAATGCCAGGTGCTACATTTATTACGTGCCAGCAATGATATGTCTACGTGTGAGTGGTATATTTATTACGTGTAGCCTATGTCAGGGTGGAGGTGGTAATGCGGAGTTATTTTACCACGAAATGAAAATGATATGGCTGTTAACTGGGTGGAGAGACGCAAATGCGACGTCCACACAGGAACTGAACTTCCAAAGTAATACCCGCTCCTCGCTGTGGCAAGGCGCTCTCAGCTGCACGGGAACATCGGTTCAATTCGCGGGACGGCCCTGCAGGAGCGGCTGCTTGCCTACGGTTGATGGGCCTGCTCGATCAGACGGACTTGGCTAGTACAACAACAAGAACTTCATCTGTTGTTTCAGATAAAACCCTGAGTATTACAGACATGCCTTCTACTGCAAACCTGAAATTACGGGTTCAGCATGAAGGAGGAGAAAGTATATTAAATCAACACTGTACCTGGCCAAAAGAAGCCACAGTGTGTGCTGTTTCCCAAGGAACTAAGTACTAAATCTACGAGGCCATCATAGTTGCAGTTTAATACGACTTTCGTGTGTTCCTGTAGCTGCTGCACGATTGCATTAATTATTACTACTAATAATGGAAAATAAAAAGATTACATATAGTGGTGTGGGCCACAAAGTTTATCATATTATGGTCAAAAGGACACAGAAGACAAAAGATTAGGAACCACTGATCTAAACGATTTCATTATGCATAGACAGCCATTTCGAACAGCAAGGTTATGTACTGAAACTGACTCCACCTGATCTTTACCGGGAGGCGTTCCTAAGCGGAAAAAAGTAGCCTGGCAAAAAAACAAACAAGCAAACAACTAATGACGTACTCGGAATGAAGGAGTTAGAAAGTGTGCCAGTGTTGCTTATGAACTGTTTTCTGGAAACTTAAAAAAAATTACATTAGTATGATGTTACGTGATACAATATTAAACTATTATTTAAAAAATAAAAACAAACTTACCCACTGATAACGTTGAAAATTCCTCGATAATACTCGTCAGGCATATTGATCCTGTAAACAGTAAAAAACAATTATATATCACTAGTGACAAGAAAGACAGGATAATCACATAAGCACAAGTTAATCATGTTAATATGCAATTTTATTAGTAATTTTCATCAGCATATTCATCCCAACCATAGCTATCATTGATCAAATAAATGAGTTGAGGTAGGATTCAAAAACAAAGAAAATACAAATGTGGTAGAAGCTCCAAACATAACACATTATAGAGTGAGTCACACAGTCAGTTACACACCATTCAAGCCTGGGAAGTCTTGGGAACTTCTCAAGATGAAAACCATCAGCACAAACTTCTTTATAGTCAATTGATATGCATCAGAGGGATATAGTCATTCCGTCGACTACCATTTAAAAGAAGTGCACAGTCTCTGTCACCTGCATAAGAACTATAAATATTTCATCCTTCAACTTCGATGTGTTAGCAGTTTCTCAGCTGTCTCAGCTTCCCCCCCCCCCCCTCTCACTCTCTCTCTCGCTCGCTCGCTCTCAGTTATCATAACCATTTCTTCCCGTATCATTTGAAACGCGTCCCCTAAAATGAAAGAAATGTCAGTCAATATCGAGAATATACTAAAAACAATCAGTCATCCGAAAAAGGGTAGCGTGGCTGGAAAAATTGTGTAGCATGGTCTGGGATGCACGGGTGGCTGGGCTCTTTGCCGGCGGACACGAGTGGAGAGAGAATATGAGAGGAGAGGGTGCGTGGGTGAATGTCAAGTGTGAAGAGGATAGCCTGCTTGGGAACTGCCGGTGAGATCTGCCAGTTTATCAGCACGAAGGAAGTATGGGACCAAGATGTGTGTGTGTGTGTGTGTGTGTGTGAGAGAGAGAGAGAGAGAGAGAGAGAGAGAGAGAGATTTTAAACTGGTTATGGTCCTGTTGATCAATGAGTATCGGAACTAGGAAAAGCTAAGCCGGCCAGAGATACTTGCTGTTTCGACGGCCTCCAGCCGTTCACTAACATGGACAACAGTCAGTACAGCAACAGCCACGCCCACCGGCTGGTTTAAGAGCCGCACATTTGGCGTTGCTCTGTGACCTCGACCTTCAACAGAAGAATCTATAAATCGAATGAGTCATTCTGTCTAACCCCTCCACCAACTTCAGGTCAAATAAGAGCAAAATTGTTTTGAGTTGACTTTGTCCAACAACCTTGACCTCTGACCTTTCCCTGTGGCCTTGACCTTGTTTTTGAAATCGAATCTTTTGATTCTTGATTTAACCTGAATCTTTTTACGAAGTTCAGTGTCCATCGATTACAACCTGTTTGACCTCAACTTGCCATACGACCTTGACCTTTGACATTCTTTTCATTAACAAAAAGTCAGCCTCTTGCACAAGTTAAGTTTTCTGTAAATGTTTTTTTTTTTTTTTTTTTTACTTTCACACAAATACGAAAGTTACGACCTGTGCCCTCTGCCCTTGACCTTTGACTGATAGTTCTAATAACTTCGTTCTTGCTTAATCCTTGACTTCCAGCAAGTGTGGCCCAAATCAGATCAAAACTATTTGAGGTGACCTTGCCTTGTGATCTTGACTTTTGATCTTTCTTTGTGACCTCGATCTGTGACTGTTTGTTATCGAAATCTAATCTTTATATTTTTCTTTTTTCCTCAGCCCTTCAACACTGTTTTGTTTACATTTCGATAAAATATGTTTATGTTGATATTTCTGTGCGAGCTTCACACTTGACTCAATGTTCTAAACCAACTGGATTACTCATAAGCTGACGCTCAACATTTCCATCAATTTACTTAAAAATCGAATCGAAACTTTTTGAGTTTTCTGTTAAAACAAACACACACACACACACACACACACACACACATATATATATATATATATATATATATATATATATATATATATATATACATATATATATATATATATATATATATATATATATATATATATATATATATATATATATTTATATATATCTCTATTTATGTCATCTATGTCTCTCTCTCTCTCTCTCTCTCTCTCTCTCTCTATATATATATATATATATATATATATATATATATATATATATTTAAGTATATAAAGCAAAGCATACAAACAAACACTGGTTTGTGCCCAGATCCAAACATAACACCTGTTCTTGCTTCACAAGCGCTGGAGTAATGAACATGAACAAGCTGAGCAATATTTTTGTGTGCAACAGAACTACTTTTGAAAAAAAAAAAAAAAAAAAGTAGGTACGAAGATCTAGGCAGCCACTAGCTTCATCACGGGATGAATATTGTACTGAAGGCAACTCTCAGATTCTACATGGGTCTCCTCCATATATGATTAAAGATAGTATTACCTAAATGATAGGAAAATAATAGTGAAAAGGAGGGGGATTCGACCAGACACTGTGTGTCACAGCAGATAGCAAACATCAGTTTGATGAGCAATAGGACATGGGTCAACCTTGGTAAGCCTAACAACCATTCTGGATGACATAGCATGGTGCGATTCTGAACTGGTTTAGGAGGCCGCAGTGTATGATGGAAGGGAAAAGGAAGATGGACAGCATCATAAAAAAAAAAAATCAATAAACAATACTTGCAAGGTGTTTGCCCGAGCAAATTAGGGGTTGCGTGTAGAAAGGGCCCAACACGCTACCCCCCACCAAACCTGTTTTATTGCATGTAACACTATTTTCACCCTTCATCTATGCGCTGGGCTAGGATGGAAGACCCTTGCTCCACTCGACCTATGGCTCATAGTCCATACAAACAACGTGTGAATCGACCTTAGAGGCTGGGCGGTGGTTGTCCCAGGCAGCCTGCATATAGGCAGGTCCAATATCTCGTTAACTCAGTGAGCAGTGCGGAGGACAGGAGGTGGGGGGGTGGTGACGGGGAGGTGACATCATGCTCGGCAGGACTCGTACGCCAATCAGCAGGCTGCTCGTGAACACCCCCCCTCTTTCACCCACTCATCGCCCTGGATGGAGCCCAGGAACATGCCAGTCTATTGCTACATTGGCGTCTGTTCACGTGCGCATAATAATAGTCACACTTTTGCACTTATTACCCAGGTTTACTGTGGTTTATTCTCAGAAAAGAAAGCGAAAAGTAGGGCAACAGTTTTTGTTGAATACACTCACACAGAGGGCGAATGCAAGAGAATAAAGGACACTAACAACAGGACTGTAATGTTATTATTCATAGTAATACTTTTTATTATTATTATAAGACTAGTATTGCCTTCATTATTATTGTGATTGCTATGTTGAATACAGAGTAACTGTGAAAACATTAATGATGAATGGACTGACAGGGACAGACAGAGGGAGAATGGGAGAAAATGGGGATAATAAGACCACCACTGTATTACTACTCTGATTATTAGTATTGTTTTTATTAACATGTTTCAAAACCATATTATTATGCATATGAACATGTACCACCATTTATGAACCAATACTGTGCCAGAAAATACACTCAAAGTTCGGTAATAGGAGATGGGAACAATTTGGATTTTATAAATTTTTAAGTATTTAGTTTTTTATTACGCAACAGTAACATAAGTTTCTGAACTAAAAAAGTACTAAAACATTTTCATTTTCAAAAAGTACCGGGATGCACTTCAAGCTTAAAAAAGAAAAGAAAAAAAGAAGGTTCTAGCTTTTAAAGTACCTGAGTAACAATCATTTTCATGTTGCCAAACACTGACTGCTTTATCTGGCAATTTTTAAAAGTGGCATGTTGGACATCTGTGCTGGTGAGGGGTTGGCAATAGCGAACACCTACTTTCGTCATAAGATGATCCACCAATATACATGGGGAGTAATGAGGAGGATGGATGGTGAACTTGTTGAACGAAAGGCAATGATAGACTACATGTGTGTGGATGAGCGAATGAGAAGACAAGTGTTGGATGCAAGAGTGTGGAGAGGGTGGGGGAATGGAATCTCAGACTATCACTTAGTGATGGCCAAGGTAAAGCTGCAAAGAAAATGGTTGAGGAGATGAAGGGGAAGACAGGAGGAAACAGCTCCTGTGAGAAGAGTGGAGAATTTGCAAGATAGTGAGAAAATGGCAGAGTATAAGAGAATAGTGGAAGAAAGATTGGGAAGGTATATAGCTAGAGCAGATGGAAGGGGTGGAAGAGGTATGTAAGATATTTACGGAAGAGATAGACGCAGAGTGTGAGGTGGTTTGTGGAGTGAGGAGGAGATGCAAGGGTGTGCAAGGGACATCATGGTGGAATGATGAGGTGAAATGAGCTGTGGAACAAAAGAAGACATATAGTGAATGATTAGGGAGTAGAGGTAAAGGAGAAGATGAGAAAGAAGAGAGAGGTGTATGTGAGTAGGAGAAGGGAGGTGAAGAGACTGGTGAAGGAGAGTAAGAACAAAGTGGATGAGGAGCTTGGGAGGAATCTGAGTGTGTAATGGAGGGAGAGTAAGAAAATGTATTGGAAGGAGGTAAAGAAAGTAAGGCAGTGTGAAAGGGGAAATAGTAGGGGAGTGAAAGATAGGAATAATAGATTGTTGGTGGAGAAGAGAGAGAAATTGAGGAGATGGAAGGAGCACTTTGAGGATTTGTTGAATGCAGAGAGTGACAGCAGTGTGAGTATAAGTGGTTGGGAAATGGCTGGGAGAAGAAGAGATGAGAGGAGGGAGGAAGAGATCAGTAGGGCGGAAGTAGTGGAAGGAATGTAGATCAAGTTGGGGAAGGCCCCAGGAATTGATGGAGTGTGTGGTGAAATGCTGAGGTATGGGGATGAGATTGTTGTGGAGTGGATATGGAAGTTGTGTAGACTGACTTGGGAAGAGGGAAGGGTTCCAGAGGACTGGAAATCAGGTATAATTGTTCCTTTATACAAAGGAAAAGGAGAGAGAGAAGTATGTGATAACCATAGGGGTATTTGCCTTCTTAGTGTGATTGGTAAAATATATGGTAGAATACTTATTGACAGGGTTAAGCATATGAGAGAGGAGGTAGCTGGAGAAGAACAAGGGGGATTTAGGAAGGGAAAAGGGTGTGTAAATCAGATAATTGTTCTAAGATGTTTAGTGGAAAAGTATCTAGAGAAGGGAAAGAAAGTGTATGCTGCCATCATGGACTTGGAGAAAGCTTATGACAGAATAGATAGGCAAGGTATGTGGAAGGTATTAAGAATATATGGAGTGGAGGAGAAATTGTTGAGTGCTGTGAAGAGTATGTACGAAGGAGCTAGGGCTACGGTGCGAGTGGATGGTGAGCTGAGTGAGTACTTTGATCTCAATGTGGGACTGAAACAGGGTTGTGTGATGTCTCCATGGCTGTTTAATATATACATGGATGGGGTTGTAAAGGAGGTGCAAGGTAGGACAGTGGATATGGGGGTGGCTCTAATGAATGAGGGTGATATTTGGAAGATTCCGGTGTTGCTGTTTGCTGATGATACAGTATTGTTGAGTGAAGATGAATGGGAGTTGCAAGGTTTGGTGAATGAATTTGGGACAGTGTGTAGGAGGAGGAAGCTGAAAGTTAATGTAACAAAAGTAAAGTTATGGTGTTTGAGAGGAATGAGGTCACAGAATGTACAGTGAGCTTGGATGGTGAGGATTGTCACGAATCAATTCGCGACATTTCCTTTTTGTGAGAAGCCACGAACTATTAGTGGAAAACTCACTGTGTATCGCTCAGTTAACCGTTTCTCTCTCCATTCCGGGGTATACTTTTCAAATAATTCGTCACCGTTTTCAAAAAGTGACCGATTTAATGCACGTCACTAAGTGCGCTACTGAGCGATACAATTATTTCTTTATCGTTTGCCTCTGCTTCATTCAACCGTTAGCCACGCCTTCTTCCGGTGGCCTGTGCGTCCTGCTTAGGCATTATTTGAATTCAGTCTAGTGGCGGCTTTGACGGAGAGAGGTACTGTGCTCAGAAGTGAAGAGAGGTCAGCTAGCATCCCAAGCTCCACAGAGTATCAGTTTCTTCAAACTCCCACCCCCTGGGTGATACAAAGTATTCATCGACTGGTATTTCCTTTGTGTATTTCCTAGTTTTAAGAGCTTAGTTAAGGTGTTTTTCCTAGGCGTAAGTATTTAGCTTTTGTGCGAGTGAGCGAGTGCGTCTCATTTAATTTGATTTGAAATGTAATGTTAAATTTATTTTTGTGATTAATAAATTTAACAGTTCTATTTCTTGAGCTTAATGTAGAGTAAATCTTGTTTCATTTCTCCATAATTAAGCTTATTTTCCATATAGCTCCTAGCTTGCATAAACGTTTGCTTTCATAACTGGTACTTAGACCAGTCTTGTTGTATTAACTTAAAATCCGTTGTGCCAGGAGTTAATGCATCAGCAAGAACCTGATGTTATTATTATTAGTATTAGTTATTTATTGTCAGGGGTGATGTAACTTTCTCCAGAGGCTAACAGTACAGTAATTCAGCAATTGTGAGTAATTAGTCTCTGCTGTGTACTGTTGAGAAAGTTTATAAATTCTCGTTCTTAGAGAATCGTGCACAAGCCAGCGTAAAGTAATCGTTGCTTGATGTAGCAAGACAATCATTGTCTCTGCGCTTCAATATTATTGAATATAAATATCAATTTAAATAATATTTAACCATTTATATCAAAATTACAGATCTATTTTAAAAACCCCGTGACAATTGGCGACCTCATTCCAGGATATTAACTCCTAGCTCTAAAGCTATTCACGAGATAGTGCTCACTCATTCATATTTAGGTATTTATCATTAAAGTTTATAGGCACAAGCTTACTGGTGTTTACCCTTAATTTAGCAAGTGAATTTTGCTTTATAAATCAATAGAGTACTTAACTCTAGTTTATTTTTGGTAACGCCAGACGATTTTACTCGCTCCTGGGAAGTCGGCGTACCCATTGTGTTTATTATTGAGTCTTCCCAGTCATTTACATTTTTGATTTATTTTTGCCAGTTAACTAGATAAGACTGGTCACCACTAGCTTGTGTCTGTATTCTTTACTTGTGTTTATTAGTATTCGTCGCTAAGCAGTCAGTACTCAATTTCGGTTACTTAGTAAATTGAGCTAGCATCATGGCTACAGCTGTATATGTACAGGAAGCCAAAGATATTGGTCTCACAGACCCAGAGAAAATACAGAGTTACGTTCTCTCACGGTTCAATTACGAGCAAGAACGTGAGAAAGATGCTCGTGAAGAGCGTAGGATTCAGCGCGAATGCGAGCGAGAACAGCGTGAGGAACGTGAAAGAGAGCGTGCTTATGAACAAGAGCAGCGTGAGAAACAGCGCGAATACGAGCAGAAACAGCGCGAGCTCGAGTTAGAAAAAGAGCGAGAACAGCGCGAATACGAGCAGAAACAACGCGAGCTCGAGTTAGAAAAAGAGCGAGAACAGCGCGAATACGAGCGTGAACAACGAGACAAAGAACGAGAACATGAACTTGAAGTGCTGAAGCTCAAGCGAGATTCCTTGGCTTCAGACACGTCTGGTGCAGTTGGTCAAAGCTCCACGAGCGTTCTCCCTGCACATGTCCTGGCGACCCCACGCATCAAGCTTCCTTCATACAAGGAAAGCGAGCGAATCGAGCCGTACATAGCTCGTTTTGAGGACATGGCAGACTTATATCAACTGGATGAGGCAGCTAAGCGGCTTCAGTTTCTTAGCCTATTTGAGGGCCCTGCCCTCGATATTCTCCACAGAATTCGTGGAGACAATCTCACATATGAGATGATGAAAGCTGCACTCATTAAGGCGTATGGTCTCACAGTAGACGACGCCAAAGTTCAGTTCATGCGAGCTCGTCTCCAAGACAAGGAGACAGCTGTTCAGTTCCTTGATCGTCTCACAGCTTACTTAAATGAGTGGATGGAGAAAGATGAAACTCCTTCCACGCGTGAGGGGATAATTGACCTTATGCTGCGTACACAGCTAGAGAGGTCGTGGCCTGCTGAGCTCATAGCACAGCTTAAGATCTGCCAGGTGAAAGATGCCAGCCAAATGGCAGAGAAGGCTGACGCATTCTTTACTGCATACGGGTATCAAGCTCGTAAGCAAAACACCTGGAGCAGAAAAGATACTGCCAAGTCTGGGAAGCCGTCTCAGACTGAATCCCAGCACCAAGGCCGTTCTCAGAGTAATGGCCAAGGTCCAAAACCGCAGTGGAAGGACCAGGGGCAAAACACTCAGAAACCTGAGTGGAAGAGGTACAACAAGTACCCTAACCAGCAGCAGTATCAGCCACGCAACCGACCGACGGGACAAAGTTTTTCACCACCAACTCAAAAGAGGCAGGAAGCGAATGCAGCCTTCATTCCTCAGCAGCAGCCTGGTGGTCACGTCCCTACCAGTGTGGGTACTTCCCCACAGTTCACTAGTCCCACAGTGACAGTGAACCCCCCTCCACAGATGGCCAATGTTCCATCTTCCCAATATAACCCTCAAGGCACAATGTTTGCCACATCAATTCAGCAGCCTCATGAGTGGCTAGCTGCTTCCTCCACAGGCCCTCCCACAGGTGACAGTACCTTCCTTGTTCAGCCAGGGTTTGTGGGAGGCATTCCTGTGAAGGTCCTGAGAGACAATGGTTCCTCAGGTTGCTCTGTCAAGCAGAGTCTAGTTCGGCCTGAGCAGTATACAGGTCGACAGATCCATGCAAAGCTTATTGATGGATCAGTGAGATTGTTCCCTGAGGCATGTATCCAGGTGGCATCTCCATTTTATACTGGTACGACATTTGCGGTTGTCATGCCAGAGCCTCTATTTGACTTTATAGTAGGCAATATTAATGGAGTCAAGGATAGTTGCTCCAATGACGCTACTCAGACTTCGGCTGCTGCGGTAACACGAGCCATGACTGAGGCTCCAGACTGTGTCACCCCAGTGATCATTGAATCGCCGCAAGATCTGATGTGCAGTCAACTTGTTGTACAAGAACAACATTCTGACCCGACACTTGCTGCCGTGTGGAATAAACAAAAGGGTCGAGTGATTAAGTATTCACGGGGAGGTCGAGCCAAGTTCCTTCGCAAACAAGGACGGCTCTACCGTGAGTCACGAACACCCGAGGGCGAGGTTCGACTGCAGTTTGTCGTTCCCGCCAAGTACCGCCCAGCAGTGTTACAATGGGGTCATTGTCCAGCCTCAGGAGGTCACCTGGGCAAAAGGAAGACCCAGGGCCGTATCCGAGCTGACTTTTTCTGGCCAGGGATGGGACGAAACATAGACAGTTTTGTCCGTTCCTGCAGTGTGTGCCAAAGTATCACCACTGATCAGGGACATGTCCTTCCTGTGCCGTTCATAACCACACCTGTAATCTCTGAGTCAGTTGAGAGACAGGGTAGTGGTGAAGTGGGTGCAGACCTGATGTCTCGCCCATTGGCCCCACAGGACACAGTATGTCCAGGGCCTGTACATGCATATTATGTACCTTAAGTTAAGGGGGAAGTTGAGAGGCGACTTGAGGCTATGGAAGACCCAAGTTTGCATAAGGATTCTCAGCTTCCCGGTACTAATATATGTACCGTAAGTTAAGGGGGAAGTTGAGTGGCGACTTGAGGCTATGGAAGACCCAAGTTTGCACGAGGATTCTCAGTTTCCCGGTACTAATAGAAGTACTGTAGGTTAAGGGGGAAGTTCGAGAGAGAACTCCGCAGTGGCGACTTGAGGCTATGGAAGACCCAAGTTTGCATAAGGATTCTCAGCTTCCCGGTACTAATAGAAGTACTGTAGGTTAAGGGGGAAGTTCGAGAGAGAACTCCGCAGTGGCGACTTGAGGCTATGGAAGACCCAAGTTTGCACAAGGATTCTCAGCTTCCCAATACTAATATAGTATTGTAGGTTAAGGGGGAAGTTCGAGAGAGAACTCCGCAGAGGCGACTTGAGGCTATGGAAGACCCAAGTTCGCACAAGGATTCTCAGCTTTCCAATACTAATATAAGTATCGTAGGTTAAAGGGGAAGTTCGAGAGAGAACTCCGCAGAGGCGACTTGAGGCTATGGAAGACCCAAGTTTGCACAAGGATTCTCAGCTTCCCAATACTAATATAAGTATTGTAGGTTAAGGGGGAAGTTCGAGAGAGAACTCCGCAGAGGCGACTTGAGGCTATGGAAGACCCAAGTTTGCACAAGGATTCTCAGCTTTCCAATACTAATATAAGTATCGTAGGTTAAGGGGGAAGTTCGAGAGAGAACTCCGCAGAGGCGACTTGAGGCTATGGAAGACCCAAGTTTGCACAAGGATTCTCAGCTTTCCAATACTAATATAAGTATCGTAGGTTAAAGGGGAAGTTCGAGAGAGAACTCCGCAGAGGCGACTTGAGGCTATGGAAGACCCAAGTTTGCACAAGGATTCTCAGCTTTCCGGTACTAATATAAGTATTGTATTGTAGGTTAAGGGGGAAGAGAGAACTCCGCAGAGGCGACTTGAGGCTATGGAAGACCCAAGTTTGCACAAGGATTCTCAGCTTCCCGATATTAATATAAGTACTGTAGGTTAAGGCACAGGTTGAGGACCCGTGTGTGGTTCGAGGCTATGGAAGACCCAAGTTTGCACAAGGATTCTCAACTTGCCGACCATAATCGTGTGCTATAATTAATGGCGACCTCGAGTGTACTTTTCATAGCATGTACTGACTGCTAGCCAGAGAGAGTAATTGTAACATAATAAGAATTTTGTCTCATTGACACTTTTGATGCTCCACCTTAATTGGTTTTGCAGGTTCAGCAATGGGTGTAGCAGTTTTGCTGTGCGGGCCAGCTGATCGTCTGCCGCACGCTGCCGCCTCTTCTCCTCTGCCTTCGTCGTCGCCATATTATTTACTGTGTCATTTTACACGTAGGTACAGTTACACTACAACTGTCACACCTACACCGCGTATTACATACACCACGCTACACAACAATTAGTTGTCAGTGTAAATGTAGCGAATTTTCGCTCAGTTTGATCTGAGTACAGGATTTTCACCGTCGTCACGGAGTTTTTCCCTCAAGCTTGCTTCTATTAACGTAAATACGAGGTTTTTTCACTCACTGGCGACTGCGATTTTCTCCTGTAGCAGGATAGCACACACACCACAGTGTGAATCTTGTGTGACTGAGTTAGGATTTATATGTATGTATATTGAAATCATTCTTCTGAAGGAAGAAAGATTTAATTTTCATGGGGCGTAATGTCACGAATCAATTCGCGACATTTCCTTTTTGTGAGAAGCCACGAACTATTAGTGGAAAACTCACTGTGTATCGCTCAGTTAACCGTTTCTCTCTCCATTCCGGGGTATACTTTTCAAATAATTCGTCACCGTTTTCAAAAAGTGACCGATTTAATGCACGTCACTAAGTGCGCTACTGAGCGATACAATTATTTCTTTATCGTTTGCCTCTGCTTCATTCAACCGTTAGCCACGCCTTCTTCCGGTGGCCTGTGCGTCCTGCTTAGGCATTATTTGAATTCAGTCTAGTGGCGGCTTTGACGGAGAGAGGTACTGTGCTCAGAAGTGAAGAGAGGTCAGCTAGCATCCCAAGCTCCACAGAGTATCAGTTTCTTCAAACTCCCACCCCCTGGGTGATACAAAGTATTCATCGACTGGTATTTCCTTTGTGTATTTCCTAGTTTTAAGAGCTTAGTTAAGGTGTTTTTCCTAGGCGTAAGTATTTAGCTTTTGTGCGAGTGAGCGAGTGCGTCTCATTTAATTTGATTTGAAATGTAATGTTAAATTTATTTTTGTGATTAATAAATTTAACAGTTCTATTTCTTGAGCTTAATGTAGAGTAAATCTTGTTTCATTTCTCCATAATTAAGCTTATTTTCCATATAGCTCCTAGCTTGCATAAACGTTTGCTTTCATAACTGGTACTTAGACCAGTCTTGTTGTATTAACTTAAAATCCGTTGTGCCAGGAGTTAATGCATCAGCAAGAACCTGATGTTATTATTATTAGTATTAGTTATTTATTGTCAGGGGTGATGTAACTTTCTCCAGAGGCTAACAGTACAGTAATTCAGCAATTGTGAGTAATTAGTCTCTGCTGTGTACTGTTGAGAAAGTTTATAAATTCTCGTTCTTAGAGAATCGTGCACAAGCCAGCGTAAAGTAATCGTTGCTTGATGTAGCAAGACAATCATTGTCTCTGCGCTTCAATATTATTGAATATAAATATCAATTTAAATAATATTTAACCATTTATATCAAAATTACAGATCTATTTTAAAAACCCCGTGACAAGGATATGGAGAATGTGAGTGCATTCAAGTACTTGGGCAGTGTGATGAGTATGGATTGAACTTTGGGGGATGAAGTGCATGAAAGGGTACAGCAGGGAAGGAAGGTTGTTGGTTCACTGAAAGCAGTGATGAGAAATAGGGAGGTGAGTATGGAAGTTATGAAGTCACTGCATGATAGTATTGTGATCCCTACCCTGACGTATGGAAGCGAGGCGTGGACCTTGCAAGAGAGGAACAAGTCAAGAGTGACAGCAGTAGAAATGAGTTACTTGAGAGGAGCATGTGAGTGAAATGGAGGGACAGGTTGACGAATGAAGAAGTGATGGAACGTTGTGGGATGGATGTGGATGTGGTTGAGATGATTAGGAGAAATACACTGAGGTGGTTTGGACATGTTGAGAGAATGGAGAATGAAAGACTGACTAAGAGGGTGTATGTAGGTGAGGCGGAGGAAGGGAGAGGGAGGGGTAGACCGAGGATGAGGTGGAGGGATGGAGTTGAGAGGTATATGAGGGAGGGGGGGTGAGTTGGGGGGAGGGTAGTCAAATGGTGGGTGACAGAGTGACCTGGAGACGTTTTGTCTGTGGCCACCCTTTGCGGGATTAGGACGTCGGGCTATAGATAGATAGGTAGATAGTGTTGGACCCTTTCTACGTGCAACGCCTCATGAGAAAATCTGATGACTCTCTACGAACCAAAAGTGAACGTGGTGATTATGAAGTGTGTTATAAAGCGTTACGTGGAACTAGGAGATGTACAAAATAAGACTGGAGGAAGGAGAAAGGAGTGCTGAGATACTGAAAACTCTGTATAACACTGAGTGCCAAGGACGGTGATAATTTTGAAAACGAGCCTCCCTGTGGGAGAGTAGGTAAATAGTTGTTTTTTAATATAAGAGTGGAACTGGTGATACAGCCGAGAAGCAAGACGAAGTCAGTTCATGAGGATTCCAATCTGAAGAATTCTAATGTAAAAGGCCACACAGTCAAGGAAGGCTCCATAGAACACAGGACTGGCAGCCTCACAAGTGGCCCACGATCTACTAAAATTTATTGAACAAGGATCATCAGGCATGCAAGTTCATCAAAGGATTACGTCTGGATTGTGGGTTGTAAAGGAATTTTGAGGTAATTACGGCAGTACAAAAAGACGGAGTTACGGGGTGAGAGTAGCACAAAGAAACGATGACAGTTGTGGCCAGGTAGACAGACATAGATACTGGAAGAAAGTTGATTCTGAAGTGCAGCAAGAACGTCAGCTGTGACTAGGCAGACCATCTGCGAGCAAGATTATTAGCATATTCCATAGGATTTACATGAACAGGAGGGACGATGGACTGATAATCTTGAACAACCCTATTAATGAATCCTCCTGTACACAAAGTAACTGTTTTAGACATATTATTGTACTCCGGTGTGTTGTAAATTTTAATATTTTGCTAAAGCAGACGCAACATTAGATCATGCATTCACGGTATCACATTCTTTTAAATATATGTGAGAAACTGACCAACTCCTGCTTTGAAATATGACCAAATAATATTACAAGATTTTTCAAATTTTAACAGTTAGTCTTGTGAACCCCCCAAATTATATGAAGGGTTGAGAGGAAATCGTTGAGCAGGACGATAGGTTTTAAAGTGTTGTCTGGAAAAGTGCTGAAAGGCTAATGCAATACCTTTCACATATGGATGGTGTGCCATGTACGGCTCGG
This sequence comes from Coenobita brevimanus, assembly GCF_032717465.1. NCBI lineage: Eukaryota > Metazoa > Arthropoda > Malacostraca > Decapoda > Coenobitidae > Coenobita > Coenobita brevimanus. The sequence continues at coordinate 20,894,026 of NC_136980.1, forward strand.
ATTTGACTCATCTTAGAAGACAGGAAGATAATGTCAAAATTAGGACAACAGACTGGGGTTGGTGGGGTTTTTCCATGCTAAATGTTATATGAGCAGTAGGTTGTAACAGTTCCCCACACGGGTCAATTACGACAAGTTGGGATCGATACTACGACACAGCAGAAGCAAAAGTTTGACCATTAATATAAGGCCATCCACTCACGTACTTCCAAAAATACAGAGATGACAGAGGAGCAATAAGTGACAGTATAGAAAATTGTTATATTTGTTGGCAAAATAACTTCCGAGTTAGAATGAAAAATAAAAGAAAATCCCAATCAAGAGGCATAGGTACTAGTAAAAATCTCCAAGTGTTCTACGCAAACAGCAGGACTTTATCAGGCAAACTAGATGAACTAAGGGATTTATTTTGTACAGAGCAAATAGACGTGGCCGTTGTTAGCAAAACATGGATGAATACAGAGACTGGATAACTTTTAGGAGAATATCAGATACTAGGACATAGGTTCTTAACCCCTTAACCGCGGGGCGTCACTTTCGTGACGCTTGGGAGCAAGGGATCATACCGCGGGGCGTCGCTTTTGTGATTCTGTGTTATTTTGAATTCACCCGGGCTTTCAAGTGGGGGCTTGTATCATCTATCAGTACTGACAATGTCCAACACTAGTCAGCACTCCTAATCTCATCTGTACTCCCATCCATTGTTGACAATTTAGCCATTTCTCCCCGTTCTTGACTCCCCTCCCTACCCCCACTCCATTACCCTATCCTCTCGCCTGCCCGGCCATGCTACGCTAAGTAAATCTTCCCTGGAATTTTTCACTGATTTCATCCATTGATATAAGCCCTATGTCGTATTCTTATACCAAATAATATATACAAGAAAGAAATCAGGTAAGTGAGAGTGCCATACACCTGGAATTGGCTAATTATCACCTGACAACACCTCACGTGCACTCGTTCGCTAATTTTCGCTGTTTTTTTCCCCTTGAAATATGCCGTATAATCTATTTTCGTAATAAATATACATGTAAGGAGAGAAGGGAGAACCCTAAGTGATATTTACATTCACCTGGAACTACCTAATTTATAATGTATTGTCTACATTTCCTGCCAATCATATCAGTGCTACACAAAGCTGTTTCAAGATTTAACATTGGTAGCTCTGATTATATATCTCCTAAGTAGGCCTCTAATCTATTTTCGTAATAAATATACATGTAAGAAGGGAAGGGAGAAGCCTAAATGATATTTACATTCACCTGGAACTACCAAATTTATAATGTATTGTCTAGATTTCCTGCCAATCATATCAGTGCTAGGCTTAGCTGTTTCAAGAGCTACGTTGGTAGTGCTGAATAACCCTCAAGTAGGCCTCTAAACCCGGGCCGGCCCTCCTAGCAGTTCTCTCTCAGATTCCGAAGAGGAGGTACGGCTCATCCTCTTGCTGACTTCAGGGCCTTTTTTCACCCCCATGCAAGGGCCCTGTGACCTTTACCCCCTACTAAACCTCGTGTGGAAAGAGGTAAAGGGCTGACAATTGATAAAAGAGTGACTACGATCTTTCTATTGAGTAAAACAGTGCAAGTGGAATTGTAAATAATGTGTAAATAATGTGTAAACAGCAAGTGAAAGTAATGAATGTAAATATACGTGAACAATGGAAAATAGTTTTATAAGTTATTTCAAGTGACAGTGCACAACACAGTGTAAATAAAATAGAAATGTAAATAACGTAAATAAAATAGAGAACGTAAATAGAAATGTAAATGAGTAGTATTATAAGAATACGAGTATATACCCTAGGAGTAATGAAAGTGAAAGTTTCACTCTAGCATGTCTGAATGCTATGAGTTATGAGAGTGAAGATGAAAGTGACATTCACTCTCAGTGCCAGTATACAGGACGAGAAAGTGAATGCTACGTATTTTACTGAAAGAAATTGAATCCCTACAGTGACAATAAACTAATACTACTGAAGGAAACTTATGGATAAAGACTGTAGATATATATAAGCGTTATATAGTAATAGAAATATAAAGTGTGAGGGGTTTTATGAATAATAAATGACAGACTACCATGAGCGAACTAGTGCCAGTGCGACGATCAGACGCGCTCGTAATTTCCATTGCTTTCACAGTGTTTTTTTTTTTGAGTATGGATCCCAAACTACTTGAAAATTGTAGAATAGTGTTTATAGTGTTTGTATCTGGCTGTGGTAATCATATTACGGGTTGTCGGGAAGTGTAAAGTGGAGACTTCGTTACCCTACTTCAGAGGTCTCCACAAGTCCTACGGTAACCGACGAAGGCTCAACAATCATTCCAGGAGAAAGCTGAAGGTATGTGCCATAAGCATATGTAATTTTATTATTCTAGGACTAATAACTGATTTTTGGCAAATATTTTTTGAGAGTCTGTCGGAGCCCAAATAACCCCGCGGCACACGCAAGTCATTGGTAAACAAGCCCGCGGTGTAGGGGTTAACCTGGGGTCCATGGACGCCCAAGGGGTCCATGGATGGGGTTCAGGGGGTCCGTGAAGGTCAGAATAATTGAGAACAGTATAGCGATATTGCGTGATGCCGTTTTGGCATCATTAGCTGCCCTCCCCCCCAAAAAAAAAAAATCGAAGTCTTGAATAATTCTTGTGTTCGCTGACACAAGCCTATCTACCCTCGTCTGGCAAAGCGAACTATGGGTGCTCTGATTCCGTTTGCCACTACATGCCTTTGTGAGTCAGGGTTTTCAGCGATTTTTTCTATCAAAACGAAAAGTCAAAATCAACTGGATGTCACCGGTGACATGCGTGTTGCCTTGTTAAAGACCACTTATTCAGGCCAAACAACAACAACCCTCTCATTGAAATGAACTTTTGAGCAGAATTAAAGCTTTGTTTTGTTTAATTTGCACAGGTTGGATGCTTATTTTTTCATCGAATGGCAATTAGTTTTTGCATGAAAAAGAGTGAGAAACAAAATTTATTGTAAAGACTGTTTTATACTTTGTGTATGTCATACACTGCGTGAGGTAGTTTTCAATAAAATAAAGTATATTACTTGCATGCAAAATGCTGTGGTTATGTGCTTGTGTGCATTTGTGTAGGGAGGGGGTTCATAGCTTTCACCAGATTCTCGAAGGAGTCCGTGACTCAGAAATGGTTAAGAACCACTGTACTAGGATTTAATATTTTTAAGTCAAAACATCTGGGAAGAAAGGGGCCGGGTTGCTATATACGTGAATGGTTCATTAAATTTTCTAAAATTATATATTAAAGTAAACAGGGGCACGGAAATGGTCTGGGTGAAAATTAGTATCAACAGGGAGAGATTAGTCTTCGACGCTATTTATCTCCATAGTTAAGTAAATAAGATAATATATACCTTTGCAAGGAAATTAGGAAGGCAACATAATCCAGCTTAGCAATTATCGTGAGGGATTTCATGGGCAGACTGGCAGAATCAAACATGGGGTGAAGTCTGAGAACTTTCTAGAGACAGTACTGTACAAGATAAGTTCCGCAATCAGTTTGTCAGGAAGGTCACTAGAGACAGTACTGTACAAGATAAGTTCCTCAATCAGTTTGTCCGGAAGGTTACTATAGGTGAGCTAGACTTGGTTTTATCTAACACAGAAAACATCATTTACGATAGAAAACATGGTGGACGACGTGGTGAATATAATCATGAAGAAATTTAAGCTCAACTTTAGTTAGAATAATCGCTATTCTGCAAACTGTTCAACATTTCCTAATGCTCGTCTAGGGGATTTCGAAGGATTAAGAGCTTATCCCAAAAGCGTAATCCATGAGCAGACTGGTTCCATGAGGGAGAGTATGGTCACTGGTGAAGCTCAGGTCATAAGAGATGGCCAGGAAATTAGTGGCAGTGCATTTCATGTCACAGAGAGAAATTCAGGCCAGGTACCAAGTAGCCGTTCGGTCAGTGAGAAGATCAATGAATTAGTAAATATAATACACAGACGTCAGGATAGATATATCCCTTAAAAGGCACTTAGAACAAATAAATCAGCGCCGAGATGGTTAAACGACAGATAAAAACTTTTCGTCGGTCAAATAAAAGAAATATGCAGAGAAATCAAACGGGGAGAGGAATACTTACGCAAACGGTACGCGAATTTGAATATGAAAGTAAAGGAGACAGGGAAAGTAATGCGAGGTTATGGAATTAAGGTTGCATGGGAATCGAAAGAAAACCACATGCATGTTATCAGCTTATCTTAGAACAATATATAACATCACCTGTGACGATAAAGGAATGTGCTCTGCCTTAAATAATTATATAGTATCAGTATTTACCAAGGAAAATATCAAACTAGTCCTGCAAACAACACTTACCTAACACCATGATGATAGACAATATTCTTCATAAAATAACTGTTCGTAAGGATGATATACAGAAAATAATAAAGTAAGACCTCAAAAATCTCGACGTCAGGGAAACATATATGCAACAAGTATAAAAGAGACCAAGGATGAATTGTCAACCAATTACAGTATTATTAAATATTTTTTTAAAGTTTGGGAGTCGTTCCAGAGGCATGGTAGACGGCAAACGTAGTAGGCTACCTATTAAAAATACGACGTTATAATTCAGTTGTGTCGAATTATCGTCCGATAAGTCGAACATCAATAGTAGAAACAATACCAGCGTCAGCTTCATCGAACAAATTAGGTAGCAAATACAAAAGTTTACTTAATGAGTTTCAGGGCGGATTCATGCAAGGACAATCCTGCCCTCAAACTTACCACTTTTCTAAGAGGTCTATGAGGGGGTAGATACCGATAAAGCTTGCCATATTATTTTTTTATAAGTATTTCGATAAAATCCCTATAGGATTTTGACAGGCTGCTTAGTAATATAGTTGCTGGCCATTCAATTGAGAGATTCAAGCATAGACTAGAAAGGCATGTCAGATTAGGGTTGGATGTAAAAAAATGATCCTAGTTACTAATTCATTCTTATTCCTTTTCAGGTTTCACCACGATAGTGTCATTTCTTTCTTCGCACTTTCCTATAAAATTTCCAAGTCAGGTTTTCTATACTGAGTGGTGTTTCTTCTCACATTTTCCAATCGGACTCGGATCCCAATGGAGGATTTGATGCGAGGGGAAAAGCCTTCATCTTTGCTGTCTTATTATAGTAGTTGTTTCGTCACACTCTTGCAGGAGCTGCAGCAGGTATCCTCTCTTCTTATGGTCTTAAGTTCCAGTTTGGAATCACGGGCCATTACCACTAAAGTCACTATAAATGTCGCAATCAGCACCACCATCACCATCACCAAAACTTTTACCATCAAAACAACTGTCACCAGCACCACATCTACCACCATCACAACAGTTTTTATCATCTCAAGTCACCAATAAAAAATTACCAACATCACCACAACTATCATCATCACCATAACTACAACCATCATCACAATTACTACCATCACCACAGTTACCACCACTAATATCACAACTATCATCATCAGTCTCACAATTAACACAACCACCACGAACAACAGTTATCACCACCAGCACCAACACAACTACCATTATAAGTCATGCACAATAGCAGAATTAAACAATAATACACCTTTTCCTTCATCTTTGTTACTATTCTCTCCACTTCAAGTGGCTGTACACTGAGTGACAAGACAAACAGTTTCCTGTAACCTGGGAAATACTTTACAACTCTAAGTGACAATCATGTAACCAAATCGAGTGGTGATGTGCAACCTACAATGACTTCCATGTTAACTGCATGGAATGACCTAAGTCCACACTCATACCCGCGCCTCCCTGTGGCAAGGCGCTATCTGCTGCAAGGGAGCACTGGTTCACTGCGCGGGACGGGCCTGCGGGGGTGACTGCTTTCTTGTGGATGATGGGTCTGCTCTGGCAGACAGACCGAGGGTACTCAATACCAACTACAGTCACCACAACTATCACCATCCCAACAATTAGGACTATCACCACAACTGACATCAGCATCACAATTACCACCACTCCCACAACTACAGTCATCCTACTTACATGATAGGGACAACTCTTGCTCCTCCACTCTCGCTAGCCTTGACGTAATTAGCGGGAATGAATGAAGTGTAGCCACTTGCACCAGCGTAACTTGCTAAGCTGTCGTTCATTTCTTGCGCCAGAACCCCTAGGAGAAATGGAGAAAGTAGTATTTAATCCACTGAGTATGATAAGTCTTTAAGTTGAATATAATCGTGTGTTGGTGGCAAGAACATACAAAATAACAGCACAAAAGTGGCTACTTGGAGGCTGCCCCGAGAACTGTCAAGACAAGGTGCATTTCAGAATTTAAAGAAAATCAGCCTGAGAGTAGAAAAAATAGTTTACATCTGAACGCGAGTAGTTCAGTAAACATTGCCGTATCCTCCTCATCCATTTGCTCTACTATAACAGTGACAAAAATTCTCCTTCACACACTATAAATTATTCCCAGTGGGTGAAAATTGTGTAATGCTTACATTTAATAACAACAACAACAACAACAACAATAATAATAGTAGTAACAATAATAATAATAATAATAATAATAATAATAGTAATAATAATAATAATAATAATAATAATAATAGTAATAATTATAATAATAATAATAATAATTATTATTATTATTATTATTACTATTAATATTGAGAGAGAGAGAGAGAGAGAGAGAGAGAGAGAGAGAGAGAGAGAGAGAGAGAGAGAGGGAGAGAGAGAGAATATCCTGGGAGAAGTATGATACACTGGTGAAATGTTAGCTGGGTTATAAAAAAAAAAAAAGTGCCTTGAGACGTCTGCAGCAGAAGCACTGGTCGTGTTGTTGTGTGTTAGTCACCGTCGTCACACAGCTCAGTGCATCTAATGTTCAATATGGAATAAGGATCCACACAAAATCTGAAGTGCAGTACGACATATGTATCAAGCGTAATTTAATTGTGCTATGAATACCATCACTGAGTATAACATCGCGAGACACCTACATATTCAGATAAGACCGATGCCTGCGTACTGGACTGTATTGCTAATGTTGTTATCGCTGATTTTACAGTATGGTTAAAGAAAGTTTTCAAACAAGTCACCATGCCTCAACCCCTCAAAAATCTCCATCATCAATGGTCCAGGACAACTACCAACCGTGCTTGGTTTTGTCCCCTACTCCACCCCCATTGTATATATATATATATATATATATATATTGTTACGTTGTCCGCCTTTCCGTTCCCACGGATGCAGCCGTTACAGCTGGGCTAGGGGGATTATGCAGTATGTATCCGCGTCATTCGCGGAGTTTACATTAGCGAGTGTTACAAGTTCTTTTGTTTCTTTCGTTCCTGCCACTGAAGGCAATTTTATTTCATACCATGCTGAGTATGCATTTGATTATTTTGATTGTCTTATGTGAGCTACCAGTATATTTAATGATTTTGCTTGCATTAGAAGTACCAGTTTATTGTAGAGAGAGAGAGGGGCACGAATATAAGTTCTTATTAATTAATTTGATTATGCGTTCGCGCTTGGCCGTGCGCGAGCCTTGATCAGAGTCAGTCTCTTCCCAGCTAGCTTCCGTATCGTGCGTGTGTGCACACTCTCTCTCTCCCCAGTCATTTTTATGCCGAGCTGGCGTTTTCATTTAAGTTTATTTTTATTCTTTTGTTGCTGACTGAGGGAAGTAGATATTTTATTTGTTTTTGTGACCGTGTTGTCTTTGGAGAGCCAGTTTGGCTCACCGTGGTCTTCTCGCTGCCTTTGTTAACGTTCCCCAACACCCGTACATACACACACACACCCCCCTAACCCCTACACAGTTAATCCCATCTCTTTGCTCAAGGCTAGTGAGAACCATCGTGAGCTATTAACTGCGTCCCCCCTTGGACACGGGTTAAGTAGAAAGTCTTAATCACCGGAAGTAAGTGGGAGGTGTTCCTGTATACTGTCTCGGGCGGTATTACTTCCGGTAGTGACGATAGTAGGCTAGATCTATAGGTAGGCTGTTCCGTTTTATTATCAAAGTACAGAGTGTTGCGTTCTTAAGTAAGTACCTTTCCGTTGCGCAGTTTTTCTCTAGTTTGCGGAGTGTCAGTGCCGGGGTCTGCGTTATTTTTGCAACGCAGTGGAGGCCGATCATCTAAGGCTGACTTGTCTTTTTTGTAATAGCCCCGGGCTAGCTCACCGTAACAGTGGCGACCTCGCATCAGGATATCCTAACAGTGCCTTTTTCTTGCTAGGATATCGTTACCTTGGCGTTCTCTGTGCTTTGAGGTGAAGTTGATGTGTTTGTAGTTTCTCAGTCATCATTAGTATTTCATTATTCAGTACTGCCATTGATTTGTCGCCATGGAGTCACGCGTGTCTACACCAGATCGCGTACGTGCTGAGTCACCTGTGGATATGGAAAATATGGAACAACGAGAGGCACATAGCAAAGGTACTCCCCGTGTGAGCCCTGAGTTTGACTATGGTGCTGAAATGCCTCGTTTTGCTACCCTGCTATTACCATCTATGATGCCGCCGAGCCAGTTTAGAGCAGTTCCCCCAGGTATGTCTAGTGCTTTCCCTGGAGTTGTTCATTCCACTCCCATATACCCTGGAGTCTTGTCACCGGAGGCTCAGTTGCAGTTGGAGTTAAAAAAGATGGAGATCCAGCGTGCAAAAGAAGAGAGGGAGATGGAGATGCAGCGTGCAAGAGAGGAGATGGAGTTGCAGCGTGAAAAAATGCGATTTGAGCTGGAGAAGACTCGCTTGGAGGTGACTGCTAATAGACCAACTTCAGATACCCAAACCTCAGGCCGTGCAGAGGATAGGGAGAGTTGGTTCTCAAGGAGTCTAAAATTAGTGCCAGCATTTGATGAGTTGAAGGTGACAGAATGGTTTGTTAGATTTGAGAAGAAGGCTAGGGAGTTTGAGTGGCCAAGGCAGCGCTGGGTGGGGTTGGTATCTAATGTGCTGAAGGGAAAAGCCTTGGAAGTGTATAATAGGTTGAGCCCTGAGGATGTAGATGATTATGATGAATTTAAAACAGCCATCCTGAAGGCATATGAACTTAGACCAGAGGCTTATCGGTTGTTGTTCCGTGGTGCTCGGAAAAGGCCTGCTGACACCTATATGGCCTACGCTAGGTATCTGGAGGGGAGGTTAGACGAGTGGTTGCTGAGTGAGAGCGCCACTTCGTATAACGAGGTGCGTGAACTGCTTTTGATGGAACATTTTACCAACATGGCTGACAAAGAAATTGGTGTTAAAATTAGGGAGAAGAGATTCAAGACCGTGAAGGAAGCAGCGACGTGGGCTGATGACCGGGTGTTTGCCTTGCGGAGTATGGGGGTCAAGTATGCTAATTTTCAGTATTCCAGGGAGAGGACTGTGAGTGGCCCTGCCTGGGATAAATCTCCCGTGAATCAGTCCAAGGGAAATTCAGAGGAGAAAAAGAATTCAGGGAGAAAGAGCCCTGTATCCAGTTCGAAGCTAGTTTGTTACTTTTGCAAACAGAGTGGGCACATCAAGCCTAACTGTCCTAAGTGGAAGGCCTCCCGAAATGCCAAACCAGTGGCACTAGTTATAGGTTCGAGTCAGGTGAACGAGAGGAGTTGGGAGAGTGGTAACGGTGAGGGAGAAGTCTGTGGAAAGCTGGAGTGTAGCCGGCTGTGCTCGCTGCCAGCTCAGGCTGGAAAAGTTACCCAACATGCTACGCCACCTCCGGATGAACTGCCTCAGAAATCGTCCCTAGACTGGTGTAAACCTTTTATGTGTCACGGCACAGTGAAAATTCATGGGATCAGTTATCCAGTTCCTGTGGCTCGTGATACCTGTGCACAACAGTCTGTGTGCAGAAACGTGACTGGAGGGCCTGTAAACTCAGGGAAGTATGTGCTGTGTAGAGGCATGAACTCAGATGAATACTATGATTATGTTCATGTGGAACTCGATTGCCCCATTGTTCAGGCTGCAGCTCAAGTAGCTGTTGCTGATGTAATGCCACTAGAGGGGGTTGATTTTCTGCTGGGGAACGACCTGGCTGGGGAGAAAGTATTTCCATCTCTTCCCCCACCAGTTGTTGTGGCAGAGAAGTGTTTTGACGCCCCAGAAATTGGTATTGAAGTTGATGCAGAAGTGGAAGCCATGTTCCCGGTCTGTGCAATTACACGATCTATGGCACAGGTTGCAGCCCGGGAGGAAGAACTGGTGAAGTCACAGGTTCTTGGGGTCGACTGTGATGAGGCAGGGCCACCAATGGAGGAACCTAGTGAGCAGAGTGTTGCTGTGGTGGGTGAGGAGAGTGGGAATGCGTGCATGGGTGCCGCCCCACTTCCCACTCAGGACACTAGAGGTGGTGCTGAGTGTGTCTGTGTGGAGACTGAACCCAGCCCATCGACTGAATTAGGAGAATTTCAGGACGCTGGGGTCGACTGCGGGGATGCAGGACCACCGTCAAACGCGCCTGAGGAACAGAGTGTCACTGTTGAGGGTAGAGGTGATGATGATGTCAGTGTGGAGTCTGACATTCCTCCCCCTGTCGAGTGTACTAGGGGTGACGCTGAGATTGATCGCCCTTCGCAATCCAGTGTCCCGACCAGTCCCTTATCTCAGTCCTCAGTAGAGCTGGCGGGTGTTGGGCCAGCAGAATTGAGGGTGAAGCAACAGGAGGATGTAACATTAAAGCCCTTGTTTGCTCGAGTAGGGGAAGAAAGAAGTATGGAGTGTGGTAAGGAGGAGTTCCTGATTAAAGACAATGTTTTACATCGCCGATGGACGCCCACTGGCGCCACGGTGGATGGAGGAGTGGGTGAGTTAGTGCAGGTGGTGGTTCCTGTGCAGTGTAGGGTGCCGTTAATACAGTTAGCACATGAGAGACCTTTAGCAGGTCACTTGGGAAACAGGAAGACAGTGCAGCGCTTAAGATATAACTTTTGGTGGCCAAGTATGCCGGGACAAGTTGCTGCGTACATCAAGAGCTGTCACACGTGTCAGATAGTGGGCAAGCCTAATCAAGTTCTTCCTGTGGCCCCTTTGATTCCCATTCCTGCAGTTGAACCTCCGTTTACCTGGGTAATCATTGATATCGTGGGCCCTTTACCTCCTACTTCTGCTGGAAACAAGTATTTGTTAACCATAATGGATGTTACAACGCGATACCCAGAGGCTATACCAATCAGAAGCATGCAGGCGAAGTCAGTAGTCAAGCAACTTATCCTGTTCTTTACTCATTTTGGCCTGCCCAAGGAGTTGCAGTCAGACCGTGGAGTAAATTTTACATCTAATTTGTTTAAGCAGACAATGACAGAGTTGGGCATCAAACATATTTTGTCCAGTGCCTACCATCCGCTGTCACAAGGTGCCCTGGAGAGGCATCATCAGACCTTAAAGACCATGCTGCGCAGCTTCTGCTATGATAATGGAAAGGATTGGGACCTAGCGGTACCCTTTGTTATGTTTGCAGTGAGAGAGGTACCAACTGAGTCGTTAGGGTTTTCACCCAATGAGTTAGTGTTTGGGCACAGAGTTCGTGGTCCCTTGGATGTGGTGCGAGAGGCCTGGAGTAACAACAAATCTGGCAACCAGGAATCCCTGCTTGACTATGTCTGCAGCACTCGGGAGAGACTGCATTGCGCTTTAGAGCTTGCCCGTGACAATCTAATTGGGGCTCAAGCGAAAATGAAGGCTCATTACGATAAGGTCAGAAGTCGTGAGTTTAAGCAAGGAGATGAAGTTTTGGCACTGCTGCCCATGCAAGGAAAACCTCTGGCGGCTAGATTCAGTGGTCCTTATATTGTGAAGAAGAGAGTTGGGGAACTTGACTATCTAATTGTTACCCCAGATAGGCGGAAGAGTACTCAGTTGTGCCACATTAATATGTTGAAGCCATACTACCGCCCAGTTGATTCTTATTGTGGGATGACTGCTGATGTCTCTCACCTGGGATGTGAAGGACTGGGAAGGGAGGACGTGGCATCAAGGGAACGTGCTGTGGAGGGAGCTGTTGGTGCCGGTGATGTGAGTAGTGGACCAGGGTTACAGCCACAGTCCCTGGAAGGTGACTTTGGAGTGGACGTTGAGGGAACCAGGGATAACAGCGCTCCTGTAGTTTTGGCGGTTGGTAGTGAGTTGGAGGAGCAGGAGGAAGTGCTTAGTCGTGGTGAGATGTTACCAGCTGACCTATGGGAGGGCAATGGTTATGCAGCTCTGGTGGAGAAATTGCGACACCTTGAGCCAGTAAAGCGAGAAGAGCTGTGCAACAGATTATGGAAACATCCGAAAGTTTTTGGAGATTCACCGGGATTGACAACTTGGGCTACTCATGACATTGATGTTGGGGATAGTAAGCCTGTAAAATTAGCTCCCTACCGCATCAACCCTATCAGAAAGCTCTCGATAATGAGATCAAGTATATGATGGACCATGGATTGATCAAGAGGAGTTTCAGTGAGTGGAGTTCACCAGTTACCTTGCAGCCGAAGCCAGATGGGAAGGTTAGGTTGTGTGTGGACTTCCGGAAAGTTAATTCACTGTCTAAGACCGATGCTTATCCTTTACCTCGGGTCTTGATTCGAAAATTTTGATCCAGGGCTCAAAATTTTCCCTTGGGGAAGGGCGTGTTACGTTGTCCGCCTTTCCGTTCCCACGGATGCAGCCGTTACAGCTGGGCTAGGGGGATTATGCAGTATGTATCCGCGTCATTCGCAGAGTTTACATTAGCGAGTGTTACAAGTTCTTTTGTTTCTTTCGTTCCTGCCACTGAGGGCAATTTTATTTAATACCATGCTGAGTATGCATTTGATTATTTTGATTGTCTTATGTGAGCTACCAGTATATTTAATGATTTTGCTTGCATTAGAAGTACCAGTTTATTGTAGAGAGAGAGAGGGGCACGAATATAAGTTCTTATTAATTAATTTGATTATGCGTTCGCGCTTGGCCGTGCGCGAGCCTTGATCAGAGTCAGTCTCTTCCCAGCTAGCTTCCGTATCGTGCGTGTGTGCACACTCTCTCTCTCCCCAGTCATTTTTATGCCGAGCTGGCGTTTTCATTTAAGTTTATTTTTATTCTTTTGTTGCTGACTGAGGGAAGTAGATATTTTATTTGTTTTTGTGACCGTGTTGTCTTTGGAGGGCCAGTTTGGCTCACCGTGGTCTCGCTGCCTTTGTTAACGTTCCCCAACACCCGTACATACACACACACACCCCTAACCCCTACACAGTTAATCCCATCTCTTTGCTCAAGGCTAGTGAGAACCATCGTGAGCTATTAACTGCGTCCCCCCTTGGACACGGGTTAAGTAGAAAGTCGTCATCACCGGAAGTAAGTGGGAGGTGTTCCTGTATACTGTCTCGGGCGGTATTACTTCCGGTAGTGACGATAGTAGGCTAGATCTATAGGTAGGCTGTTCCGTTTTATTATCAAAGTACAGAGTGTTGCGTTCTTAAGTAAGTACCTTTCCGTTGCGCAGTTTTTCTCTAGTTTGCGGAGTGTCAGTGCCGGGGTCTGCGTTATTTTTGCAACGCAGTGGAGGCCGATCATCTAAGGCTGACTTGTCTTTTTTGTAATAGCCCCGGGCTGGCGCCACCGTAACAATATATATATATATATATATATATATATATATATATATATGTATGTATATATATATATATATAATATATATGTATATATATATATATATATGTATGTATATATATATATAATATATATGTATATATATATATATATATGTGTGTGTGTGTGTGTGTGTAAGAGAGAGAGAATGAGTTTCCAATGTGTGTGTGTGTGTGTGTAAGAGAGAGAGAGAGAGAGAATGAGTTTCCAATGTGTGTGTGTGTGTGTGTGTGTGCGTGTGTGTGCGTCATTCAGAAATTTGTGTCATATTTACAAAAGAATATAGACATACCATTTTGTTAAAAAGAAAATATTTGAAGAAGCCTTAATGTCAGGCATCCTATATGGCTGTGAGTCCTGGTTCAGTGGGAACTTGAGACCCATGGGAAAATAGTATAACTGGGTTATTTAAAAGCTGCTGGGGGCTCATATGATGGCGTTCATGGACGATTGTTACGTGGATCTTGGGTAACCGCCACTAAAATCTTTAGTACTAGCAAGGCAGATGAAGCTTTCCTAGCGACTGTGTGGGATAAGGCGCGGTATGATCGATGACCCGTGGGTGCACACTCTCAGGCTTACCATGGCAATCAACACACCAACAAGTAAACTCATACAGAGTTAATAATTCTGTTGATGATATTATAGTCGGCACTTGATCTTTAACCCCCCCCCCCAATGGCCGTGGGTCCGGAATTTTACGTGCTCCCCTGGTCGACGCCGGGGCCATTTTCTGAAGTTTCGAAAATTGATCTTTTTTTCCTTGTCGTATTGAAGAGGAAGTTCCGATGCACCTGGCAGCGCAAATTTCAGCTTCCTAGACCCATCCTGTGGCGTGCAATCGAACATGTCAAGTGGGGTTGGTGGAGGATTAGTGACCCTCCCTGTAAAACAATTAACTCTAAGCCCTTGGCCACCCCGTTTGGGATACATGGCGCCAGGCAATGAATGAATGAATGATACTAGTCACATGTACTGTAGATATCGCAGTGACGCATCATCGCACTTGTTTTTTTACCCAAAAACATTGTCAATGGTGTTGAAAAGCTGTGGAATAACTAGATAAGCGTATTATGTAATTTTTCAATTCATACTATGCGAGGTTTCAGTTTAAAAATTTATATTATGAATTTAATTTCCAATTTTCGGATTATTGTGTTTATGGCAGTATCGTCCCATTTTTGTACTCTGGGTGGTGGAGTCTGTTGGAAAAGGGAGGCAAGGGTTTCTGTTTTTAGACCTAAATGAGAAAACGTCATCCCTAGATGTGCAGGCTTGACAGTGAGGGTTGAAATGCGAGACGACTTGCCATTCGCACCTCGCAAGAGCCATTAAGCAGGAAGGGGAGGGAGGCTATTCCACCCACGAAAGCATCACGTGAACACAAAACTTCCTGTTATGCTTGTAAAAGGCAATAAAAGGCAAAGAATATGTAAAATGATTCGAAACAGTACAACAAACCTGAGCAAATAGGTTACGATTCCCAACAAAAATTAATTTTTATTTTCATGTGTTTTTGTTTATGATTGTTTACTTACAATCGTAAACCGGGTGTTGTGTGTGTTTCGAAATGGAGGAGAAAGATGATATTTTCTGTCTGGGTCGAGATAACTGGTAGAACAATGTGTGTTCAGGCATGGCCACGAGCGAAAAAATCGTACATCCACTCATCACGGCAGCAGGTGGCTGGGCTCCCTCTTTGTCATATTTCCCCAGACAGCTGCTTAAATTTCCCTAGATTTGGTCAAAATTCCCCAAATAATTCTCACTACATTTTTTATTGCAAAATGCTGGAAAAGGTTAATGAAAATGTCACTTTTCATTAGTGTTGCCAGTGGTTTGCATAATCACTTGCAAACTCGAAAAAGCCTACAAGTACACAAACACAAAGGGTTACGTCACTTCTACACACTGTGTCTATGCCAAGTACTCAGTGATTATGGCTGTCGAGTGGCGTTCAGTTTCAGTCTACTGAAAATTTCTAATATTCGTTCACCCATTCACTAAAACTTATATTAGGCTAATTCTCTTTTCCATGCTCACTATCATGAAAAAATAAATCCTAAGCTGCTTTAATGAATAAAACGATTGTTCCACGCGGTTCTTAGCTTGACTGTTAACTTGCTAATAATAGTAAAAAACTCATTGGCCCAAACTCCTTACCCTGCTGTCTGAAAGTTTGCAGAGGTTCCAACTTCTAAGCCTAATCCATATCAATCTTCTCCACTGTGTATATTATACACAGATATGTCGTTATTCATATTCTTGTCACTGTTTGCATTTTCATCATTCATGACTGCAACATAACTGAGATATCAACACTACATTATTACTTAGATCTTAGAGTAGAATGAAAAAATGACGCTAAGCTCACTTACCACGTGACCTGCACACACGTTATACAACCCTGACGATGAGCCCAATCTGCTCAGCTGAGGGCACTCAGTGCAAGTGAGTCGATGGGCAAATCACCACTGACAACAGATCCATCGTGACTCATGCGTTTTCACTGACTGAGATTTCAAATCGGGGAGTGGGGTTCTGTCAGCAAGTGAGTACCGTACCTTCTACGTGGGCACTGGGCGGTTGACTGGTTAGGCGAGATATTTGAAAAGTTGATATTTGAGTATAATATTTTATACTGCTGCCGGTATGGTTTAAGTGCATATGGACATATTCCCTAAATAATCCCTCGTGTTTAAATCCCTAGAATTCCCTAAATTTTTCGATATCCCCAGATTATTCCCTAAGTTCCTCAAAACTTCCAAATCTGGGGATAATTCCCTAAAAGTGGGAGCACTGGCAGGTGGTGAACTAACAAATAAGGTGTGACACTGTGAAAGCGTGAGACTCTCATGTACCAGATGTTCGGTCACTTCCCAAAACTTTTCACAGGTTTCTATGAGTCGCACTGCATCGAATGATCCAAACCAGTACAGCAGGTAAAGGTACCCAGACAAAAATGTATTTTTCTATTATTATCATGTGTTTTTTGCTTATGCCTGTATTTGTTCATAATCGAAAACAGGATTGTGTGGGTAAGATCGAAAGTTGGACTACAAATGTGGGCGATTGTGTGCGTGCACGCGCCAACGCAAGTTCGTGCAAGTAGAGTGAGAGAAGAGTTAAGGAGAAATGTGGAGGCATGTATGGAAAAGTTTGAAAGGAATGAAAGAGTGTTTCTGATTGGAGATATGAATGGAAAAGTAGAGAATGTGAAGGTGGATGGAGTAGTTGGCGAGTGGGGTGTGCCTGTAGAGATGGATGAAAATGGCAGTGCTTTAGTGGACAAATGCCAGGAGGGGGTTGGTGACAGCCAATACCCTCTTCAGGCACAAATTGATCCATAGGTATACGTGGCGAGTGATGAGAAGGGTGGGTGGTGAACTGAATGAACGGAAGGCAATGACTCATTTTGTGTGGATGACAGGATAAGATGTGGGAATGGATGCAAGAGTATAAAGAGGTTGGGAGAGTAGATTTTCTGATCACCACTTGATTTTGGTCAGAATCAAGGTACAAATGAAATGGACAAACAGAAGAAGGGAAGGACAGGAGGAAGTAGTTCTTACAAGTAGGGTGGAAAGGTTACAAGAGGATGGAAAAAAGGCAGAATATAGGAGGTTGGTGGAGGAGCGACTGGATAAATATGGATTGGAGCTAATAAGGGACATGGAAGGTGTGTGCAAGATATTCATAGAAGAAATTTGTGCAGCATGTGATGTGGTGTGTGGATGAAGAGAAGACGAAAGGGGGTACAGGGAACAGCATGATGGAATGAAGAGGTGAAAGAGGTTGTGGCACAAAAGAAGAAAGCATATAATGAGTGGATGAGAAACAGGGGCGGGGAAGGAGTTGGGAGATAGAAGAGAGAGTTATATGTGAGGTGAAAATATTAGTAAGAGTAAGAAGAGAGTGGATGAGGAATTTAGAAGGAATTTGAGTGTCAAGTGGAGGGAATGTAAGAAAATGTTCTGGAAAGAGGTAAAGTGAGTTAGACAGGGTGCCAAAGAAGTTAGTTGGGGAGTGAAAGATAAAAATGGTAGATTACTAGTGGAGAAGGGAGAAAAAGTGAGCAGATGGAGAGAACATTTTAAGGAATTGTTGAACATCTATCTATCTCTCTATCTGTATACCTAGCCTGCTTCCCCCAAGGAAAGGGAGGTAGCCAAGACAGGACGACACACTCCCCATTTACTCATCCATTCAAACACATTCATTCGCATCTTAGCCCCAAATGGGAGAACGGACAGATCCTCACCGCACCACACTGCACAAGGGTCAACTGCGCAATGCAATCAGTGACATCTGCAGCAGGGCCCGACAGTGGAGCTGGTTTACCCCTGCCACATCATAACAGACCCACCCCTTACCCGCACCTGACCTGACTAGCTGATCAGACCAAATGCGGGAGAATATCCCCTCAGGGCTGCGTCATCACTTATTCATTCACAATTTCTCTCCATTTATTTCTGTCACACACAGCCACTCTTCCTTGCTCAACAGACATCCCTCTCGCATCCAGCCCTCTCTTCTCACTGTCCATCCATCCAATTTGTGGTCTTCCTCTCAGCCTTACACCTCTCACATCAGATCTAGTTATCTTTTTCACCAATCGCTCATTATCTATTCTCTCCATATGCCCAAACCATCGCAATACCCTCTGCTCAACTCTACCAGCCATCTCCCAAACAACTCCAGTTCTCCTTCGCACTTCATCATTTCGCACTCGATCCATACGCGTCACTCCACACATACTCCTCAGACACCTCATCTCCATTACATTCAAACTTTTCGTCTCTGCTACACCCATATTCCATGTTTCAGCCCCATATAACGCAGTTGGTACCACAACAACCTCGCACAGCCTTCTCTTTACATCCATTCTAAGCGAACGACAGCTAAACACTTTTTTCATTCCTCCCCGGCACCATTCCTACTTCATTTATTCTAAACTTCCTTCCTGCATCTATTCTTCCATCCACAGCAAAATGTGACCCTAGATATCTAAAACACTCTACCTCCTCAAGCAACTCGCCATTCAAAACTATATTCATCCCCCTACCATCTACCAACCTCGTACACTTCATCACTTTCCTCTTATTCTCATTTACTTTCAATTTCCTCCTTTCACACACCCTTCCAAACTCCTCTACCAACTGTCTGAATCTCTCCTCTGAATCAACCACCAGTGCAGTATCATCTGCAAACAGCAGCTGCTTCAGATTCCACTCTCCACCATCAACATTCACCAGACTCAGACCTCCACCTAAAACTCTTGCATTCATCTCCCTTACAACACCATCCATGTAAATATTAAACAACCAAAGCGACATCACACATCCCTGTCGCAGCCCCACTCTCACAGGAAACCAATCACTCACAGCATTTCCCACTCTTACACACGCTCTACTATTTACATAAAAACTTTTCACCCCTTTTAGTAACCTACCATCAAGTCCATACAATCTTAAAACAGTCCACAAAGCCTCCCTGTCAATTCTATCATACGCTTTCTCTAAATCCATGAATGCCCAAAACACATCCTTGCCTTTTGCTAATTACTTTTCACACACTTGTCTCACAGCAAACACCTGATCCAGGCATCCCCTCCCTCTCCTAAAGCCACACTGCTCATCACCAATCACTCCCTCTGTACCCTCTCTAACTCTCAAAATTAACATTCTACCATAAACCTTACCTACAACACTCAACAGACTTATACCGCTAAAGCTAGTACATTCATACTTATCACCCTTGCCTTTATACAACGTGGACCACACAAGCACTTGCCCAGTCAATTGGCACCATACCTTTCACAAAGCACACATTCAACAATCTTACTAACCAGTCAACAATAGTCATTTCACCACCCTTCAGGCATTCCACAGCACACCCATCCATACCTGCAGCTTTCCCTGTTTTCATCTCCTTTACTGCCTTCTCCACTTCCTCCTTCGTGATGAAAGAATCATTCAACATTTATTCCTTGCTCCCTTCCATCTGCCACAATCTCAGCCACCCTTTCCTCCTCTACATTTAACAATCTTTCAATATACTCTGCCCATCTCTTCCTTACTGCATCTATCTTAATTAACATCCTTCCATCCTCTGCTTTTACTCGTTCAGACTCTCCCTTTCGCACCCTTTTCACCTCCTTCCAAAACATTTTCTTATTCTGTTGAAAATTCTCTGTCAGCTGCCTACCCCACCTCTCATCTGCTGCCACTTTACCATCACGCACAGCCCTTCTCGCCCTATTCCTCTTTTCCTTATACCTTTCATATGACATCTCATCCTTCCTCTGCAGCCACACTTCATATGCACGTCTCTTCTCAGCCACAGCCATCCTTACTTCCTTGCACAACCATTCACATCCTTTTCTTACACCACCACCCACATGTCTCACACCACACACCTCTTCTGCAGGTGGAGCGAATGTGAATGTGGTAATGATGGGAGATCTGAATGCTAGAGTGGGAAATGTAGCAGTTGAAGGTGTAGTTGGTATGCATGGTGTGCCTGGAAGAAATGAAACTGGGGAACGAATGATAGCGATGTGTGTTGAGCGAGAGAATGTAATTGGAAATATGCTGTTTGAGAAGAAAAATATTTATAAGTATACATGCGTGAGACAGGAGGGTGGAAGGGTTGTTGACAGAGTTTTGATGGACTATGTGGTTGTGTCTAGGAATGTAATAGGAAGATTGTTGGATGTGAGAGTTCTGAGAGGGGAGGGTGGAGGTATGTCTGACCACTATCTGGTGGAGGGAAAGTTAAGAGTAGGTAAGAGATGGGTGAGAGCTAGGAGGGTTAGGTGTGGCAGGGAGATTTTGAAAGTGAGTGAGTTGGAAAAAAAAGAGAAAAAGATAGCGTATCAGGAGAAATTGAAAGATGAGTGGAACACAGTGAAAGTTCACGAAAATGGCAGTGTGGAGGAGGAATGGCAGTTGTTTAAGAGTGCTGTTGAACATAAAGAGTGAAAATAATGCGAGTGTAACTGGCTAGAGAATGGCTGGGACACGGAGGGATGTGAGAAGAGAGGAAGAAATCAGTAGGATGGAAGTTGTGGAAGCAATGTAGAAAGTTAAAAACAGGAAAGCCCCAGGAATTGATGGAGTGTGTGGTGAAATGCTGAAGCATGGGGGAGAGATAGTAGTAGAATGGATGTGGAAGATGTGCAGATTGGCCTATGAGGATGGTAGAGTCCCGGATGATTGGAGGTCAGGTATAATTATTCCCCTGTACAAGGGAAAAGGGGAAAAAGAAGATTGTGGTAATCATAGGGGCATTTATCTTCTTAGTGTAAGAGGAAAAGCATATGATAAGATATTTATTGACAGAGTTAGGGAAATAACAGAGGATTTAGTTGGAGAAGAACAGGGAGGTTTTAGGAGGGAAAGAGGTTGTGCAGATCAGATATTCATTCTCAGATCTTTAATGGAAAAGTTTCTAGAAAAAGGGAAAGAAGTTGTATGCGGCCTTCATGGATTTGGAGAAACCATATGACAGGGTGGATAGACAAGGATTGTGGAAAGTATTAAGAATATATGGAGTTGATGGGAAGTTGTTGAATGCCGTGAAGAGTATGTATGATGGTGATAAGGCTGCAGTGTGTGTGGATTGTGAAGTGAATGAATTTGTCTATTTGTAGGCTGGATTGAAACAGGGATGTGTCATGTCTCTATGGTTGTTCATTCTGTATATGGATGGAGTTATATAAGAGATACAAGCTAGGGCAGTGGATGTTGGAGCGGCCCTAGTGAGTGAGGGCAGTGTTTGGAAACTCCCTGTACTGTTGTTTGCAGATGATACGGTATTGTTAAGTGAAGACGAAGGGGGGCTGCAAGACATGGTGGATGAGTTTGGGAGAGTGTGTAAGAAACGGAATCTAAAGGTGAATGTAGGGAAGAGTAAAGTTTTGGTCTTCGAGAGAAGTGAAGTCAGTGAATGTATAGTGAGGTTGGATGACGAGGAAATGGATAATGTGAGTGCATTTAAGTACTTGGGTAGTATGATGGGTAAGGATGGAAGTTTAGAGGGTGAAGTGCTTGAAATGGTACAACAAGGAAGAAAGGTTGCTGGTTCCTTGAGAGCAGTGATAAGAAGCAGGGAAGTGAGCATGGAAGTGAAAAAGTTAATAAATTATAGCATTGTCATACCAGCACTAACGTAAGGAAGTTAAGCTTGGACATTGTTGGAGGGACATAAGTCAAGAGTGAAAGCAGTGGAAATGGATTATTTTAGAAGAGCATGTGGAGTCACATGGAGGGACAGACTGACAAATGAGGACATTAAGGAGCATTGTGGTGTGGATGTGGATGTGATAGGAAGCGTTAGGAAAAATACACTGAGGTGGTTTGGCCATGTGGAGAGGATGGAGAGTTAGAGACTAACAAGGAGAGTGTATGTGAGCTAGGTGGAGGGGGGAGAGGGAGGGGGAGGCCAAGGATGAGATAGAGGGACGGAGTGGAGAGGTATATGAGAGAGGGGAGTGTGAGCTGGGAGCAGGGCAGTGAAACGGGTGGGGTCTTGGTGACAAGGAGGCGATTTTTTTGTGGCCACCCCTTACAGAATTAAGGCGTCTGGCAATAGATAGATAGACAGATAATACACAGGGTGGTTGTGTTTGTTTTGCAAGGGAGGACAAAGATAATATTTTCTGCTTGGGTTGAGAATGGGTGTAGCTGTGCTTGTTTAGGCATGACCATGAGTAAAAAAATAGAAAATCCACTCATCCCAGCAGCACGCTCTGAATTGCTTAATGGGATGTATGGGGGTGTAGTGTAGGTCAGTCTGAAGACGTTCAGAATGTTAGTTCACTTCCCCCAAATTTTCACTGTTTTTTATATGCCATGCTCTAACGACGCCTGTGGCCATTTATCGGCTAAACATCATTCAACTCCGGCGGGCACGGAGGGGTTAAAGCAATCAACATCTAACTCTACGTCTTCTGGAAGACTAATTTATATTATGTTGAACCCTACCTAACAGTTCATGAGATCTATAAATGTCATGCCAAAACCAGTGAGGTACACAGAACTATTTAGTCGGCTGTGGGTAGTCAGTCATAATCTGGCGATTGAGACACGCTGTTGGAATCAGCGTGGGTGGGAACGTCTCCCGGTTGCAGTGCGTCTGTCCATGTGGTGCTGTGCAAATAGAGTTGCACGCACTGAAGGTGTGTCCACTGATTCAGCACATACGTACAGAGTAAAACTTTACTTCCCAGAGTCAAATCATTGGTGACGATGCCCAAAGTCTTACTGAGGAGATAGTGTATAAGACTCTTTCACGTTTTGGCTAGTGTGAACTATAATGTATATCATAACCTATCATATTCAAAGTGTATTCAATTCATTTTGAATGTTCTTATTCTAACCATATATGATTATGAAATTTTTGTAAAAATGTCACTGTCAAATTTTAGTTATGTCACTATTCAGAAATGTGTTGATTTCCTGCGTTCATTAAGGATATACAGGTGCAATGATCAGCTCTCTAATATTTCTGTTGTTTTAAGGACCATAACTGTTTGCTAATATCTGATGTGGTGTTTATTATGTTAATGTTTTTTGTTGCTTGACATCTTCTATGTATAACTGGATATTGTGATAAATAAATTCATATTTACTTACTGTGTGTGTGTGTGTGTGTGTGTGTGTGTGTGTGTGTGTGTGTGTGTGTGTGTGTGTCACTATGTCCGCATGTACAGTATGTCTGTGTGTCTATGTCCGTCTGTTTCTTTTTGCCTGTATGTCTATCTCATTGTGTGTCTACCTGAATATTTGTGTTTCTTTACGTCTGCCTGTGTGTATGTCTCTTTATGCGTCTCTTTGTTTGTCTTTGTCTTTGAGTCTGTCTGTGTGCCTGTTTAAACCCTCGACTGTCTGCGATTCTGTATGTGACTTTTTTGTGTGTCTGTTGGCATTTGTGTCTGTGCCTGTGTGTATGTTTGATTCTCAGTCTGTCCCTCTGGCTGTCCCTTTGCGTTTATCGCTGTCTCTCCGATTTTCTGTGTCTTTATGTTTATGAGTTTGTGTGTGTTTGTGTATGTGTTTGTATGTGTATGAACGTGTGTGCCTACCTGTCTGTTTCTCTATCTGTTAATCTGCCTGTCTTTGTGTCGTCTCCTTCTGTCACTGTGTGTGTGTGTGTGTGTGTGTGTGTGTGTGTGTGTGTGTGTGTGTGTGTGTGTTACTGATTCTGCCTGTCTGTCTGTCTGCCTGTGTGTGTGTGTGTGTGTGTGTGTTACTATTCTGCCTGTCAGTCTGTCTGCCTGTGTGTGTGTGTGTGTGTGTGTGTGTGTGTGTGTGTTACTAATTCTGCCTGTCTGTCTGTCTGCCTGTGTGTGTGTGTGTGTGTGTGTGTGTGTGTGTGTGTGTGTGTGTTACTATTCTGCCTGTCAGTCTGTCTGCCTGTGTGTGTGTGTGTGTGTGTGTGTGTGTGTGTGTGTGTGTGTGTGTGTGTGTGTGTGTGTGAAGTTGCTGTCAAAAGGATTATATTCTGATTTCGACCAATGGTGTTGGAAATATGGAAGGTTAGTCATGGGGCTGATATTATGATTTTGACATTATGATTTGGAGAACAACACGTCAACGGTCAAGGTCACTTGGCAAGGCTTTTACTTGATTTGCGCCAGATTTAGTGGAAGCACTCACGGTAATGAAACGATGAAGGACTTGGATTTTGAAAACACTCAATCCATGGACAAAGTCACATGGAAAATTAAAATTTTACTCTCATCTGGCCAAGGTTAGTTTATAGACTTTCGATGTGATTTAGACTAAACATGGTGGAAGGGTTTAGGATAATGCAAGGAAGAAGGAATTCAAATTTAAGAACAAAAGTTAATCATTAATTTACGGTCAGTTAAAGCATTGTTCAATTTCTTCCAAACTGAACCTAAGTTGGTGGAAAGGATAACATTCGCCTAAGAATGAGGTAGGTCAATTCTGTGATCAATCAGTCAAGGTTTAAGGTCACAGGGTGTGGGGCTTCTGCCAATGAAAATGATGATGGAGGTCACAGAAGTTATCCTAAATAGTCCGGGAATGGGCAGAGGGGGGGGGAGGTGCCAACTGATTGGCCTGGCCTACGGGAAATACTACCCCGTAAACAACTCATTTCCCTGACGCAACCACAAGCCAAAAACGGGTGAAATATGCTAACGTCATTATAGCCCTTACATGCATAACAAACAGCACATAAGTATAGGCTTTTTCACCTTAAACTGCCAGATTTTCACCTAATAATCCAGCTTATTTCAAGTATCTCAAAGGCCGAATAAAATAACATTAAGGTGCGATAACCATTTCACAGGTTTTCCAGATTGCTCTTGTCCTTTAGCGTTAATATCATATTAACGCTTGCTCTTCACATGGAGATCCATGGCAAGATTATTAACTGAACGTTCGTGACGATATTTATATAGAAGATAATTATTACAAGGAATCACACACACACACACACACACACACACACACACACACACACACAATTTATAGGTAAGGGCGCTCATCATCCACTCACTCGATGTAGTGCTGCTGTCGGGTGTCTGCCCTTTCCTCTCCTCCATCCTTCTTTCCTTCCATCCTCTTCTGTCTTTCTTTCCTTCATTCTTTCCTCTTCCTTCTGCCTGTGGGTGACTCTACACTGAGTGACAAGCCAAATGGTTTCCTGTACACCAGGAAACCATTTACTACGCTGGGTGGTAATCATATAACCAATTTTTGGCGCCTGGTGGTTTAGTGGGTAATTACGGCGCTCCAATCGGATTGAGCCGGTGAAGGTTTATATCCAAGGGGTGGTTGGGGTTGATTGCTCATGTAATGCCACTCAGGGATGAGTGAGACTGGTCACTCTCATCGTAAATGTCGGGACCAACTTGCCTAGCCCCGGCCTCCTACGCTCCTCATGGGAAAATGTAGGATTGGATGATGGATATATATATATATATCTATATATATCTATATATATATATATATATATATATATATATATATATATATATATATATATATATATATATATATATTATATATATATATATATATATATATATATATATATATATATATATATATATTATATATATATATATATATATATATATATTTAAGGATGTAATAACATGTATAACCATGTTTAAGGCAGCCACGGGAACAGGCACTAAAGTGAAAGGAGATGCAACAAACAGTTATGAATCAAACCCATTCACTTCGAAGAGAAAGTTTTGAAAAACAAATAATAAGTCCCGGCCTCGTATCATTAAATGCTTTTACACAAAGTTGTATTATTATCAACCACACATATCAAATAATCCAAAAACCTATATCTCCTTCATCATCCAGGCCAACCTGTTGAGCATACACTGATATAACTAAATTGATGATGTTACTAAACATTTTTGCTACCTTGTTCGTACATTTATGACACATTGCAACCAATACTCCTCAACTAGATCAACAACAACACCATATCTGTTTTCATTTCTCGGATAAAACAGAGTATACCTACTAACATCATCTCACCTCCTGGTCAGAGCCTCTGCCACTTCATTGTTCTACCCTTCAAACTATCCACATTTGAGGATGCCACTCTCAGTTCATTAGGTGATTGAATTTCTACATTTCATTTATGTCATGTTGAGTAAATAAAGGAATTGGACCACAGGCCCCACCCACCGCCGCAGTCCCAAACCCAGGCACGGGACCTGAGACCTATAACCCAGCAGCCATGGCCAGTGGATGTGGTAGTGGGACTGGAAGAACCTGCCAGGACAACTACTGGGACACCCTCCAAGAGTGCTTTGGCACAGTGACTGTCCTGCCAGAACACACCCACTGATAGGGCTTACTCATGGGGCTCTACTCCCATGTCTGGATCCCATTTTGTTGGGTGGAAATGGCAGCCTGGGAACGGCAATGTCCTGTACCTTCTGGCATAGATCCGACTTCCATCCCGCCACAGTATGAGAACTGCGCCGGCTCCACCAGCCTCTTGCCTCTCCTCGGGTTTATCACCAGGTAGTGGAGGCAAAGGTTTCTGGTCGCATGCCATTGCTGGTGCCAACCCCAGTGACACAGTGGGGTAGGTTGTTTGGTATGTAAAGTGCATGCTGAGTAGTGCATAAGATGGTTAAAGAAAAATGTTTTGGAGAGTATGCTGATCTACTCTCTGTGTCAGTGTCACACTGAAAAGGGTCAGCAAAGGGATATCGCCAGGGTATCCTGATGGCTAGTGAAACAGGAGCTCCATATCTCTCTATCACCAGAAATGTCCAATTTAAACATTAACATATACTAGTGACACAATTTTCACGAACAATCCATATGCAAAGGAAGGAAGATGTTTGTATTTTCAGAGGTATGGAGAATATTTTCATTAGTTTATAGTGCAGTACAAGTCCAAGAGTGTCGTAAATATGGAGGGCCATCATCCACTCACTCGATGTGGTGTTGCATTCAGCAGGGGCATAGCCAGAAAGCTCACAAGGAGGGAGGGGGCGGGAGAAAGATGAGTATAGATTCTTGAAAAGGAGGTGGGAGGTGAGCGAAGCGAGCCTCTGCAGCTGGGGGGTCTGAGGGAGGGACGCTGTGAGCCCCCCAAGAAAATTTTTTGAAAATTAAGTACTTTTAGGTGCTTTCTGAGGCCTATGAAGGTATGTACTGGAATATTTAGATGATAACTCACTACAGTGAAAATAACGAAAAATAAAGCAAAAAACGATTTTGGCTAAAAAAAAAAAGCTTATTTAATAATCCTTAAGGAATAAAAAAACAATAATGCATCTGGGAGTCTCATCATCTCTCTCTCTCTCTCTCTCTCTCTCTCTCCTCTCTCTCTCTCTCTCTCTCTCTCTCTCTCTATGTATGCATGTATGTATGTATGTATATCCATCCATCCATCATCCATTCCTACTTTGCACCATGAGAAGCGTAGGAGCCCGGGGATAGGCAAATTGGTCCTGACGTTTAAGATGAGTGATATATATATATATATATATATATATATATATATATATATATATATATATATATATATATATATATATATATTATAATAAAGTGATTTATTTACTTATCTATTTATTTATTTATTCAACTATTTATTTTTAAAAGATTTACTGTTATTTTTTTTTTAGCCCCTTACGATTTCAAGACCCTCAAGGGGGGGGGCCGCCTCCTCCGCCCCCCCCCCATCACTACGCTCCTGGCATTCAGGTGACTCTGCATTAAGTGACAAGCCAAATGATCTATTGTACCTAAGGAATTCAGTTATTTTGGTCAATGGTGCTATGTCCCTGTCCGACACTGCCACAGGCTCCAACAGAAGTAGTTCAGCATAGGAAGGACATTGCCCAGTGAGTTGCTCTTCTTATGGTCAGACTTGCGATATGCAACCAAAAGATCAACTCAGGCGTTGTAAATAAACTGGCTTCTAAAGTTTGCCGTCTTTATTCACCATAATCACACTTACTGCTTGCCGACTTCATTTCACTGTTTTCACATGTACCGGTGCTATACAATTTTCACTATCTGCACTGACCCTGAACTGACACTGGACTTTATTTAAACTGAACTAAAATATCTCTAGTCCCTTCCCCATCCTCATATAAGCTTCCTATATACTGGAATGATCTACTACATTCTCAGGAAAAGCAACAGTTACCAACTTTGGAGTCATCCAAAATATCCAGAGTTTTCTTCCACTGCATAACACTGTAAACTATTTAGCATACAAACTGAGATAAAATTACACGACTTGAGACGCATAAATTAAACATTATGCAGAAAAGGAGAATTAAAATTAATGTATAACCTTAAAAAATGACTCCACTCACAACAGCAAACTAACTGAAAACCCTGACTCGTACCTGAGAAATACGAGAAATACTGAGAACCTTCTAGTACTTCCTAACTAGCAAATCCCACTTCTCAACACTACCCCCTCCCTAGTCCTTTGCTGTCCTGACAAAATTACATTACGTATATAAACATAATCCTTAATCCAAACTAAACATTTAATTATACACAAAATAATCTTTCAACTCTTTAGGCTTTCTATGACACTTCTGATGACGTCCCTGCTCCTCCACATAGTCCACTCCTCCTGGAATGTCTTGGTCCTCTTCCTGATTCACTTCTTCCCTCGGAAAACTGTCAACATCCTCTTGTACTGTTGGTGAGCACGATTTCTTGGAGACATCCCAGCTGTACAGTCCTCGCCCATGGTACTGCCATAGACGAGTACCATGTACCACCTTCGGGCAAGATCACCTGCCTCCCCGAATCCGGTACGTTAGGTCTGACAGGCAGTCCAACACAGTGTAAGGCCCGTCCTACAGGCTCTGCAACTCGATGATTGTCTCTTCTTCCACTGAGGATTGTATAACCAAACTTTGTCACCATCCTTAAAACACACCTTACTTGCCCTGGCATCATACTTGCACTTCATCACTTTGCCTGAAAACTTTAGAGCTTACTGCATTTGATGTACCTCAGCCAGCCTTTCCTGAAGATGCTTCGCACTGCTGGAGGTGTCTGTAGGCAGCTCTACACCAGGTAGTCTTCCCATTAAGAAGTCAATGGGTAAACATAACTCGTAGCCAAGCAAAAGTTTTGCTAGGGTGTAACTGGTAGATTCATGGGATGCAGACTAATATGCCATCAGCTGGTAATTTCTGGTCCCATTCCATTTGTCCCTCTTCACAGTAGTTGGCCAGTTCTTGTCCCAGGGTCCAACTGAATTTCTCCATCATCCCATCTGACTGTGGCCTTAGTGGGGTTGTCCTGGTATTCTTGATCCTCAGTAACTTGCAGCACTTATGGAACACAGCAGACTTGAAGTTTCTACCCTGGTGTGAAAGTAGCTCCTGTGGAATCCCCAAACGACAGAAGACCTGATCAACCAACACATGAGTAATTGTCGCAGCCTCTTAACTGGGGATGGCATAGGCTTCTGGTCAGTGCTGGGCAGGTGCGCAAACACTTGCGCAAAGCGCAATTGCGCACCCTTGCGCTCCGGTGATATCGTTTGCGCATTGCGCACTGCACGAGACCATGCGCAATTTTGCGCTTGCGCACATGAAAAGGCAGGTGCACAAGCGCAAACTTAATTGTGCTTGCAAAACTAAATTTGTGCTTGCGCACCTGCCTTGCGCACCTGCCCTGTGGATTGCGCACTGCTTCAACAGATAATGTATTTTTAATATTCTTAAATTATTATTATTAGTAAATGATAATATACATTATTTATTAAGATTAGCATATGCAATTCATTACAAAAAACATTAAAATATATAATTTAAATCAAATATTCACAGCCTAATAATTTATTAGGCTGTGGATATTTTATTTAAATAATATGTTTTCATGATCTTTTTTTTTGTAACAAATTACATATGCTATTGTATATCTATATTGAATTATTAAATAAATTGTCTTGACAAGAGAGAGAGAGAGAGAGAGAGAAAATGTTTCATGATTTTTTATTTTTTGTAACGAATTACATATGCTATTGTATATCTATATTGAATTATTAAATAAACTGTCTTGACAAGACAAAAGAGAGAGAGAGAGAGAGAGAGATAAAGAGCATTATTCTGAGAGAGAGAGAGAGAGAGAGAGAGAGAGAGAGAGAGAGAGAGAGAGAGAGAATAAATACGCGGGAATGGCAAAGGAGCGTCCCTTTCAGTGAGGAGATAAGGCATAAACTTCGTCCCTCCTCTCTCTCTTATTCTCCATTCCTTCCCTCCTCTCTCTCTTATTCTCCATTCCCTCCCTCCTCTGTCGGAGAGAGTTGATGATACAGTAATAGCGTGATCTTTGCCAATGCATTGGTAAATAACGGCTGTTTTTCCCGGACAATGACCTACTGTACCTCAGGGTGGTAGGCAGGTTGCTACTTTAGTAAGTTATTTAATTATACCAATATATATTTTACAGTAATTCCCACAAATATATGCAAATGATTTGCGCTGGCACTTTGCGACACTGCGCAAGCTAAATATTAGATTGCCACTTGCGCAAATTACAAATAATAGAAAATAATAATAAAATTAAAAATAAGTAGGTATGTTGTTTTATTTAAATGTCTCAATAATTTTCGGTAATTCCCAAAAATATATGTAAATGGTTTGCGCTTGCGCTTTGCAACATTGCGCAAGCTAAATATTTGTCAGATTGCACATTTGCGCTTGCGCAAGGTAGTGAACTGTGGATTGTGCTTTGCGCTTGTGCAAGATCCTTCTTCGTTTGCGTTGCCCACCATTGCTTCTGGTCACTTAGTAAAGTAGTTCATGACAACACAAAGATACCGGTTTCCTCTTTCAGTGAGTGACAGAGGTCCACCAACGTCCACTGTGACTCTTTCCATCGGTGCACCCACTTGGTACAGTTGGAAAAAGGCGCAACCACTTTGCTTGGGTCCCTTCTTGGCACAACATACATCACAGGCCTGACACCACTCTTCACCATTCTGACGCATGCCAGTCCATTAGAACCTCTGTCACAACGGGCTTAGAATTTTCTTCGTTCTCCCAGGTACCCACTAGTGATCTGGTTATAAGACTCATCCCAGATTCCAGATCTCATTTTCTTCAGAATCACCAACTGCCAATACTTGCTGAGGCCATCGGGTGTCTCCCACCACCGCTCCAATAGTCCAACTATTTTACTACACTGCTGGCACTCTGGGTCACAAGGCCAATGACTCAGGCTGTCAGCATTGCCATGTGCCCACACAGGATGGTGCTGCACCTCATAATTATTCTAGTCCAGTTTCCTGAGTCAGCATGCCAGTTGTCATTGCAAATTTATTTTCGTCTTCAGCCACTTTACTACTGCAAGGTTTGTCCTGATGACAAGTAGGAGTGGAAGAAATCAAGGCTCTTCATTACTCCCAAGAGCTCCTTATGGGTCACACAGTAGTTCCGCTCTGGTGGACTGAGTTTCTTCCTGTTATATACCACCACATGATCTTTGTCGTCCTTCTTCTGGGGCAGGACTCCACCAATACCATGGTCACTAGCATCACGGCCAGGATGATCGGCTGACTATAATCTGGGTACGGCAATACTGGAGAGCTTGCCAACATATGCTTGAGTGGATCAAAGGCCTTCTGAGTCATTGCATCAACACAAACTTCTGCCCCTTCCCCAACAACTTGTGCAGAAGTGCAGCTATCGTTGCAAAGTCCTTGACAAAATGCCGGAAATAAGCACACAAACCCTGCAAACTCTGTAGCTCCTTCGCACAAGTTGTAACTGGCCAGTTTTTCACAGCTGCCACCTTCTTTGGATTAGTACAGATGCTGCCCTCGCTTACATGTGTCCCAGTTTCTTGACTTCTGCTGAAAGAAGTAGCACTTCTTGGGGTTCAGCTTGAGGTACGCCGCTCGGATCCTGTTGAACACCTCTGACTGTCCATCCAGTTCCTGAATGAAAGGAACACAGTTACATAATCCAGATAGCTGAGAGCTGTCTGCCAGTGTAGGCATTCCAATACATGATCCACAAGATGCTCAAAAGTAGCTGAGGCATTACATGGGCCAAATGGCATCACTTTAAACTGCCATAAACTTTGCTCGTACAAAAAGGCTGTTTTCTCCTTGTCCTTCTCTGCAACCTTGATCTAATGGTCTTCTGCTCTCACATCTAGGGTGGAGAAACACTTGGCACCTGACAGAGCATCCAGCTTGTCATCAATCCTTGGCAAGGGGTATGTATCCTTTACTGTTACTTCATTCAGGGCTGTTATATCAGATGACGGAGGAAGTGAGATGGAAATTGTAAGAAGAATTGGTATTGCTAAACGAGCTTTTGGACGTATGAGAAAAATTTTAACTAACATAACTATGGATATGAGGACATGAATAAGAGTGTTGACATGTTTTGTCTGGCCAACGCTATTATATGGGTACAAAGCGTGGACAGTAAAGAAGAAAATGAGAGACTACAAGCACCTAAGAGAAGAATGATGCGAATATCATGGATAGAAAATGTAACAAATGAAGAAGTTCTGAGACGGGCAGGAGTGGAAGGAGAAATAATGAAAACTGTAAGGAAGAGACAGACGGAATTTTTGGGACATGTTATAAAAGAACTTGGAAATGACTGTTTACTTGGAAGAATTGAGGGAAGAAGAGCAAGAGGAAGACAATGATTAAAGTACATGGATTGTATAAGAAGCAATTTATAAGAAAGAATCAGCAATGTGGAGTTAATCAGGATAGCTGAGGATAGAGGAAGGTGGCGCTTCATGGCCACTGACGTCACATGACCAGTACTTCAGTGAAGGTAAATCTACGGAACACATTACTGAGCCATCCTTTTACCTTACCAGAACCACTGGTGTTGCCCAAGGACTGCTGGACTTTTCTATCACTCCTTGACTTTGGATATTCTCCATCACCTTCTCCATTTCTTGCCACTGGGCTGGCGCTATCCCTCGCACTGGCTGTTTAATTGAGTGGTGATCCCCGGTGTCTGTACAGTGCTCCACCAAATCAATGCACCCCAGGTCTAAGTCTCCAGTGGAAAAGACATCAGCAATTTACGTCAGCAGCTGCCTCAGCTCGTGTGAGTTATCCAGGAGTTGGTAACTCCATGAAAATAGGTCTTGTAAGTGGTCTGGCAGATACCCATCTTTAACTATGCTCCTTTTAGAGACCTTCCCCGGATTCCACTCAAGGTCCACCGCCTGGCACAGTCCCACAATTTCTCCCTCGTTGATCTTCCGTGGCTCACAGGAGAAACTGGTTGCCACAACCGTCACTTCACCTGTACCTGTTTGCCCCAAAGTTCTCCCAGCCATCACTCTGACCTTTGTCTTGCACTGTACATCAGGCTCTACTGCTCCTAGACAGCCGTTAAAAGAGCCACTCACCTTGCACTGGAGAAACAGTTCTGATCTTGGGGGTATAATTGTAGTGCAGAGCGCCCTCACCTCACCACCAGAACTGGTATATCTCACTGCTGTGACAGGAACCGACTTTCCTCGGACCATCAGCTTCATGGAGCAGAAGTCCTGCTTACATCCATGGACATCAGATAGTCCAGACCAACAAGGCAAGGATCCTCATCTCCGCTACATGGACTGCATGCCTGGCCTTGTCCCCCACCACTTCAGTCCAGACATCCAAGGGTATCCTTAGTTCTGCGCGGTGCCCAGTTATGCCACACAATTGTTCTCATGACTCATGAAGCTACTGATGTAACACATCAGGCCTCACAAAAGTCTGCTCTGAGGCTGACTCAATCACCAGGGAACACTTCTTGCCATCTATTCTTCCATCTACTTACACACTATTGATTGCAGTTCTCTTGCCTTTTCTCGGTGGTGGGGCTACTTGGGAAATACCAGCTGGGGTTGCCCTTTACCACCAGCCTCCACTAGTTTTCCACTTCTTTCTGGTCTTCCACAACCTTCTTCTTATCCTCCTTTTTCTTCTTTGGACACTCAGATCTGAAGTGTCCCACCTCACTACATGTCCAACACCCTTTTGTTACAGTTGTAGATTTCCTTGCTTTGCTCTGTTCTTCCTCCTTCTTCCATTTGCAACAATCCTCCTTCTTGTGTCCCAACTTCCTGCAGACCCAGCAACCTCCTCCAGTCTTCTCCTTTTCTCTCTTCTACTTATATCAGTCCTCTTTTCTATGTCTTGGCTTTTCACAGCACCAGCAACTTCCATCAAATTTTTCTACTTCAAGTACCTGTCCTTTTCATGTCTCCAGTCCTGCACTACGACCTGCCTGAAAAGTGAACGTACTAGACCTGACATAGGACTCAAATACTAGAGCCCCGGGTAGGGCTTCTTCCATGCTTCTGGGTTGTGCCTGCGTCACTTGCACTTTCAAGTCTGCATTTTCCAGAGCATCGATGAACTGGTCCTGCAAAGGAATAGCCAACAGATTAGGTGCTGCTTGGCGGTATGCCTTATGTGCCATACTCTGCAGGTCATAAGCAAGTTGCTAGAGGGATTTGCCTCGAGCCCGTACATGGCTCTAGAATATTGTCCTGTAAACCTCAGTCAGGTACATGGTCCCATATCTGCACTCCAGCACTTCTGCTAGGGACTGATAACTATTCCTCTCCATCACTGCCATCTGGCCTAGAATTTCCAATGTGACACCTTTGAGGCTAGTAGCAAGCTGCACTGCCCTCTGCAAAACATCCCAACCATACTGGTCAGCAAGTAACTCAAATTGCCACGGTAAGCTTCCCAAGATCCTCTACCATCAAAATCCTGAATTTTCTTTTTAAGTGGACCCCCATTATATCCATGCACTTCATTGGTTTGGGGCCTAAAAACTGGGGCATTATAATTAAGCCCAGGACTTAAACCTTATGCATTCTGGTTATTCAACCCTGTAATGTTACCTTTAGATGCTCTGGATTCGTCAAGATCCACCATACACTGTCTTTTTTTTTTTCCTATGTCCCCTATACCCTAACTTGAGGTTCAGCATTGCAGTATTTCTCTACAGCCTTAATTCTCTCCCAAATTGTCTTCAAATGGCTATCAACATGCTTAACTGGTCGTCTACATGTTGTCTACACTTCATCACATTATTGCTTACCTTATACTTCTGCTGCTCTAGCTTGGCATCTACTTCCCTCTTAAACTGTTGCAGTTCTTCCTTCATTTCCACCATGAAAGCATCTACCTGTCATTGCATCATCATTTGTAATTCCCTCTAATGCTCCTGTAATGTCTCTTGAAGCTATTCATATCATTCTTTCTGTTCTTCACTTTGTGCCTCTTGTTGTTCACTCTGTGCTTGCAATGGTTCTTTCTTTCTGTCCTTCATTTTGTGCCTGTAATCGTTTTTTGAGTTCTTTCTGTCCCTCATTTTGTGCCTGTAATTTTTCTTTGAGTTCCTTCTATCCTTCATTCTGTGCTTGTAGTGTTACACTTTGTGACTGTAATTGTTCTTTGAGTTCTTTCTGTCCTTCATTCTGTGCTTGTAATAGCTTCATGACTGCTGCCAGACATGCCTCTGCCTGCCTATCTTGGCCTCTTGTTTGTACAGCTTCTGCTTCCGTGTTGAAGGTTTGACTCACTGCAGCACTGTTCTAAGTATCCCACTCCTGAACCCACTGTTACATCCCTGTCCCACACTGCTATAGGCTCCAGCACCACTAGTTCAGTATAGGAAGGACATTGCTGGGGAGTTGTTCTTCTTATGGTCGGCCTTTCAGTGTGTAACAAAGTGATTAGTTCAGGCATTGTAATTAAACCCTGGCTTCTTAAGTTCACGGTCTTTACTCACCAAATAAATACACTTAATGCTTGCCAATTTCACTTCACTGTTTTCACAAGTATCGGAGCTATACCATTTTCACTAACTGCACTGACACTGAACTATACTCGAACTGAAAAAAAAAAAAAAAAAAAAAAATCTAGTTCCTTCCCCATCCTTATATATGCTTCCCATATACTGGAATGATCTACTGCATTCTTAGGAAAAGCAACAGTTACCAACTCCGAATCATCCAAAATATCTAGAATTTTCTTCCACTGAATAACACTAAATTATTTAGCATACTAACTGAGATAAAATTTCACAGCATAACAATCACATAGAACATCATAAAGAAAAAAAGAATATAAATTAATGTAAAACTTTACAATATGACTCCACTCACAGTAGCAAGCTAACTGAGAAGTCTGACACGTAACTAAATAATGCGAGAAATACTGAGAACCTTCCAGTACATCCCAACTGGCAAACCCAATATCTAAACCATGGTGACCATAGCTTAGTGGCTAAGATATTTCAACTGGATGGTGTCTGAAGCAATTCCATTCAAGGTTGGGGTACGAGTTATGCCTCACATAATGCCATAAAGATAAAGTGAGGCTAGGCACCCTCGCTTTAAATGACGGGACTATGAAGCCTAGCCCAGGAACCCGACACTCAAGATGGGATAAAAAGTAACTGAATGGTGGACAGATGAATAATTCCTAAAGCCATGGGGCACCTATGCATACCCCGTTGTCAAAAAAGCTCATATTCTCTGGTAACAGAAGAAATTACATACCCTTTCACTATTACCTGGAGTGCACGCACGTGTGTTTGTGTGTGTGTGAATAGAATAGAATACACTTATTTTCTCTGACTTTTATCAAATGTATTAACCACAGCTCCTTGCTAAAAATAAGTAATTTTTTTCAAGTAGATACAAAACATTTAATATTTAATAAAGAGAAATTACAACTGCGTAACTCAGGCTGCAATTCAGTATCTTTCTAGCAGTACATCTGAACATACTAAACACTGCTTTTTAGAAACAATGATCGATTATTATGAACTTCTTCGACTATCTTACTTCTACGATGGAACACATTCTATCCATTTCTCCTTTCTCTGAAATCTCCATTCTTGGAGATTTCAATGTTCACCACCACCTTTGGCTCTCCTCTCCTTTCACGGATCCACCTGGTGAACAAGCCTACATCTTTTCTATCCTTAATGACCTAGAGCAGCTTGTACAGCACCCTACCCGTATCCCTGACCGCCTTGGTGAGAGCTCCAACATACTTGACCTCTTCCTCACAACTAATTCTTCTGCTTACTCTGTTAATCTTTTCTCTCCGTTGGGCTCCTCCGATCACAACCTTATTACCTTAACCTGTCCTATCACTCCGGTTTGGCCTGTGGACCCTCCAGTGAAACGTCGTCTGTGGCATTTTGGAGCCGCGGACTGGGAGGCCCTCAGGCAGTACTTCTTTGATTTTCCCTGGAATGATTATTGCTTCCGTGGCCGGGAGCCATCTGAGTGTGCCTTGCGCATTACGGAGGTTATTCTCTCGGGCATGGAAGCATACATTCCTTTCTCATATCCTTTGACTAATGCAAGAAAGCCTTGGTTTAATCACGCTTGTTCTAATGCTGTCCGCAACAAGGAGAGGGCCTACAAAAGGTACCGGAGCCAACCCACCCCTGAATCACATCATCTTTACGTTTCTGCCCGGAATCGTGCTAAGACTGTTCTTCGCTCTACTAAAAATAATTTCATCCATACTAAATGCTCTCAACTCTCCGACTCGAATTCTTCCCGCTCCTTCTGGCATCTTGCCAAAAAATCTTTCTAACAACTTTACCTCATCATCCTTCCCTCCTCTTTTCTACTCTGATGGTTCTGTAGCTATTTCTTCTACTGATAAAGCAGATCTCTTCACACAGACTTTCTCCTCCAATTCTACCTTAGACGATTCCGGTGCTGTTCCTCCATCACTTCCCCCCTCTGACTTCCTCATGGCTGACATTAAAATTTCTTCAGTTGATGTATTTTCTGCCATCACTGGCCTCAGTACTAACAAGGCATATGGGCCGGATGGGGTCCCTCCTGTTGTTCTCAAGAACTGTGCTTCTGTGCTTACACCCTGCCTAGGCAAACTCTTTCGCCTTTGTCTGTCAACTTGTACCTTTCCTTCTTGCTGGAAGTTTGCTCTCATTCAGCCAGTCCCAAAGAAGGGTGACCACTCCCAACCCTCCAACTATCGTCCAATTGCTTTAACGTCCTGTATTTCAAAAGTTTTCGAGTCAATTCTTAATAGAAAAATTTTAAGGCATCTTTCCTATCACAACCTTCTTTCCGATCGTCAGTATGGGTTCCGTCAGGGACGCTCCACTGGCGATCTTCTCACCTACCTTTCAGACTCCTGGTCATCCTCCTTTCGGGACTTTGGCGAAAGCTTTGCCATTGCACTTGACATCTCTAAGGCTTTCGATCGAGTCTGGCATAAATCTTTAATTTCCAAACTGCCCTCCTATGGTTTCTATCCTTCTATCTGTGCCTTCATTGCAAGCTTCCTTTCTGGTCGCTCTATAGCCGCTGTTGTAGACGGCCATCGTTCTTCTCCTAGATCTATCAACAGTGGTGTCCCTCAGGGCTCTGTCCTATCACCAACTCTCTTCCTTTTATTCATCAATGATCTTCTAAGCTGTACATCTAACCCTATCCACTCATACGCTGACGACTCCACCCTTCACCTTTCCATTCGGTTCCCGCAACGCCCATCTCAACAGTTACTTCAACAAGCAAGGGATGAGGCTATGGCACACCTAATGTCTGATTTGGCTCGTATCTCTGACTGGGGTAAAAATAATATGGTTGTCTTTAATGCATCTAAGACTCAGTTCTTACACCTATCAACCCGACAAAATCTTCCACAGGTATACCCACTAATGTTTAATAATATTCAGCTTAATCCTGCATCATCCTTGAACATGCTTGGGGTTTCATTTACTCGGGACTTATCTGGAAAGATCATATTACATCTCTTGTAAAATCTGCTTCCAAGAGATTGGGTGTGCTAAGCCGACTCCGCTCTTTCTTTACCCCTGCACAATTGTTGACTCTATACAGGGGTTTTATCCGCCCCTGTGTGGAGTACAACTCTCATGTGTGGGGAGGCTCCCCACATACAGCTCTTCTCAATAGGGTGGAGTCAAAGGCTTTTCGTCTCATTAACTCTCCTCCTCTTACTGACTCCCTTCAACCTCTGTCTCTTCGCCACACTGTTGCATCTTTATCTCTTTTCTATCGCTACTTTAATGATCACTGCTCCTCTGAACTGTCTGCTTGCATTCCTCCACCTCTACGACGGGTGCGTAGCACCCGTCTGGCAGCAAACTCTCATCCTTTTTCTGTCCAACTCTCTAATGCAAGAGTTAACCGTTACTCCCAGTCTTTCATTTATGCAACAGGTCAGCTCTGGAACTGTCTCCCTCTGTCTGTATTTCCTGCTGCCTATGATCTCCAGTCTTTCAAACGCAGTGTGTCCAGGCATCTCAAAATGATTGGATCTTGAATTTGGCTCTATATTGTATTTTGTTTTTCTCTTGGAGGGAACTGTTACTGCGGGCTCATGGCCTTTGGTTCCTTCTTCCTCGCATAAAAAAAAAAATAAAAAAAAAATAAAATCTACATCAGCTAATTGAATGAGCGACATATACTGAACTGTATTGGCCAACTGTGTAATAGTTTGGGATACATTTATTTCGGAACCTAACAATATCATCGTTGGTACATTGCAACAAAACGTGATAATTATTTGTTAACAACATTAGCATCGCATTTACTATAACTATGATCTTCTCTACTGACTTCTCGATATCTACCTGAAGTTATTGGTGATTTATTATTACAAGTTCGTAGTTTGCTCAACAGAATGTGATTACCTCACAACATTTTCATAAGATACTCCTCTATATAATAAACCTGCACTCCTTGCCTAGCTCTCGTAGCATGCAGACCTCTGGCCAGTCTCTCTAGTGACGGGCTACCTATGCTCCCTGCCCTCTAAAGGGCAACGTAAGAGGCCCCGCCACTGCCCCTTTCGGGTCTTCCCTAATCTACCAGAGCTGCTCTCTGCCCTAACGGCACCCCTTCAGGGTTCGGCTTCGTACCACGCAGAGAGATACAAACGGTAGCCGGAAAACACACACACACACACACACACACACACACACAAAACATCTCCCCCCACTCACACACACACAAGCAAGCAGGGACTATCTGTCAGAGACAGAGTTCCCCCCAAAACAAGAAAAATTAAGAAAAATCGCCTTCAGTAAATCGGGCTAAGTCCTTCAAAGGCAAAAAGCAGGAAAAACTCCCGAAATTCTTCCTCAATAAATGAGGTAGAGTCCAAAACTCTGTAGGGACCTGCTGGATTTTTTTGAGGGATTTATTGCTTCTTCTTGTGTTAAGAGTGAGTGTTGGTGTATCTGTCTGGGTGTCTGTGTAAGTGACATCTCTGTGTGGTTGTCTGTGTGTCTGTCCTAACAGGGACATGAGGAGGACTCAGATCCCCTGGCCCACAGGTCAAGTCCGCCAATCCCCTCCTGTGCAGAGGACGTTTCGCCCTGCTGCCATGCCAGACATGAAGTGGGAGCAGCGTCTTTCAGACGCCAGCTCTCACTCGTCTGCCTTTCCTCCCTCTTCTCGGCCTATAGGAACTGTTCCCCGTGCAAAGACTGTTGCTTCAGCCCCCCCCTCCACTTCGGCATGTGCAGCCAAGGTTGCATGTGTCCATGAGGCAATGGAGAACGGTGTTTCGGCTCCTCCTCCTCCTCTCGCACCTCTAAGACCTCAGGTGCTGCCCGCTGTTCTGGCCAGTCCTCTGAGCACTCACACCGCCAGGCATCTAGCACCACCACACTGTCAACTGCTGCTTTGGGTGCGCGTGATGGCGCCTGCTCTCCCGCCGAGCCCTCGACTGCTCCTTCTTCTGCTGGAGCTGCCACTTCTGCTGCCTCTCCTGGTACTGACGGTTTTATCCCTGTGGCACGCAAACAATGGCAAGTGCCACAGGGAAACGTCCCTCCTCCTGCATCCAGAACTGTGGCACCACAACGGCCTCCCTCTGCAACAAACCCCTCGGTTTCGGTTGCAGCTCCTCCGCCTCCTCACTCGTCCTCTCCTGCTTTTTGAGTTCCTCTCCAGGAGGGATTCAGCACGAGCTACGATGCGGTAACGGCTCTGGAGCAACACCTGCCAGGCCTTGCAGCCATGACACACTTCGGCCGCGACAGCAGCTGTGTGCTGAGCCCCACTGGGGAGGAGTCATATCTCCGGCTAAAGGCGGTGGCAGAGGCGGAGGCCCCGGTCGTCAGGATTGTAGAGCTCCCTCACGGTGCCCAAACTACCAAGGCCACTGTTATGGGATATCCTCGGCACATGCCGGTGGATATCCTACTGCGGCATGACCTTGTTGAGACAGTGGAGTGCTGCCAAACCAAGCGCACACAGGAGGAGACGAAGCAGGTCTTTGTAACCCTGTGGGGGCCTCTCGTGGAGTCCCTCGACCTGGGCAATTGGGGCAGGTTCTTCTTCCGCCCCTTTACACCGGAACCGCTCCGCTGCTACTGGTGTCACCACTACTGGCACCATCGCGCCACTTGCAACCGCCCCATCATCTGTGGTATGTGCGGCAGCACGCACAACACTGAAGAGTGCCTGAAGCGGTTCAAGGCCAAGGAACTGATGACCTCCAAGTGCTCCAATTGCTCGGGATGACACCACGCCTGGCACCCCAGTTGCCCTGCAAGAGTGCAGCGTGTCAACCGAGGTCGGGAGATGCAGGTCACGTGGGTGCAAGAGCGCCAAACCACCAGTGCTCATCTCATTCTTTTGTCTGGGGATAGCAGCGCTGCCCTTGTGCTCTGAGCTTACCAGCCATCAACACCCATGACTTCCCTCCACTGCCCTCAGTCCTCACTGTAGGCCAGACCACTGCAGAGGTCCATTCACCGCGCCGTCCATCCTGCCACCACCGCTCAGCTTGGCGTCCGGTCCACTGCCGACCTTATCAACACCTCCACCCAGCTCTATGCCCAGCACATCCATGGCTCCCGCTCCACCAGTCGTCGCCTTGACAGTGGAGGAGTCCAGGGACCTGGGCTGCCAATATAATTATTGATCAAACGACCGAGAAGAAGCTGCAGGGCCTCAGCAACTATCCTTCCCCCCGCCACCCGGCTCCCTCTACGGGGGGAACACGACCTCTCCCACGCAAGCCAGCCCGCTCGTTCAAGCTGGCCAAACCTCAGACTCCCGCTGCCCGGACTTCCGCCACTCAACCACCTCATCCTTGCCTCCCTCCACAGCAAGCGCCAACGCCATCAGTGGTCATCACCAGGGATGCAGCCCGACCACAGCTCCAGGAGGAGCACCATCTGCAACTCTCTCCCGCCAGTTGGAAGACTCCTCCCTCAGACTCCTCCGGTGGAATTGTCTAGGGGCACGGCATAAGCTCCCGCTTTTGCAGAAGGCAACCACCAGGGATCGTCCTCATGTCATTCTCCTCCAGGAGACCCTGCTCCCAGACAATTCCACTTTGTCTCTCAGGCTACACCACCCATCTCCTCCCGTATGTTCGTAGCATCACACGGGGATGTGCCGTTCAGGTTCAGGACCACATCAAGTGCACAGACTGTGAGCCTCCTTTCTGTGGACCTGATGTGGAGGTCCAAGGCATTGTTCTTCACCTGGCTACATCATCCCTGACAGTATACAACATATACCGAAGTCACAGGGGCTTCCTGGAAATGGGAGATTTGTTCTCCCAGGCTGCCAGGGGCAATGTGTATGTCAGGAGCAACTTTAATGCCCACCACTCCCTTCTCTCATCGCCTCTCCTGTCCAATGATGCAGGGTGGCACATATCTTTGGTACTGGAGAAGGTGGATGGTGTATCCCTCTTGAATGATATTCAGTTGGCCACTCATGTTGGTGGGGGCCGTCTCAACCTATCTTTTGTGTCATCCCCACTGACAGGCACAGCAAAGTGGTCCCTTCACCCCCATCTCTCTAGTGATCACTTATCGGTCGAGGTTACACTACCTATAGCTCCACTCCCGCCTCCCCCTCTCCCTCCACCTCGGTGGGATCCCTGCAGGGCTGATTGGCAGGCTTTTGGCCGTGTGTTGGCTGCGGCCTTTGAGGCATCTCCTCCTGCCCTGGACCTCGAGAGTCGAGTGGATCAAGTAGCCCGCACTTTTTCCCAGGCTGCCTCTCTTACTATTCCGCTGCAGAAACAATCCACGTGGTGCTACCGGGATGGCTGGATTTACTGCGACAGAGTCAGGGAGCTGAATCACAGGCTCAATGCAGCATGCAGGCAGTACCTGCGGTGCCGTACATCCCCACACGGTAGGTGCCTGGCCGCTGTCACGCACCATGTGATGTTGGAGAAGCGCCACCTTAACCCTATTCGGTGCAACCCTTGGTGATTTCCCACACTTACGACCCTAGTATCGAGAAAAGAATCTTGAGTAATATTATTGGTTTGACGAAGTGAAAGGAACGCATTCGGACACGTCGGCGCCGTTGCAAGGCAAGCGCCGCCAAACATATCGTACCGCACCCGCGCGCACTGAAACACACACACACACACACATACACACGTTTAACTACCCCCTGGGGGTAGGGGGGTTTCAAGAATACTCCCCCAGTATCCCTGCTTGTCGTAAAAGGCGACTAAAAGGGTTGGCGGAGGGTTAGTGCCCCTCCCCGGAAAACAACTAACTAAAGAAACAAACAAGAAGCCTCGGACAAGGACTGACCAAACGTTGACGACCCAGGACCGGACAAAGGACTTGGTAATGTGTACATGGAATGTAAGAGGAGCGAATGATGAGGTGAAAGAGAGAGAGATTGTCCAGGTGCTTGAGGATGCGAAAGTGGATGTATGTGGAATAACTGAAACAAAATGGAGAGGAGAAAGTGTGAGAGAATGGGAGTATGGATGGGGTATATGTGCAGGAGTAGATGAGAATGAGAGGGCAAAGGAAGGAGTGTGTATAGTTGTGAGTAAAAGATGGAAGAAGAGCATAAGACAGTATGGATCAGTTGGGTCAAGGATTGTGTGGGTAAAGTTGAAAGTTGGAATACAAATGTGGGGGATTGTGTGTGTGTATGCGCCAACGCAAGATCGTGCTAGAAGAGTGAGAGAAGAGTTCTGGACAAATGTGGAAGTGTGCATGGAAAAGTTTGGAAGGAATGAGAGAATGTTTTTGATTGGTGATATGAATGGTAAAGTTGGTAATGTGAAGGTGGATGGAATAGTTGGTGAGTGGGGTGTGCCTGCTGAGATAGATGAGAATGGGAGTGCGTTAGTGGACATTTGTGCTGGGAGGGGGTTGGTGATAGCCAATACCCTCTTCAGACATAAAATGATCCACAGGTATACATGGCGAGTGATGAGAAGGGTGGGTGGTGAACTGAGTGAAAGGAAGGCAATGATTGATTATGTGTGTGTGGATGAAAGGATGCGAAGATGTGTAAAGGATGCAAGAGTGTATAGAGGTTGGTGGAGTGGACTTTCTGACCACTACTTGGTGGTGGCCAGAATCAATGTCCAATTAGAATGGAGGAATAGAAGAAGGGAAAGACGAGAGGAAGGAGTAGTTGCAAGGAGAGTGGAAAGGTTACAAGAGGATGAGAAAAAGGCAGAGTATAAGAGAGAAGTGGAGGAACGATTGGGCAAATATGAACTGGAGCAGATGGGAGACGTGGAAGGTGTGTGTAAGATATTTACAGAAGAAATATGTGCAGCATGTGATGTGGTGTGTGGAAGGAAGAGAAGACGGAGGGGGTGCAAGGAACAGCGTGGTGGACAGAAGAGGTGAAACAGGCTGTGGCACAAAAGAAGAAAGCATACAATGAATGGTTGAGAAATAGGGGCGTGGAAGAAGTTGAGAGGCGGAAGAGAGAGTTATATGTGGAAAGGAAGAGAGAGGTGAAGATATTAGTAAGAGAGAGTAAGAAGAGAGTGGATGAGGAATTTGGAAGGAATTTGAGTGTAAAGTGGAGGGACTGTAAGAAAATGTTCTGGAGAGAAGTGAAAA
The DNA here is from genome assembly GCF_032717465.1 of Coenobita brevimanus. Lineage (NCBI taxonomy): Eukaryota > Metazoa > Arthropoda > Malacostraca > Decapoda > Coenobitidae > Coenobita > Coenobita brevimanus. The sequence goes on from NC_136980.1 coordinate 20,938,996, forward strand.
GAGTAAGACAGGGTGGAAATGAAGTTAGCAGGGGAGTGAAAGATAAAAATGGTAGATTACTAGTGGAGAAGGGAGAAAAAGTGAGCAGATGGAGAGAACACTTTAAGGAATTGTTGAACGTAGAGGATGGAAGTAATGCGAGTATAAGTGGCTGGGGAATGGCTGGGAGAAGGAGGGAGGTGAGAAGACAGGAAGAAATTAGTAGGATAGAAGTTGTGGAAGCAATGAAGAAAGTTAAATCGGGGAAAGCCCCAGGAATTGATGGAGTGTGTGGTGAAATGCTGAAGCATGGGGGAGAGATAGTAGTAGAATGGATGTGGAAGATGTGCAGATTGGCCTGGGAGGAAGGTAGAGTCCCGGAGGATTGGAAGTCAGGTATAATTATTCCCTTGTACAAAGGAAAAGGGGAAAAAGAAGTGTGTGGTAACCATAGGGGCATTTGTCTTCTTAGTATAATAGGAAAAGTGTATGGTAGGATACTTATAGACAGAGTAAGAGAAAGAACAGAGAAATTAGTTGGAGAAGAACATGGTGGCTTTAGGAAGGGAAGAGGTTGTGTAGATCAGATATTCATTCTTAGATCTTTAGTGGAAAAGTTTCTAGAGAAGGGAAAGAAGTTGTATGCGGCTTTCATGGATTTGGAGAAAGCATATGACAGGGTGGATAGACAAGGATTGTGGAAAGTGTTAAGAATATATGGAGTAGATGGGAAGTTGTTGAATGCTGTGAAGAGTATGTACGATGGTGCGAAGGCTGCAGTGCGTGTGGATGGTGAACTAAGTGAATTTTTCTCTTTGAAAGTTGGTTTGAAACAGGGATGTGTCATGTCTCCATGGTTGTTCAATTTGTACATGGATGGGGTAATAAAAGAGGTACAAGGTAGGGTAGTGGATGTTGGAGTGGCCCTGGTGAGAGAGGATAGTGTTTGGAAACTCCCTGTACTGTTGTTTGCAGATGATACTGTGTTGTTGAGTGAAGACGAAGGGGAGCTGCAAGGCTTGGTGGATGAGTTTGTGAGAGTGTGTAAGAAACGGAACCTAAAGGTGAATGTAGGGAAGAGTAAAGTGATGGTCTTTGAGAGAGGTGAAGTCAGTGAATGTACAGCGAGGTTGGATGGTGAGGAATTGGAAAATGTGAGTACGTTTAAGTATTTGGGTAGTGTGATGAGTAAGGATGGAGGTTTGGAGGGTGAAGTGCTTGAAAGGGTACAGCAGGGAAGAAAGGTTGCTGGTTCCTTGAAAGCAGTGATAGGAAACAGGGAAGTGAGCATGGAAGTAAAAAAGTTACTACATGACAGTATTGTGATACCAACTCTAACGTACGGAAGTGAAGCTTGGACATTGTTGGAAGGACACAAGTCAAGAGTGAGAGCAGTGGAAATGAGTTATTTAAGAGGAGCCTGTGGAGTCACGTGGAGAGACAGGTTGACGAATGAGGATATAAAGGAACGTTGTGGTGTGGATGTGGATGTGATAGGAAGCGTTGTGAGGAACACACTGAGGTGGTTTGGCCATGTGGAGAGGATGGAGGGTGAAAGACTGACAAAGAGAGTGTATGTGAGTGAGGTGGAGGGTGGAAGAGGGAGGGGGAGACCGAGGATGAGATGGAGGGATGGGGTGGAGAGGTATATGAGAGAGGGGGGTGTGAGTTGGGAGCAGGGCAGTGAAATGGCGGGGGACAGGGCGACTTGGAGGCGATTTGTTTGTGGCCACCCCAAACGGGATTGAGGCGTCAGGCAATAGATAGATAGATAGATCAAATGATAAAATATTTTACCATTCACCAACGCTTATCATGTTTGCCATATATCAAAACCGTAGGCTATATTTTCAGTCTGAGGGCTGCAGTATCAATAAACCGTTTACGTCTCTCACACACCGTCCATAACATGGAAGTTGATAGCTTACACATCTTCCTCATCATCATCACCACCCTTCCTCCCTCACACTCACCACCTCCCATCTTCCTCACCACCACCTTCCCTCCCTCCATCACCCTCACACTCACCACTATATTCCCTTCTACCATACTCTCCGTCTCACTACCACCGCTTTTTTCTCACCACCATCTCTCTCTCACTCGCCACCGCTAATACTCTCTCTTTCTTCCTCACCTTCATAACTCCTAAACCTACTTTCAGTGGATTTACTACTAGGTAGACTAGTTGATGGAGAGGTAGCTATTAGTCAAGGAAATCTAATAATGTAAGCATGTAAATAATACCTGGTTATACATGCGAGTATTTTTTTTTATGCAAGAAAGAAGGAACCAAAGGGCAGGACCTGCAAATTGCTCCCTCCAAGAAAAAAACGACAGCAGAGCCAAATTCAAGATCAGTTCATTTCGAGATGCCTGGACACACTGTGTATGAAAGACTGGAGACTGTAGGCAGTAAAAAAAAAAAACAGATGGAGACAATTCCAGAGTTGACCTGTTGCATACATGAATGACTGGAGCAACTGTTAACTCTTGCATTAAAGAGTTGGACAGAAAAGGGCTGAGTTTGTTGCTAAGACGGGTGCTGCGTGCCTGCTGTGGTGGTGGAGGGATGCAAGCAGACAGTTCAGAGGAGCAGTGACCATTGAAGTGGCGATAGAAAAGAGACTGATGCAACAGTGCCGCGAAGAGACAGAGGTTGAAGGGAGCCAGTATGAGGAAAGTTAATGAGACGAAAAGTCTCCGACTCCATCCTGTTGAGAAGAACTGTGTGGGAAGCCTCCCCACACATGACAGCTGTGCTCTACACATGAGCGAATAAAACCCGTGTATAAAGTCAACAACTGTGCAGGGCCGTGGGTTAGGGCTTCCTGACTAAAACCTCCCTAAGTGAAGAGTCCAGTCCTGCTGTGGACTAAAAATGGAAAGTTCATAATGATGATGATGAGAATACTACCATATATTTCTTTCTAATGACTGAATATAATATTTAGCTACGCGAGTTTCAGCCACACTCAAAAAGTGTGTAACCTGGATACGGGACGAGGACCCAACTCGCCATGTATCCCACCAACCACTTTCCCCAACCTCCTCCCTTTAGAAAGTAGTTATTTATTTTTCAAATGTCATTACAACTATATAATAATGAATTTATAGAAGTAAAAGATTATTCTTATTAATTTTACACGTGTGGGGTGAGGACTGAGTTGGTGTGTGAGGACTGTGTTGGTGTGTGAGGACTGTGGTGGTGTGTGAGGATTGTGTTGATGAGTGAGGACAGTGGTGGTGTGAGGACTGGTGGTGTGTGAGGACTGTGTTGGTGTGTGACGATTGCGTTGGTGTGTGAGGACTGGGTTGGTGAGTGAGGACTGTGGTGGTGTGTGAGGACTGTAGTGGTGTGTGAGGACTGTGCTCGTGTGTGAGGTCTGTGGTGGTTTGTGAGGATTGTGTTGGTGTGTGAAATATAATCTATTCGTGAGAACAAAACAGACTCGACCTTCTCATGGACCTACTTCACGTATAACTAAGGAGTGAGAAACAGGTAGACCTTTATCATACAAATGGATGGCGAGTGAGAAAGGGCCGGGGAGTACAGGAGGTAGATAAGGCAGAAGGCGGTAGATGTACGGGAGATAAATGCTTGAAAAGGCATACATATTGCATAATAAATGCAAAATTCCACATCAACAGCCTTGTGCCTTACCTACCTCCTATTCTGCCTGCCCCTCTGTTGTATAATAAAGGTCTACCTGCTTCTCACTCCTTACAGCTGAAGGAGGTCCTTGAGAAGGCTGAATCTGTTGTCACCAATATATTATATAGGTATTTCTAAATCTGAGTACTGCAAATTAAAATTGAAGGGCACAGAGAAATATTTAGTTATAACCAATTATTCAAAGGGCACGGTAGCTCTATCTGCTCATGCTACGCCCCAAGGAGTATTCAGAGCAATGCAATAACAAATATTCAATTATGAATAGTTATACCCAAAACATCATCAGTATACAGTATAAATCAATGGTTATTCAGTGGGGCAGTCAATCCCAAAATACCGACAAGTTAGTCAGTAGACTGTCCTTCTGATGTCAGTTTATTAGTAATTTCCCACTGGTCAATCACTAGCCTATCACTGAGACCTTTGTTGGTCAGCCAGTCAGTCTCTCCAGAAGTCAGTCCCTTGATCCTCTGTTAGTAGTCACCACGAGAAAATGCAGCTGCCAGCCAAAGCTCCGTACATGCGGGATCACCATTAAATTCTTACGAGTAGACTGTTAACCAGGAAACGTGCCAGTCTTTGGATTACTGAATCGCTTAGAGCAGCCTGTAGCTTCCTGGTTAAACCCTATATCTCTTGTAACCGGAGAACAAGCTGTTCCCTGGGTAATGCACAGGCACAGTGTGGATATGAGGGGTTAGGTCCAGAGCCTTGCCTGGCGCTTTCAAGGGAGACAGCAGTCAATCAGGCCCCAGCTCCTTCTCTACACTGCGAGACCATGCTTCATTTCAGCTGATCCACCCCCTGTTGCATCGACCCCTGGTAAGTTAAAAAGATCCCGGTGCCAATTAACTAACAGGGCCCTCAGTGACCCACAGCCCGTCACAGGTCGAAAGAGTAGTAACCGTTAACTTGGGGCTATCCATGCCTATGCTCCTATGTATTTTCCGGCGGTATTTGATCCTACGCACTCGAACATCCTTTTTACTCTACACTTACAACTAATATAAGTAAGCCGGAGGATTCTTATGCTGCAAGATCCTCACCTTCCGTATCTCTATTTACATCTATCATATAAGGAAATTTTTAAACAAAAATATAATCCGTATATAACGTCAACTCAGTCATAATCTATATTCACAGACATGCATATTCATTCTTAATTTCCAAAACAAGACTCACTGATTGGGCATGTTACTATAGCATTTCATACATACTTTATTTCAATTCTGATCACAGGTGTGCTTGTGACATACTTGACATTGTTTCGTGGACGATTTTGCTTTGGGGCGATTCTGAGTGTATCCTGGACCATAAAGAGACTCCAGGCATGAATGACACTTGTGCTGCTTGCCTGACCCATTCTCATGTGTTACTTCTGGGACGGCCTCCTCTACATCTCCCTGTCCGAGCATCAGATTCATCTTAGCTATTGTATTTCTGGTCAGACCACAAGCCTGAACTTTTCTTCTTTCAATTTGCAGATTACACAATGCCTTCACTAACTGGCAGCCATAGGAGATTGAAGCAATTTTTCTTGGGTCCTGATTATTATATAACGAATAAATTGTCTGTGAATTTATTCTGGCAGTGTTGACAATGTAGCCAAGGGCATTCACTGTCCATCTTCTAGATTTAGTGTGTACTGTTTGAAAACTTATTCTCTGATCCATAATGTCAGTGCCTCCTTTAGTGAAATCATACAATTTAAATATATATATATATATATATATATATATATATATATATATTTTTTTTTTTCAAATCATCATCCTTGGTAATGCCTAATATAGGGGAAACTGTGCTCAGAAGTAACACATCTTTCTTACCTTTGCTTTTGGTGGGTGTTACATAGGATTCAGTGTCATTTCCTCCCCGTGTTTCTTCCAGTAAACTTGGTATGACCTATCTTCCCTTTCTGTGACTATCTCTGGTGGTATGCCTTTCCTAGTAGAATCTATAGTACCTAAGGCTGAGATACCTTGTGTTTGAAGCCACTCCAGCAACTCTATACTGGTGTACAATCTATCCAGGCTAATAATCCTACCTCTAAGGTCGACTGAGTCTTGTAACTGACTTACCAGAGCTTTCACTGTTGGGACTGTACCGCGTATGTAGTGTGGTCCTGGCTCTCCAGGTTTACCTGAATATACAGCTGTCCTAAAGGTAAATGGATATCTAACAGCATTAATAGATTTATATTGGAGGCCATAGAGTACGGGTTTGCTCTTATTGTAGTCTGAACCCTATTTGTGTTCTGCACCCATACAACGTTTCATCAGTGGTCAAGAAGTCACCTGGCTCTAACACTGAGCAACAACAATTACTGAACTGTTCAAAAAGCTCCCTGATTGCTGCAAACCGATCGTGTACCCATCTCTGGTGTCTGGTATCAATGTTGATCGTGTACCCATCTCTGGTGTCTGGTATCAATGTTGATCGTGTACCCATCTCTGGTGTCTGGTATCAATGTTGATCGTGTACCCATCTCTGGTGTCTGGTATCAATGTTGATCGTGTACCCATCTCTGGTGTCTGGTATCAATGTTGATCGTGTACCCATCTCTGGTGTCTGGTATCAATGTTGATCGTGTACCCATCTCTGGTGTCTGGTATCAATGTTGATCGTGTACCCATCTCTGGTGTCTGGTATCAATGTTGATCGTGTACCCATCTCTGGTGTCTGGTATCAATGTTGTTAAAAGTTATGTCGGCATGTAAGAAACCAAATCGTTTTACTGACATGACGGCTTCAAATATTGGGTGACCAAACCCTTCCATGAAGAGACGATTATAGCAATATTTATTTTGTCCCAACAAACCTCTTGGATAGAGCAGGCCAAAAAAGCTTTTCAATTCTATGGCATCAGTCATCTTGACGTGTGTTGGTATTTCAGCAGTCCGTATTAGAAATTTCGGTAATTATGCCTTGTGTTAGCATGGGTTACAATACCATCAATCATATTAGATGTTATAAACAACTCCCATGCCATTATTTCTGTATTAGCTGACCTTGCCTCTCCTAACAAAACATCCTTCACTAGGTAATACCTTCTCAACAGGCCTACCTTCTGTATGATTGGTCCATATTATTGACTTACCGATATCTAATTTTCTCTGGGGTTTCTCTAAAATGCAGGTATATTCCCTGAGCTCGTGTGGCAGGACAAATTCGTCATAATTATGTTTGTTCAAGCACTGGTCCAAAGAACTGATTAATCTATTTTTCACCAGTGGCTTTCTGTTTCTGAGTGGTACCCACTCTTCTTCATTTTGTCAACATTCTGATCATCATCTACATCGTCGCCCTCAGCTACTCTATCCAAGGCAAGGTCATCATCATCATCATCGCCAACTACCTCTTCCAAGTAATCTTCGACTGGGTCAACATAGTCGAAAATAAAAGCAATGACTACGTCCGTCGGCACATCCACCCCGTCCCCTAATTAATGCCTAACTAACCGTCATCCAGCACGCCTACACGAGAGCCGCGAGGTTTGTGTGTGTGTGTGTGTGTGTGTGCACATTACAATGCACGTGTGTGTATCTGTGTGCACAATACAATGCACATGTGTGTATCTGTGTGTATGTGTACGAACAACCATTTCATTGGGTATGAGGAGTCATAGAGAAAAAACAATGAATAATACATAGATAATAAAATTAGTGAATGAAATAACTATTTCACTAGGTATGAGGAGTCATAAAGTATGAACAATGAATAATACATAGAAAATAAAGTAGTTTTAATGAAAATAGGAAACGTATCGTACGTCTGGAAGCTGTGTTGATGCCCGTTAGGCTTGCGTAGGCTAAGGTCCCAGATATTTCACTCATCTTCGAGCGTTTTCTTTTTGTTTAGCGCTCTCCACGGGGAAAAATCGTTAATTTTAGAGAAAACGCTCGTTTCAACCCAGTTTTTTCGCTCAGAATCACTATTTTGTTGTGTTTCCAGTAATTTAACAAGAAAATAATCGTGAGACCATGCATTGCTTACAAACTAGAGTTTATTGGCAAAAATTAGTTAGGGCGTATCAAAAATGATACGGGGTGCACCGTGAGATGTCGAGGAGAATACGGTCCATCTCTGATCCACGTCCTCCTTGCCCGCCGTCACACCCTAACCCTGCTGCTGAAGCCAGCTGTCTCGCCCAGCACTTCGCGGACCGTTCTGCTTCCCACAATCTTCCACAACCCATCCGAGCCCTAAGGGAACAGTTGTCGGCTTCTCGTGTCTCTGCTGTACGGGTTGCCTGTGCCAGATCTGACCCCGCTGATCATCCCATCACCAGCGGGGAGCTTCATAAGGCGCTGCGACATAGGACCGACACTGCACCTGGGCTCGACGGGCTCATCTACTTGCTTTTGTCTAATGCTGGAGATTGTGGTAGTGAGAGACTAATTGATATGTTCAATCTCTCGTGGTCTGAGGGCCGTTTCCCGAGGTCATGGAAGACAGCTGTCATCCACCCGATTCCAAAACCTCGCAATCCCAGCGTCATGCACTCTATCTCGCTCCTTAGCTGTGTGGCTAAGATGCAGAAAGGGTCGTGCGTGCCCGCCTTGCCTGGTGTCTGGGATCATTGCACCCAACGACTTTTGCGCACCATCCTGGCAGGAGTGCTTCTCACTGCCTCACTTCTTTCCTCAGGGAGCTTTGAGGTGGATGAGGGATGGCAGTCATCCTCTACCTCAAAAAAGCCTTTGAGCTGGCAAGCCTTCTAGCCATCCAGGCAGCCCTTGCGGCCCAGGGAGTCGGGGGTAGACTCCTATCATGGGTAGGGGACTTCTTTTTGAACCAGATGGTGGGGGTCAGGTTTCAGGGGCAGGTCTCCCCATTTTACCACTATCCCAACAGCATACCCCAGGGCAGTGTTCTCAGCCCCTTGCTCTTCAATGTTCTGGTAGAAGGGCTACTAGCGGTGGATTATGGTCCTGGCATGACTCTGCTCGTGTATGCTGATGATTTGGCACTTGTCTTCTCGAGGGGGGACTGTTTCACCCAGGCGCCCGTTGCTCTTTCTCGGCTGCATGCCAAGTGTAGTGAACTCGGGCTGAAAGTCAACCTCGAGAAGACCAAGTGCCTACCTTTCGGTCTCCGCCCTCCAGTCCGTCCTCTCTTGCTTGGTGGCTGCAACATCGAGCTGATCATGCTTCACCGCTACATGGGGGTCTACTTTGATGCTGGCCTCACTTTCCCAAAGCATGTCAGATACCTGCGAGAGCGGACCGCCACCCGCGCTTCTGCTCTCCGCTATCTATTTCGCCACAGTCTAGGGGCGTCTTATAACGTCTTGGGCACTTTTCATGTCCACGCTATCCACTCCCTTGTGGATTATAGTGCCATATACCTCACTGGTCTTGCCCTACATGTCTCCCAGTCCTTGGAGGTCCTTCAGAATGAAGCACTCTGCATTATGTTACAAGCGCCATGCTGGACCAGGTTGGTTAACATGCGTTTAGAGAGTGGCTTTTCATCACTGGACCACAGAATTGCATTGCGTGCAACAGCTGACACTGCAGCTTGTGCATCGCCATCCGCACTTACCGGTCTCGGCTTTACTGCAGCATTCAGCATGCCGACCCCCTGACCCGCTTCCCCACCGTGACTGGGCTCGTGCCACCACGGCTTTACTACAGGATTTGGGCATAGCTTCGGAGGTGTGTAGTGATCCTGAGCTAGACTATCCGGGTTACTCGCCTTCCCCTTTCACCGTCGTCTATCCCTCAGTGCCCAAGCCTTGCCAGTCCATTCCAGCCATTCTGCTGTAGGACAGTCAGTAGCATCTCTGATATCAACTCAACAGCATCGGCAATCTACTATATGGATGGCTCAGTCTTGTCCGATGGTTCAGCGGGGGCGCCTTTTGCTTCTGGAACATACACAGAAACCTGGCGCATCTCCACGAGGGTCGCAGCCTTCCAGGTGGAGCTGGTGGCCCTTCTCGGTGCCTTGCATCATGCCTGCAGACATCGGCATCAGCGAGTCATTTTCCACACTGACTCACTCTCTGCCCTTCAATGCCTGGAGTCTCTCCTGCTTGCATCTCACTGTTTCCTACTCACAGCTATAAATACTGTTTCGTCCCTCATGCAGCAGCAGGGTGGCTCAATGACTTTTCACTGGGTCCCTGGACATGTTGGCACTGGAGGAAATGAACTGGCAGATACAATTGCACGTGCGGCAAGCACCCTCCCTGTTGTCACGTTTCCGCTCCGCCTTTGTGCCTCCCGAGTCCTCTCAGAGGTGTCTGCCACTATTTATAGGCGTACCAGGGATGACCATCAACTTTGTATTGCTGAGGGCTTGCGCTTGGCTGCCTGGTATGCGGCGGCCACATCATATTCACCTCTTCTGATACCAACTGGCTTACCTAACTTTATTCTAGTTAGAATTCGGTGTCTCCACCTAGGTTTCCTGTGCTACCGCCAGGTTGCCAGCTTGGACCCTGAACCGTGCCCCTAATGCTACACGTGGTCCACCGACCCTCTCTGCTATTACTTATTTGACTGTCCGGCCACAGCACTGCTTCGTGCATGTCCTGACAGAGGCTTTCCTTGTTCCGGGGATGATGCCTTTGATGCGGCTCAGGTTGTTGGCGATGCATCTTACCGGAGGCTTTTACGCATTGTGCGGGACTACCCCCCTCCTCGGTAATTGTCCTTAGGACTTGATCCTGTGCGTGTGTGTGTGCTTGTGTGTGTGTGTGTGTGTGTGTGTGTGTGTTTAATGCTTTTCTCTGACGGGCTCTCAGTTTGCCCGTGCCCAACCAAGTGTGGGTAAATATCAAACAACAACAAAAACAACAACAACATGAATCTGCTTGTACATTCTTTTACTCCCACAAATAGACTTAGTTAATAAGTTATTATTCCAAGTACTAATCCACTGGTCTTTTGACCTCAGTTCAACTGCCTTTTAACCCACCCCGTCCCGGAGACGTGAATTCACGTCCTCACATGATGTGCACTTATATCCCGGAGACGTGAATTCACGTCCTCACATGATGTGCACTCATATCCCGGAGACGTGAATTCACGTCCTCACATGATGTGCACTCATATCCCGGAGACGTAAATTAATGCGGCAACATTGCAAGGTCCCTAATTTCCACAATTTTCAATTTTCACGAGTGATTTCGCGATTGATTTTTGGCACGTATACACGGGACACCTTCCTCTATTCCTGTACAAGATGCCAAGCAGGGACAATGCCTTACACCGCATAACCTTTCCCCCCCCCTGCACGCCATTATCTCGGCAATTCACCTGTTACCAGTGACCTGGCCAATAAAGACATTCAGGGCCAGAGTGATTCCCCAATCGATGACAATGTGGAGGACAAAGTTTACATAGCATTAGAGGAAGAAACAGTCAGAAATGATGATCAGGTAATGTGGGAAAAAACGGTCATGAATGGTGATGAGTTAGTGAGTGAAACAATGCTTATAATGCCTATATTACTGTTTGAAAACCAATATACTCTTGTACTACATATAAATTCGTACAAAGTAAATAAATGAATACTGTTTATGAGTGGATAAAATAATTACCCTCCCATAGAACTCGTTTTCTTTGGTGCCAGCCTGTAAGAAAACCCAGTCAGGTAAGGAAGTACTCGTACCTGGATCGAGTATTTAAACCTCAGGTGAGCGATTTCTCTATGAATTTTCAATGTTTCTCACCAAAAGCGAATGTTTGAGCCTAAAAAAAAAAAGGTCCAAAAATATCAGGACTGGGGCGTACCACTGCCCAGAAAACGTCGGGATGGGGCGGGTTAAAAACAAGTTGGCTTAGGATTAGTTTGTGATAACCATACTCAAGACATACCACAGCCATTACATTTACTCTTAATATAAGCTATCCACAGTGAGATGCAAATGCCTAACTTGTCCATGCAATGAAAGTCTGTACTCCCAATACAGTAATCATCAGCGCCCCTTGTTGCGATACCCTTTGCAACTATCAGTGGCACAAAAGTCAATACGGTAAGGGGTGGAAAACCTGATCCCTCCTCAGTCTTTCCGACTCTCCCTCCTCCTCCTCTCTCTCTCTCTCTCTCTCTCTCTCCAGATATAGAATTATGCCTATAGCTTCATGTTATGTAAACGAATAACAATGGACATAGTGCAAAAAGGAAGGTCTCGAAACAGCAAAGCATTATTCACTAGGTAACATAGAAATCAAAGTGCTATTTGTCTGCTTGGCACCCATGGTAGCCGACGTTACCACCGTAGGATTTTCTTACATTCTGTTGCAATGACTACCACCCTTAGCATTTCAGGAATGGTTTGATGGCAAACTATACAGGCCTTAGAGCCGTGTCCCATATTCAGGTGCACCTTTGAGAACAGCCCTGATCACCACAATCTTACCCTCAAAGTATGGTGTTGGTAAAATGCCTGGATCATACCTCAAACGGTAGGCCTAAAAGACCATTTCACGACAGTCACGTTAGTGCTAAGACACACACAAAAAATTGCAACGATATCCCATGACACTCTTCCGAAGCATCATGTCATTCTAACAAACCACGATTATCCCTCAGTTAAAAAATAATGGTCACTTTGACTCCATGTCACGCCAAGACATCGCCACGTAATGTGTAGTAAGTTGTTGTAGCACCTCTTACGTATAACTCTGCCTGTCGTAGGTATAACTTCGTGTGTCGTAGCGGGTCTTTAGGATCCGATCTCCAAGTTATTGCTACGACACGTCAGACGACAAGCTATGACAACCTACGACTAGCAAAGACATGCTAAGACATGCTGTTACATCTAAGAGAAATGATATTACCATCACGACATATCACATTCTCTTCTTTGTCAGTGCCCACGCCGACAATTATTAAACATTCCAAAAATTGTCATAGTGCGCCATGAACCACGAAGAATGACCAAGTTCTCCATGTCAGCGGTATGTCATCGTTAAGTCACGCCAAGTTACTCATGACGATATGAGGCAACACATGAAGACTTGAAGATCATGGCGTGGCGTGGAAAGTTCCTGACAGTGGGACATAGGCTTAACTGTCCAGTAAAAACAAAACCTCATGAAAAAAAAAACATGTAAAGTACATGCAGTATGTACGATAGTACGGCTATAATATTAACCCCCTGCAATGACAAGTGAATGTAGTAGTATATGGATTATGTAACGGAGAATGGCATACTATTACGAGTGTGACGAAGATAACATCGTGAAGGGGATGATCGGTAGTCATATTCATTCATTTTAGGATAGACATTTACCCAGCATGGTTCTCCATTCGCATATAATGTGAGGAATGTGTTACCTATGAAACTGCTTCAGTTTGGAGTATTTGAGCATTAAACGAGTAGCGCTCATATTCAAAGTGGCGTCGGGTTCTCTAGTAACATTTCTTAGATGGCGATTTATTCTGCACACACATATCAACACCCATGTTTATAATTCTTATGAAAATTATGTTGATATTCAAACTCGTAAAAGGCAGTGATAATTAATAAACAAAAGAAATTGCTTAGCAAGCGGTACTGTGAAGCCTCTGATGCGACTATGAATAGGAACATAAGGCTCAGATGATCAGGACACCAACCGGGCAAGTTAACTCAGGAACCTATTTTCTGATCTCTCGTCCACTGTCTCAAATTTTATCATGTTGAAAGAATGCAGATTTTTTTTTTCTTTTTTTAGTGAGTGTACATTAAATAAGACAGCTTAATGGTTTTACCTTAAATTATTCGAGACCAGTAACCTATCATTCAACACTTAACATATATTTCAAATGGCTAGGTTCCAAGTTCTTCATACATATTATTATCAATACTAGTGTTCTTGTAAACATACAAATCATGCCTATAAAAATTCATTGGTAATATTTCCAACTCGTTTACAATATAATGACTCCATAAATCTGCAGCATAGGGTATAACTGGTAACCCCATAGTATTAAACATTATAATCTGCATATAAACAACAAAGCATTGGCCTGTAGCTAGGGACTTCTGATGCATGGTTGCCGGGAGTGAAGACGTATTTCTAATCTCTCTTCTAGCTATAGGGCTGCAGCACCGGTGTAGCGTTCAGATCTGACTCCCTCACTGATCATGACTGCTTGCGTTCATTGCGCATGTGCCGCGGGCTGCCAGACTCATTCGCAGCAGAAGCCCTGCAGAGAGAAGAACTAGTGGGATGATTGGTTATTTCGTACGTCAGTGGACTCGGGAATTTTGCCAACGAAATCCGTGCTGATTTCACATTTCAGTACCATAATTTTTACCACTTACTCTTACTTGCCATTCTAAGGTCTCTTTCTCCTCTGAACCGTGTACAATGAGCCTAATTCGGTGGGCCAAAAATAAGTTAAGGACGAATCCTCAGTAAACAAAAGTAGTTGCTTGTTGAGGAAGACAGATTACCCACTGATATTTTCATTTTGTTTGTAGTTATGCCCCTATTAAAGCTATTACAAGAGATATACATGGCTTACATGTAGTTTCTTCGAAATTATGTGTGAATGTAATCAGTGGTTTCGAGATGGTTAAGCCATTGCCAACGATAACGAAGTTGCATAAGCTGTTGATCATGGTGAAGCATAGGTAGAAATGTCGGTCAATTTTTACACGTTGCCCTCATCCGAGTTTTTCATCCAACCTGAGTGTATCCTGTTGTTTTTGGTGTGATTTGATCGATTTTGACCTTCGTTTCTATTGCAAGTCGCTAGTTTTTGCTGAACGCCTCTAGCGACTTCCGGTGAAAGGACCAGTCCAAATCAACAAAAATCACACCAAAAACAACAGAAAACACTCAGGTTGGATGCCTGTTATCACGTGAAACGTATTATTTTGCGGTTCTTCCCACTCCCCCCAAGAAAACTGGGGGACCTGTGGGAAACCGGAGTTTTGGGCAGGGGAAAAACTCAAAAGCGAGTGATTTAGTTTTGGGCAGGGGAAAAACTCAAAAGCGGGTGATTTCCAACTGGAACTGTTATCAAAATCAAACGAAAAACATTAAAATCCTTCGGAAAAAAAAAAAAATAAGCTTCTTAGGGAGTTCGCATTTCCTAACTGGGGGGCTTCGCCCCCCAGACCCCCCAACCCTAGCCGTGTTTCCTAACTGGGGGGCTTTGTCCCCCAGACCCCCCATGACATTAATCAAACCTCATCTAACCTAACCTAACCGGGTGTAAATAAAAAATAATGCATTACCTAGCAGTTTACAGTTCGTCGTCTGCAACTGAAGAGTCGTCTGCGGCTGTAACGGCAACTGGTGACGGGCGACAGTGCAACACTTTTTGATCCTCACGTAAAATGAGACTTTTGCCTTAATTTGGGTACTTTGTTCCTGTTGATGGTAAAATACCACGTGATCGCACAAAGGCTTATCTTCTTGCTTGTAGAACTGTGAAATAGCAGTGAAGTAATAAATTTTGCAGGCTTCCCAGACCATGGTTGGAGACGAACTGACTTTCAAATCTTGTGGGCCCTAGCGTGGGGCATTTGAAATTCTACTTTGTGATTGGCTGATTCATGTGCTACGCATGCGCTTTATCCACACACACACATAACACGCACCAACGAACACACAACTGTCCAACCACGGCAGGGAAAATCTCTCTTCCATAGAAAATAATAAGTGTAATAAATTGCATAACTCATCAACAGTTGATTTAAGACGGAAGTGTCATAGAAGAAAAAATGCTTAGAACTGCGTAAAGTATAAGGTGAGTTAGACACTTTCACACCATAACCATGACTGTGAGGTAAAATACAGTATAGTATATATATGTGAAGGGAATGCCAAGCAGTTGGATGTTTATACACAGAAGTGATGATAATGATTAAGAAATAGTGTTGCAAGATTTTAAAATTTCCATAAGCTTCTTGACCCTGAAAATGTCTGAATTTGGGAATTGCACTGTAGTACTGTATTAGTCACCACAGTATCATAACCATGTAGAACCTCATCTACTCATAAATTATAAATAGCGTACTTTTTTTTTTTTTTTTAAACAGAGAACAAAATGCATTCCTTAATTTCATACTCATCACACTTGTCAAACTCCCTTCTTTTTCCAAATAACTCCACAAACGTCATAATGTCTGAGGTATATATTCCTTCAAGATGATCATTCTTTTCAAGTGTGACTTGTATGAGAGAGAGAGAGAGAGAGAGAGTCTTACACACTCTCCCAAACTCATCCACCAGGCCTTGCAGCTCCCCTTCGTCTTGACTTAACAGCACAGTATCATCTGCAAACAACAGTACAGGGAGTTTCCAGACACTGCCCTGTCTCATGAGGGCCACTCCAACATCCACTGCCCTACCTTGTATCTCTTTTATAACCCCATCCATATACAGATTGAACAACCATGGAGACATGACGCATCCCTGTTTCAGCTCAACCTTCAAATAGAAAAACACTCAGTTCACTATCCACACACACTGCAGCCTTAGCACCCTCATACATACTCTTCACGGCATTCAACAACTTCCCATCTACTCCATATAGGCTATTCTTAATACTTTCCAAAACCCTTGTCTATCCACCCTGTCATATGCTTTCTTCAAATCCATGAAGGCCACATACAACTCTTTCCCTTCTCTAGAAACTTTTCCACTAAAGATCTAAGAATGAATATCTGATCTACACAACCTCTTCCCTTCCTGAAGCTTCCCTGTTCTTCTCCAACAAATTCCTCTGTTATTTCCCTAACTCTGTCAATAAGTATCCTACCATACACTTTTCCCATTACACTATGAAGACAAATGCCCCTATGATTACCACACACTTCTGATTCCCCTTTCCCTTTGTACAAGGGAATAATTATACCTGACTTCCAATCTTCCAGGACTCTACCTTCCTCCCAGGGCAATCTGCACATCTTCCACACCCATTCTACTACTATCTATCCCCCATGCTTCAGCATTTCACCACACACTCCATCAATTCCTGGGGCTTTCCCCATTTTGACTCTCTTCATTGCTTCCACAACTTCCATCTTACTGATTTCTTCATGTCTGCTCACCTCCCTCCTTCTCCCAGCCATTCCCCAGCCACTTATACTCGCATTACTTTCATGCTGTATGTTCAGCAATTCATTAAAGTGTTCTCTCCATCTACACACTTTTTCTCCCTTCTCAATGTATTCCTCTGAATGGTCAATCAGAATCACTGGACAGTCAGTAATTTCATTCCTCAAAAATAATAATAATGCTCTCCTACACTGTCACATTTGATTCTCAGATACAGCTCCTAAAGCTGATGCCAAGCACTGTTTGTTTACCATCGCCAAGGAATGAGATGTATCATCTGCAAATAATTACATGATTTATCAAGCAACACTTCCATTTACTTCAAAACTCTTGTCTGTTTCCTTCCACTTATTTTTTTTTTCACTCTTGTATGTTCTTCCCTGTCTCCTGCAGCTCCTGCCTTTATTCATTAGACTCTTTGGACCTTTATTTAATCTAAAAGTAAGCAATGGTGTGCCTTACCATATCAAATCTCCAATACTTATTTGGTGTTGTTAATATTATGTTGGCCAGAAGTAAATAGTCGTAAATAGTTCGCAGTGCTACTAGTAGTGTGCTGTTTTAGGTGAAACAAAGAATGGCTTATAGTTCATTTATAAAATGCAACCACCACAAAAAATTATAACTAGTATTAGTGTTTAACCATGAATTTCAACTTAAACTCCACAGCTATTTAACTAACCCACTTCTGGTAAATCAGAGTGGTTCTTACCTGTTCAATTCAACTTAAATAAAGAGGCCTTCCAAACGTATAACTGTTGCTATTTTTACCTGCAACAAAAAATATGTAAATGAAAATGATAGTACAAATAATGAGATGTTTTGGCCAAGATAAATAGTTGAGAGTCTGACTTGAAGAGTATGAGAGGGGAAACCAAGGATGAGCTGGAGGGATGGAATGGAGAGAAATAAATGAAATTGGGTGTGTGAGTAGGAGGGATGGCAGCCAATGACAAGAAAACTCACTGGTTATTATGCTTTATTAACATTGCAATATCTGGTGGTTTCTGCCTTTCCCACAATTATAGTCACTGAATCGACAGTCAAATGGTTTCTGAACAAAATCTCTTGGAATTATATTTAAATATATACGTAACCTGTTTCTGTTACTTCGTATATATTGACATTTCTACCTATGGTTCACGATGATCAACAGCTTATGTAACTTCGTTATCGCTGGCAATGGCTTAACCATCTCGAAACCACTGATTACATTCACACATAATTTCGAAGAAACTACATGTAAGCCATGTAAATCTCTTGTAATAGCTTTAATAGAGGCATAACTACAATCAAAATTAAAATATCAGTGGGTAATCTGTCTTCCTCAACAAGCAACTACTTTTGTTTACTGAGGATTCGTCCTTAACTTATTTTTGGCCCACCGAATTAGGCTCATTGTACACGGTTCAGAGGAGAAAGAGACCTTAGAATGGCAAGTAAGAGTAAGTGGTAAAAATTATAGGACTGAACTGTGAAATCAGCACGGATTTAGTTGGCAAAATTCCCGAGTCCACTGACGTACGAAATAACCAATCATCCCGCTAGTTCTTCTCTCTGCAGGGCTTCTGCTGCGAATGAGTCGTACGTCTGGCAGTCGGCGGTGCATGCACAATGAACACAAGGAGTCACGATCAGTGAGGGAGTCGGATCTGAACGCTACACCGGCATTAGTTTTTGTCGTTCGCCGCTATTTTTTTTTTTCACCGTCAGGTTAGCTAGTACTCACTTTCCTCCCTTCCCTGTTTAAAGATACAATAGGTGTTTGTATCTATTCCTGAAATTACCTTTGTTTACTTGCCCATGGAGGGTCCCCCCCACTGATCGCTCTGGGGCATGAATCAACACAATCGGGCCTCCCTGGAGTGGTCTGACAGGGCAACCTCAGACTTAGGTGTTTTGCCCTTGGTTATTCGTCCTTTGCTTGTTTTCTCTCCTAGGGGGAAGTGGTTACTATGGCAGACGTCCCTACTGCCTCCCCCATTCAGGGGGTGAGGTGGTCCTGACAAACCCATGACTGCCAAACAGACTGGCTGCCCCCAGACTGACCGACCCCTGACTGGTACAACTCTCGACATCCCTGTACATTATGTTTTATTTGTTATCGTTCATGCTCACGGTTCTGCCCCCTTCAGCAGTCCCAGTCCCTTTATTGTCAAGAAAGTCATTGATGGCTGAGCAGGGGAGGTGGAACAGGTAAAAAATAAAAATAAATAAAAACAACTTGCAAATGGAGACCTCCCAGTAAAGACTTTCAATTCCTCTCAGGTACAGGACTTGTTGAAGCTGTGCAAGTTTCACTGTTATGACGTCGAGCCGAAGATCCCGGTTTCCATGAATTCCTGCAAGGGAGTTATCACTTGCAGGGATCTCATGGTCATGAAAGAGGACGATATCATACGTGAACTTGCTACACAAGATGTCATTATTGAAGATTTATTACCAGATTCATGGAATGCATAAGGATGAAGACTGCAACAATCGTACTGATTTTTGGCAAGGTTGCACTCCCTTCACGGGTCACAGTCGGTTACGAATTTCTTAACGTAAGACCGTATGACCCTAACCCTCTTAGATGTTTGAAATGTCAACTCTATGAAAATATAGATAAGGCTTGTTGGGCTTCACAACCAGTGTGTGGCAAATGTGCAACATATGGTCACAATGCTGAACACTGCACATCAGAGACTGTCTGTCGCTTTCATTGCAAGAGTGCTCACTCCACTTCCTCTAGGGACTGTCCCAAATGGAAAGAGGAGAAAAAGGTCTGCACAGTGAGAGCAACTGAGGGCATCTTCTACGATGCTAGGAAAAAAGTGAAGGATTTGCATGCAACTCCCACGCAGAATAGGTCCTATGCTTCAGCGGTGATGTCCCATCCCTTGATGTGCTCAGCTGAAACAGACTGACCCTGAATCGGTTCCTCTTGCCACGCACTCTACCTCTACATCTCAACCTCCTATCTGATCCAACTCTCAAACTGACATCCCTGTTGCAACTTCTTACTCTCAGGCTGCTGCCAGTTCTCAGTCAGTGAAACATAAACTGAAGTCCGATAACTCTAGTAACAGTCATGTCCTCATGTCCTTCCTGTTCCTGGTCGAGCGAGGGAGAGAAGGTTATACTCTTCCTCGGGGGACTCTGAGAACCTAATTATTGATACTCAAATAGAGGTTTCCATCAGCAAGCACCGGGATAGGTCCCCCAGTAGTCACTTGTCGGTTGGCAGGCGACATAAAAAAAAATAAAAACAGTGGCCATCCTCGTAAATCTGAAACCCTCACATTCACTGTGATACAGTGAAATTGTAGGACTCCTGGGAATAAATTACACAATGTAGCAATTTTGCTTTCTATACACAAGCCAGACAATATTTGTTTAAAGGAGACACGCTTAGTGGATACCCTGATCCTCCCAAGCTCAAAGACTACCACTCGTAAAGAAGATATGATGGTCATAGAGTTGCCTTATACAAACACAAATCACACCCACAAACAGAAGTGACTCTAAATTCTACTTTGAAAGCTGTCATGTGCAGAGTAAAATTTAATAACACGTATCTGTTTATTTGCTCTATGTACTGTCCTCCACATGGCCCCATTGATAGTGATGCTTTGAACTCACTATATGTTCATCTGCCTTGGAATAAGTTAGTGTTGGGCTACTTTAATGCCCATCACTATCAGTGAGGTGGCTTGAGGACTGATGGTCGTGGGGAGCAAGTAGCTGACCTAATATTACAGTCCAACTTCTGTCTTCTGAAAGATGGCTGAGCAACTTGTGTAGATGACTGGATTGGTAACGTTTCGGCCATTGACTTATCTCTAACCTTCCCAGGTATACATCATGATTTCTCATGGGACCCTTATGACGACTCCTTGGGAAGTGATCATATACCCATCTGTCTTCTTATACATGCAGCATCATTTCGGATCCTACACCTCAATAATATAACTATAAGAATGCAGACTGGGGATCCTTCTCAAGGATCACCAGTTTAGATATATCTGGGGAGACCATAGATGTTAAGCTCGTAAATCTCACCAATTCCATAATACACGCAGCCGAGCCTGCTATTCCCAAGACTTCTATAGTTCATGCGAAGCACAGAGCACACTGGTGGACGCTGGATTGCCGACAAGCATTAAGGAAACGCAATAGGAGATACAGGATGTTTGATGGCCAGCCCATGGAGGCAAATTTCATTGCACACAAAAAAGCACAGGCTGAGGCAAGGAGAAAAATAAGGAGGGCCAAACATGACTCATGGAGAAATTTTGTGTCTACAGTGAACCGATCTACTCCTGTTAGTAAAGTCTTGTTCAGTATAAGAATATTAAAGAATAAAGGCCCGCATATCCTTGCTGACACCGTGCAGGTTAATAATAACATCTATGACAATCCCGTGGATGTTGCTAACATCCTCGCCAGGAGTTTTTCTCATGAAAGTAGCTCAGCCAATTATGACCTGCATTTCCAACATCATAAATGCATGGATGAGCTACACATGTTAGACTTTTCCACAGAAGACTTAGACATCCCATACAACCATGAGCTTATGCTAGATAAACTGCTCTTTGCCCTTAAATCCTGTAAAGGCACCAGCCCTGGACCAGACGCCATCACGTACGGTATGACAAGCTGATTAAGCTTTTAGCACTGTAAATTGTACATTGTAGCATTCTATCCGGAATCGTCCTAAGTCTGTTCTTTGCTCTGCTAAAAATAATTTCTTCCGTACTAAATGCTCTCAACTCTCGAACTCGAATTCTTCCCACTCCTCCTAGCACCTTGCCAAAAACCTTTCTAACAACTTTACTTCATCATCCTTCCCTCCTCTTTTCTTCTCTGATGGCTCTGTAGCTGTATCTTCTACTGATAAAGCAGATCTCTTTGCTCAGATTTTCTCCTCCAGTTCCACCTTAGACAATTCCGGTGCTGTTCCTCCATCATTTTCCCCCTCTGACTTCCTCATGGCTGACATTAAAATTTCTTCAGCTGATGTATTTTCTGCCATCACTGGCCTGAATACTAACAAGGCATATGGGCCTGATGGAGTCCCATCTGTTATCCTCAAGGACTGTGCTTCTGTGCTTACACCCTGCCTAGGTAAACTCTTCTGCCTGTGTACTTCAACTTGTACCTTTCCTTCTTGCTGGAAGTTTGCTCTCATTCAGCCAAACCCAAAGAAGGATGACCATTCCCAACCCTCTAACTATCGTCCAATTGCTTTAACATCCTGAGTCTCAAAAGTTTTCGAGTCAATTCTCAACATAAAAATTTTAAAGCATCTTTCCTATCACAACCTTCTTTCTGATCGTCAGTATGGGTTCCGTCAGGGACGCTCCACTGACGATTTTCTCACCTACCTTTCAGACTCCTGGTCATCCTCCTTTCGGGATTTTGGCGAAAGCTTTGCATTCTACTTGACATCTCAAAGGCTTTCGATCGAGTCTGGCATAAATCTTTAATTTCCAAACTGCCTTCTTACGGTTTTTATCCTTCTATCTGTGCCTTCATCTATAGCTTCCTCTCTGGTCATTCTATAGCCACTGTTGCAGACGGCTATCGTCCTTCTCCTAGATCTATCAACAATGATATTCCACAGGGCTCTGTCCTATCACCAACTCTCTTCCTTTTTATCATCGGTGACATTCAAAGCTGTACAGTACACCTAACCCTATCCACTCGTAAACCGATGATTCCACTCTTCACCTTTCCATTTAGTTCCTGCAACGTCCATGGCAGTTACTTGAATAAACAAAGGATGAGGCGATGGCACACCTAATGTCTGACTTGGCTCGTATCTCTGACTGGGGTAAAAATAACCTTGTTGTTTTTAATGCATCAAAAACTCAGTTTTTACGCCTATCAACCCGACACAATCTTCCACAGGAGTACTCACTAATGTTTAATGACATTCAGATCAATCCTGCATCATCCTTGAACATGCTTGGGGTTTCATTCACTCGGGACTTATCTTAGAGAGATCATATTGCATCTCTTGTAAAATCTGCTTCCAAGAGATTTGGTGTGCTAAGCCGACTCCATACCTTCTTTACCCCTGCATAGTTGTTGACTTTACATATGGGTTTTATTCACCCCTGTGTAGAGTACAACTCTCATTTGTGGGGAGGTTCCCCATATACAGCTCTTCTCAATACGGTGGAGTCAAAGGCTTTTTATCTCATTAACTCTCCTTCTCTTACTGGCTCCCTTCAACCTCTGTCTCTTCCCTGGACTGTTGCATCTTTGTCTCTTTCCTGTCGCTACTTCAATGGTTACTGCTCCTTTGAACTGTCTGCTTGTATCCCTCCACCTCTACCATGGGTGCTTAGCACCCGTCTAGCAACAAATTCTCATCCCTTTTCTGTCCAACTCTCTAATGCAAGAGTTAACCATTACTCCCAGTCCTTCATTTATGCAACAGGTCAGCACTGGAACTGTCTCCCTCTGTCTGTATTTCCTACTTCTTATGGTCTCCAGTTTTTCAAGTCATTGTGTCCAGGCATCTCGAAATGAGCGGATCTTGATTTTGGCTCTGTCTTGTATTGTTTTTGTTTTTTTCTTGCGGTCTCCTGGTCTTTGGTTCCTTCTTTCTTGCAAAAACAAATTAATAAAAAAAAAAAAAGAGCTTCGGGCATCCCAAAGATTCCCAACCTCATGGCACTTTGCGCACGTCATACAGATATCAAAAGAGGCCAGTCGTCTTATGAATCCCATTTCCTCCCATTGTGTTGACTTCTTGTCTATGTAAGGTCATGGAACGAATGGTAAACAAAAGGCTTCTATTTGTTTTAGATTGGAGGAATTTGTTAAATGATCAACAATGTGGCTTCTGTAAATACAAAAGTTCACTAGATCATTTAATGAATTTCGAGCATTGCATTGCAGAGGCATTTACCAATAATGAATTCATTCTCGGGGTGTTCTTGGACATCCATACAGCCTATGACATGACATGGCGACACAGTATACTAATGAAGCTCTATGTTTATGGTTTAAGAGGTATTTTGCCAATTTTTATTTCCAGTTTCTTAAGGGATGAACTTTCTCCGTCAAACTGCCCCGTAACGTATCATCGGATACATTTATCCAGGAAAACGAGGTGCCTCAGTGAAGTGTTTTTAGTCTCACCTTATTTAGTATTATGATCAATGTTATTCTATCATCAGCTTCCTTCCCAAGGAATCTTAAATACTCCCTCTAAGCTGACGATTGTGGAATATGACATTCTTCCCGTAATGTACAATTTTTGGCTGGGTGGATTCAAGCAGCCCTTGACTCTGTCCACCAACGGGCCTTGCAGTGGGGATTTAAGTCTTCCATCCCCAAGTGGCTGCTGTGGTTTTTGCAACTCATAACTTACCTAATTTTTGTTTAACTTTGGATACTCAAGTGGTAACTTTTCAAAATTCTGTAAAGTTCGGGGGAATATATTTTGATTTCAGATTGAATTTTAAACTTCATGTTAATAATTTGCTTGCTTGTTGCAATAAACCGCTAAATGTCCTGAAGTACCTAGCGGGTACTACATGGGGTGCCGAAAGAAAATCGTTATTAATAATGTATAAGTCCCTTATTAGATCCAAGGTAGACTATGGCGCACAGATGCATGGCTTGGCATCCAATGCACACTGAGGAGGTTGGATGTGTTACAGAATAAATGTTTGTGAATGTGTCTTGGAGATGTCCAGTGTACACATCTAGCTTGAATGGAAGTGGAGGCAAATGTGCTTCCCTTCCATATTCACCGCATCCACGCCTTATACTATGGCCTACGAACATTCAGGAAAAGTAATATCAGCAATGTGGCCTGTATGCCCCTGCATCAATACCACCATCTTATGTGGGGGGTTTGTCACCCACTTTCCATTCGCCTCCATTTACTGACTGAGGAGCTTGGTGTGGACCTCAGTGACTGCGACAAGTTGGTGTCTAAAAATATTGTGCCTAGGGAGCCACCCGATCTTACTGTTGATGTATAGTGGCTCCCAAGGTGCCGGAGGCGGACGTCCACCACTTGTTTCGTAACATCATCATTCGTCACTTGGGGTCCCACCAATTGTACACAAATGGCTCTAAGTCGAGTGAATGTGTGGATGCTAGTGTGTACTCGACTGAATGTTCTCTCAGGTATCGATTCCTGACTCATACATTTATTTTTATCTCTGAACTTTTTGTTCTTGACAAAGCCGTGGACTATGCTCTCAGTTCTAGGCATGACTCGCTTGTGATATTATCAGATTCAAAATCAGCCCTTCAGGCGATTGCATCTTGCACTACGGACTCGCATAAGATCCCGGGCTGCGTTGTTAATAATTTGCATTCATGCAACAAGTCCTTCACGCTGATCTAGGTGCCTAGTAGTTGTCGTATCTATGGCAGTGAGCAGGCTGACTCTTTTTCAAGGTTGGCTGTAGAACTCGGGGAGACTTGGGACGTTCCTCATGATCTACGGTCGAGTCTTTCTTCTGTGGCAAGATCAATGGACCAGACTAAATATTCCATCATGCAAGCCATTTCTGGGCAACTGGTATACTGGCAACCATCCCAGGAAAAGTGTTGTCGTGTTTACGATTAAATGCCACCGTAGTGACTCACAAGAAACCATATAAGAAAAGACGATTCCCACCGCACTGTGAGCTGTGATGCGGTGTTATCAATCAGTCATATCATCCTGTGCTGTTGGCGATTCTTTCGTGAACTTGCTTCATTTATAAATTACTGTGGTGCAGCAGATGTCCCCTTCACCCTTGCCACCATCCTGGGTGATAGGGATATTGTTATGACTGATAAACTGATGGCTTTCTTTAGAGAGACCGGATTGATAAGTGATTTTTTTTTTTATTGTATGGTCATGGTTTTTACTGACTGTAAATACGCATTTATTGTGCTGTAAAATAGGGTTGACAGTTGGCTTATCTGAAATAGTTCCTGCTTCCAGTTGATCTAGTTCTAATATAGATGTCCCCTACATTAAATCCCGTTCTTTGCCTGACAGTCACCAGCTGATGAGTGCAAGTGTGCGATACAGAAGAGTATTGGGCATTTTCAGTCGATGGTGGTCTGTTGGCCGAGGTATTTCACTTTTCCTATGTATGTAAATTCTTTATACCATCTTGTAAAAGGTATCGAAATTATGATCGACAGATGACGTATATGGAACAGTTCTTGACTCGTCTGGTTCTGTTTCATATATTAATGTCCCCTATATTATTATTTGCCTCGGCTGACAGTAGGCAGGTGATGAGTGCAGGTATGTAATGTAGAATGGTATTACATATCTGCAGTCGATGGTGTTCTCTTGGTCGAGGTATTTTTACCATTAGCGTAGATATAGGTACTTGTATCTTTAGGCTTGAGTATAGGTTAGTGATTTGTCTGTTAGGGTATTAGATTTAAGGTTTTTAGATTATGTATAATATATAGATAGATAGATATAGATAGATAGATAGATTTAGGGTTTTTAGATTAGAGAGAGAGAGATTTAGGGTTTTTAGATAGACAGATGGATTGATAGATAGATTGATAGATAGATAGACAGATAGATAGATAGCTATAGGGTTCTTAGATTATAGATAGATAGATAGATAGATATAGATATATCGATATCGATTTAGGGTTTTTAGATTATATATATATATATATATATATATATATATATATATATATACATATATATATATATATATATATATATATATATATATATATATATATATATATATATATATATATATATATATATATATATATATATATAATGTAATCATTGAAAAAATAAAAAAATAAAAAATAAACAATTTATTGTATATATGTAAGTGTGTATGCATGTGTGTTTGAAGGTGTGAACGTATATATGCATGGCTGTGAGTGTATATATGTATGTACATATAGATGTTTGCATAAATATCCATTTATGTGTATATGTCTAAACATGTATGTGTGCCCTTAATGACCAAGGGCTTCGGCCCCAATGGTCGATAGCCCTTCCCCCCCCCCCCAAAAAAAAAGGCCATTAGCTATTAGCGAACATATCTCTCGATGCCTGTTCTTTTAGTTCCAGTTCTTTACGAAATGTATCATTATAATTACAAAGTATACCAAGGTACTTATATACTCCCACAACTTCATTATTTTCTTTCTTTTCTTCTTTCTTTTCTTTTCTTTTTCTTGTTTTTTACTACAGTTTACCCTTAATTTCCAATCACTGCAATGGGTAAAAATATTTGTGAGTGCCTGTTTGATTTCCTGTTCACTGTCACACAGTATAGCCTAACTCCATCACCTGCAGACACTAGCACAAGCAATTTCAATTAAGAATTTGTCACGAATTTGCGTGAGCGTATTTATAAATTCGTGACATTGTACTTTTGTGAGAAAACCACGAATTCTAGTGCAATTCCCACTGGGCATCCCTCAGTTCAACCGTCCTCGTATTCACTCCGATCGTGATGGTTTTCAGAACATTTCTCATTGTTCACAAGTGATCATTCTTATCCATGACATTAGTGCTTTCACTGAGTGATTTACTGTGAGCCTATATCACTCACTTTCTTTCCGTTGACCGTTGAAGTTAGGCCACGCCCTACTTCCGGCGAACACGGCCATCTCTCGCCCCCTTTCATAGTTTGAATTTAGTCAGCTTTCAGTCGCCGCAAGGGTAGGACCATTTGTGGCCAACGTATGGCAGCACCTCTGTTGTACAGCGAGTTCCTGAATCTCCACCTTGACGGTGAATTGGCAAAGCAGGCTTAGCGAACTGCAGCGTTTGATGTTCAGCACAGGCGCCCAGTCTTTTTGCTCGGCTCCCCTCCACTGACCAGTATTTCTGTTCGTTTCTTCTAGGTTTAAGTGTTTTTAGCTTTTGAATGAGTGAGTGAGTGTATTCTCCTTGTTATTTTGAATTCATTTTTGAGATTCATATAATGTAAATTTATTTCATTGTAATCAATAAATTTATAGTTCTTTTCTTTGAGCTTAATGTAATTAGAATCGTGTTTTATTTCTCCACATTAAGCTTATTTTAGTTGCCGCTCCTAGTTTGCACAAATTCTTTACATTATACTTAACTGGTACTTAGGCCGGTTCTTTTGTATCAAACTTGAATCCATTGTGCCAGCCAGGAGTTCGAATCAGCAAGAACCTGATTGTAATTAATAGCATTAGTTACTGATTGTCAGGTGTGGAGACACTTTCTCGAGAGGCTAACAGTACTACAAGTAGTACTCGTGAGTAATTAGTCTCTGCTGTGTACTGTTGAGAAAGTTTATAAATTCTCATCTTTATAGAATCGGCGAAGCCGGAATAAAGTAAAACTTACTGCTTGATTTTCACAAGTCAATTCCTTGTCTCTGTTTTCAAGTAACATCTAGTATTCTTAATTCATAATTTCACATCCCCCCGTGACATCTGGTGACGTCATTCCAGAATTTTAACTCCTCGCTCTAAAGTTATTAACGAAATAATACTCACTCACTCACACCTCGGTATTTATCATTAAAGTTTATAGGCACTGTCTTACTGGTGGTTATTGATTCATTTCTATTAATTTTACGTAATAGTTTTCCCAGTTAGTTGCTTCTTTTTTAATTTTCTTTCTTTACCAGTTTAACTAGATAAAACTGGTAACCACCAACCTGTGCCTATATTCTTTACTCTTGATTATTGGCATTTCTCTGCAAAATAGCAGTCAGTACTTAGTCTTTAGTCCACTCAGCCTTAATTGAGTTAGCATCATGACTACTAATATATATGTACAGGAAGCCAAAGATATGGGGCTTAGCAACCCCAAACAAATAAAGGAGTACGTCCTCTCACGGTTTACTTACGAGCAGCAACGTGAGAATGATGCTCGTGAAGAGCGTCGAATTCAACGTGAACACGAGCGAGAACAAAGCGAATATGAGCGAGAACAACGCAAATACGAGCGTGAACAAGAGAGAGAACGTGAATACGAGCAAGAACAACGAGAATACGAACGTGCCGAGTGCAAGGCACGTGAGAAACATGAACTTGAGATGCTGAAGCTCAAGCAATACTTCTTGGCTTCAGACACATCTGGTGCAGCTAACCCATGCTCCATGAGCGCTCTCCCTACACATGTTCTGGCGACCCCACACATCAAGCTTCCTCCATACAAGGAAGGAGAGCAAATCGAGCCATTCATAGCTTGTGTCGAAGACATGGCTCAGCTGTACCAGCTGGATGAGGCAGCTAAGCGGCTCCAGTTTCTTAGTTTGTTTGAGGGCCCTGCCCTCAATATTCTTCACAGAATTCGTGGAGACAATCTCACGAATGAGATGATGAAGGCCGCACTCTTCAAAGAGTATGGTCTCATAGCTGACGATGCCAGGAGTCAGTTTATGAGGGCGCGTCTA
Organism: Coenobita brevimanus; assembly: GCF_032717465.1. NCBI lineage: Eukaryota > Metazoa > Arthropoda > Malacostraca > Decapoda > Coenobitidae > Coenobita > Coenobita brevimanus. The sequence continues at coordinate 20,968,047 of NC_136980.1, forward strand.
CAAGAAAAGGAGACTGCTGTTCAGTTTCTTGATCGGCTTACTGCTTACTTATATGAGTGGGGAGGAAGATGAAACTCCTCCCACACAAGAGGGGATAATTGACCTTATGCTGTGCATGCAGCTAGAAAAGTCGTGGCCTGCTGAGCTTATGGCTCAGCTTAAGATCTGCCAGGTAAGGGATGCCTGCCAAATGGTGGAGAAGGCTAGTGTATTCTTCACTGCGTATGGGTATCAAACTCGTAAGCAACACACCTGGAACAGGAAAGCTGACAAATCTGGGAAACCATGTCAGACTGAACCTCAGCAACAAGGCCATTCTTAGAATAATGGCCAAGGTCCAAACAAACCACAGAAGAAAGACCAGGGGCAAAACACCCAGAAACCTGAGTGGAAGTGGTATGACAAGCAGAACCCTAACCAGCAGCAGTACCGGTATTTCAAGCAGCAGCAGAGCAAGGACAAACCACATAACCCTCAGTCAGGACAATCGACATCAGTGTATTGGAGGCATGATGCAAATGCAGCCTTCATTCCACAACAAGTGCACAGTGGTGCAAACCCCACTAGTACAGGTACTTCTCCACAGTTCACTAGTCCCCTAGAGACAGTGAACTCTTCATCTCAGGTGGTCAATGCTCCACCTCCTCAGATGGTGAGCATGACCCATCAGGCATCTAGTTCATAGGGCGCCACATTTGCTGCATCGTTCGTTCTGCAGTCTCATCAATGAGTGGCTGCTACCTCCTCAGACCCTTCCACCAGCAACACTGTCTTTCTTGTTCAGCCAGGGTTTGTGGGAGGTGTGTCCGTAAATGTTCTGAGAGATAATGGTTCCTCAGGTTGCTCCGTCAAGCAAAGTTTAGTTTGGCCCGACGAGTACACAGGTAAGCAGATCCAAGTTAGACTTATTGATGGATTAGTGAGATTGTTCCCTGAGGCACGTATCCAGGTGGCATCTCCTTTCTACACTGGCTTGACAGCTGCTGTTGTCATGCCAGAACCTTTGTTTGACCTCATTATCGGCAACATACCGGGCGTCAAAAACACTTACACCATAGATGTTGCTACTCAGACTACAGCTGTGGCAGTAAAACGAGCCATGGCAAAGGCTCTGAATCGTGTCACCCCACTGACCATCGCCAACACCGCAATATCTGATTCATAGTCAAGATGTCCAAGAACAACAGTCTGACCTGACACTTGCCTCAGTGCGTAAGAAGCTGGAGGGTAAAGTGATTAAGTATTTACGGGGAGGTCAAGCCAGGTTCCTTCATAAGCGAGGGCGGCTATACCACGAATCACAAACACCCCAGGGTGAGGTTCGACTGCAGTTCGTCGTTCCCGCGAAGTATCGCCGAGCAGTGTTCAAATTAGGTCATTGTTCTGTGATGGGAGGTCACATGGGCCAAAAGAAAACCTATGACTGCATTCATGCTGACTTTTTCTGGCCAGGAATGGGACAGGAAATAACTAGGCTTGTGCGTTTCTGTGATGTGTGTCAGCGCACCACTGACTGGGGACATGTCCATCCTGCGCCATTGAAACCAGTGCCTATAATCTCTGAACCGTTCAAGAGAGTAGCAGTTGACATTGTTGGGCCAATTTCTCCTAGGGCAAGTGATGGATCAAAGTATATCCTTACTATCATTGATTTCGGCACACGGTGGCCTGAAGCCGTGGCCATTAAGAATATAGAGGCCATCACTGTTGCTGAGGCATTGATTGAAGTGTTCTGTCGCGTAGGTATCCCCAAGGAGGTCTTAAGCGACCAGGGTTTGCAGTTCACCTCTGCAATGATGAACGAAGCATTCAGGTTGTTGTCCATCCGAGGGCTGCGAACTACACCTTATCATCCCATGTGTAACGGGTTGTTTGAGAGGTTCAATGGGACTCTCAAGATGTTAAAGCACATGGCCACTGAACAGCCAAAGGAATGGCTGCGGTTCATTGCTCCTCTTCTATTTGCTTATCGAGAAGCCCCACATAATTCCTTGAAGTTCTCATCTTTTGAACAGGTGTATGGAAGGTCGGTCCGTGGACCACTTCAGGTCCTTCAAGAGTTATGGGACGATGAAGAACCCGACCCTGAAGAGCAAAGACCACCTACACCTACGTCCTTGATCTAGCTGACCGCCTCCAGTCGACGTGTGAGTTAGCTAAGAATTGATCAAGGCGTGCGAAGTTCAGAAAGCCTATCATGATAAGGCAAAGCTTCGTAAGTTCAGTCAAGGCGATAAGTGCTTGGTGTTACTCTCCACTGCCCAGAACAAGTTGTTGGCACAGTGGAAGGGTCCATATGATGTAGCAGAATGCATTTCTGACCTCAACTACATAATTCAGATGGGGAATCTTCGTAAAAGGTTCCACGTTAACATGCTGATGGCTTATCATGAGTCAAACCCCGAGGAGACTGGCCTACTAGTAGCTGATGACAGTGACCAGCCACGGGAAGAAACCGGGGCAGCCATGGTGATCCCATCTGATGACCATGATGACGAGCCCTTCACCATTCAGTCCCGCAAGAGGAGACTGTCGGAGATGTCTTACTTAACACTGACTTAGCATTAGGAAACCAGAATGCCATTAGGTCATTGCTGTCAGTATGCTGATGTCTTCTCTGACCAACCTAGACTTGCAAAGGTTGATTGTCACAAAATTGAGTTGACCAGCAATACTCCTGTAAAGGTTAAGCCATATCCAATTCCCATGTGACTACTGGACGCAGTAGACAACGAAATTGCTGACATGGAGACTGCGGGTATTATTGAAAAGTCCTCATCTCCTTACTGTAGTCCAATGGTAGTAGTCTGCAAGAAGGATGGTGGAGTCAGGATTTGTGGCGACTATAGGAGGCTAAATGCAATCACCAAAGTGGATGCTGAGCCAATGGGTGACCACATTGCCATCTTCTCCAAGCTGGTAAGGTCACGATATTTCACAAAGCTCGATTTGGCGAAGGGATTCTTTCAGATTCCCCTTCACCCCTACTGCCGTCAGTTCACTGCCTTTGCTACTCCTAAGGGGTTGTATCAGTATAAAGTCCTCCCATTTGGACTTACAATTCCCCAGCAGTATTCAATTGTGCCATGAGACAAGTGCTCCATGGTATTGTAGGAGTAGAAATGTTCGTTGACAATGTCCTTGTTCATTCTGCCACGTTGAAGGAGCACCTCAGACTCTTGGAAATTGTCTTCAGTAGACTCCAGAGTTTCAACATGACTGTGAAGCCTAGCAAGTGTAAAATTGCTCACCGTGAGGCGGAGTTCCTTGGACATTTGTTGGCAACAATCGCTGCAGGTGTCAGGGTGACAAGATCAGAAAGGTTAGGGAGGCCCCGAGACCTGTGACCAAGAAACAGGTTAGGGCATTCCTTGGCCTAGTGGGGTATTATAGGAGTTTTATCCCCAACTTTCCTCTTATTGCCCAGCCATTGTACGAGGTGATTCGGAAACATGCTCCAAAAACCACTGAATGAGGAGAAGCGCAAGAGAGACCTTTTGCCGCCCTAAAGAATATGCTGTGTAAGGAGCATATCTTACAGTTGCCTGATTCCAACAAACTTTTCATACTGCGCACTGATACTTCACAAGATGGAGTAGGTGCCGTATTAATGCGAGAAACAGAAGGTGGAATCTTCCCAGTGGCATACCACAGCCTTAAGCTAAAACCCGCCAAGAGGAATTACAGTACTGTTGAGAAGGAACTCTTGGCCGTGGTTGATGGTGTTAAGAAATATTACTATCATTTATATGGAGCACCATTCACTCTGGAAACCGATCATATGCCACTCACTAGTCTCAGCACGACTAAGACGGCTAATGCAAGATTGACACACTGGACACTGTATTTGCAGCAGTTTAACTTTGTTGTGAGATACATCAAGGGAAGTGTCAATGTAGGTGCAGACCTGATGTCTCGCCTGCTAACTGATGACTAACATGGGCAACTGTTGTATGCTGGGTTCCGTAAGACAGGCATCCTCAGAGATTTATGCAATCCAAGGACCAGCCTGGTTCCCAGTTAAAAGTGTTACCAGTAAGACCTGATGTCTCGCCCGTTGGTCCCACAGGACACAGTACGTCCAGGACCTGTATATACATGTGTACTGTAGGTTAAGGGAAAGTTCGAGACCCCCATAAGGACAATCCGAGGCTGTGTTTGAATTACCTTGTGGTGTCTCGAGCTGTGGGCCTCTCTGAGGATTCCCAGAGAATGAATATTATCCACATGAGTGTTCACACCCATGGTGGGTGTTAAAATGTGACCTGCCTGAGATTGCGTAGGGATTCTCAGCTTGCCAATGTTAATCGTAAGTGTAGAGTAGGGTTTAACCAGTAAACTATAAGGCTCTTTTGAGATTCTGTCCTCGGACCACATTTCCTGGTTAACAATAATGTAGGTTTGGGGTTTATTCAGTAAACTATAAGGGTCTTTTGAGATTATGTCCTGGGACCACGTTTCCTGGTTAATAATAATGTAGGTTTAGGGTTTAGCCAGGAAATTATAAAGGTCTTTTGAGATTCTGTCCTGGGACCACGTTTCCTGGTTAATAATGTATCCAATACGAAAATAATGGCGACCTCGAATGTACAAAGCTTGGCTGTCACTTAAAATTTTCGGTCAGGGCGTACTTTTGGTAACATAAGTACTGAGTACTAGGCAGAGAAATTGTAATTCAATAAAGATTGTTTGTCGCAATTACACTTTTGATGCTCCACCTTGATTGCTTTCGCAGGTGCAGCTGGCGGGTGTAGCAATTTTGTCGTGGAGATCACCTGATCGTTTCTGCCGCATGCTGCTGCCTCTTCTCTTCTGCCTCGTCGCCTCTATTTACTATTAATTTGTATTATATAATTTTACATGTAGGCACAGTTACACCACAACTGTCACACCTACACCGTGTTTTACATACATCACACTACATAATAATTAGTTGTTAATGTAAATGTAGGAAACTCTTCTCTCAGTTTGACTTGAGTACAGGATTTTTCACCCTCGTCACGGTGTTTTTTCCTCAAGCTTGCTTCTGTTAACGTAAATACGAGGTTTTTATGCTCATGGGCGACTGTGATTTTCTCCTGTAGCAGGATAGTACACACCACCACAGTGTGAATCTTGTGTGACTGAGTTAGGATTTATATGTATGTATATCGAAAATTTTTCTGAAGAAAAATTTGATTTTGATGGGGCGTAATGTCACGAATTCGCACGAGCGTATTTATAAATTCGTGACATTGTATTTTAGTGAGAAAACCATGAATTCTAGTGGAATTCCCACTGGGCATCACTCAGTTCAACCGTCCTCATATTCACTCCGATCGTGATGGTTTTCAGAACATTTCTCATTGTTTCACAAGTGATCATTCTTATCCATAACATTAGTGCTTTTACTGAGTGATTTACTGTGAGCCTATATCACTCACTTTCTTTCCGTTGACCGTTGAAGTTAGGCCACGCCCTACTTCCAGCAAACACAGCCATCTCTCGCCCCCTTTCATACTTTGAATTTAGTCAGCTTTCAGTCACTGCGAGGGTAGGACCGTTTATGCCAAGCATAGGGCAGCACCTCCGTTGTACAGCGAGTTCCTGAATCTCCACCTAGACGGTGAATCGGCAAAGCAGGCTTAGCGAATTGCAGCGTTTGATGTTCAGCACAGATGCCCAGTCTTTTTGCTCGGCTCCCCTCCACTGACCAGTATTCCTGTTCGTTTGTTCTCGGTTTAAGTGTGTTTAGCTTTTGAATGAGCGAGTGAGTGTATTCTCCTTGTTATTTTGAATTCATTTTTGAGATTCATGTAATGTAAATTTATTTCATTGTAATCAATAAATTTATAGTTCTTTTCTTTGAGCTTAATGTAATTAGAATCGTGTTTTATTTCTCCACATTAAGCTTATTTTAGTTGCAGCTCCTAGTTTGCACAAACTCTTTACATTATCCTTAACTGGTACTTAGGCCAGTTCTTTTGTATCAAACTTAAATCCACTGTGCCAGCCAGGAGTTCGCATCAGCAAGAACCTGTTTGTTATTATTAGCATTAGTTTTTTATTGTCAGGGGTGGAGTCACTTCTCGAGAGGCTAACAGTACTACAAACAGCACTCATGAGTAATTAGTCTCTGCTGTGTACTGTTGAGAAAGTTTATAAATTCTCATCTTTGTAGAATCAGCGAAGTAAGGCAGCATAAAGTAAAACTTACAGCTTGATTTTCATAGGTCAATTCCTTGTCTCTGTTTTCAATTAACATCTAGTTATTATTAAATCATAATTTCACATCCCCCCGTGACATAATTAACCAGATCATCACTGAAGTCTGTATTTTTTTGCCAATATTATCATTATTCTTTTTGCTTAAAAAGTAAATGGCCATTACTCAGAGGCACTTTGGCCTAGAGCCTTCAAACTTTGTCAGATTAAGCGCCCAGTTGGCAGCAGCTTCTGGCTAAATATGATGGCATTCCATCAATTGGATCACCGGATATTATTCAGAATGTAAAAAAAAATAATAATAAAACGGTTTCCAGGACGTTACCTCAGAAAGTTTTAAAATTTACAAGCTGAACTTTTACTACAATACAGTCTGAATGTGGCTGCATTGCATAAGGGTGAATGGTTCTAATCGGCTGATTATTCTCTGAGATGACCTACTGTAGAGTGAAAAAAACAAAAAATGGTAACTCTCCTGATATTCAGCATATCACCTATTTCTGAATGGAGGATCTAAAGCCACCAAATTTGGTGGACTTATAGACTGTCATGACCTAAGGTAAAATGGACAAGAACAATGACCTTGGCCTCACGGTCAAATTATACATCTGCTTCCAGTAGGCAATGGCTGTAGGAAGTTTTTCTTTAGCCCCTCCGTGGCTGTCAGCATCGAATGACGTTTAGCCGATAAATGGCCGCAGGTGTCGTTTGAGTGCGGCCTATAAAAAACGGCGACAATTTTTGGGAAGTGAACGAACGTTCTGAACGTCTTCAGACCGACCTACACTACACTCCATACACCCCGTCAAGCAGTTCAGAACCTGCTGCTGTAATGAGTGGATTTTAGATTTTTTCATTCCTGGCCATGCCTAAACAAGCACAACTACACCCATTATCTTGACCCAGACAGAAAATATCATCTTTGTCCTTTCTTGCAAAACATATACAACCATCCTGTTTCCGATTATGAAATAATACAGGCACAAACAAAAAAGACATGATAGAAAGAATAGAATACATTTTTGTCTTGGTATCTTTACCTGTTTGCTCAGGTTTGTTGTACTGGTTTGCATCATTCGATGCAGTGCGACTTGTAGAAAACTGTGAAAACTTTCGAGAAGTGAACGAGAATCTGGAACATGAGACTGACCTTCGCTTCACACTCTCACACCTCATTCGTCAGTTCACAACCTGCTGCCACAACGAGTGGATGTGCGATTTTTTCACTCGTGGCCAGGCCTAAACACACGTAGTTACACCCGTTATCTTGACCCAGACAGAAAATATAATCTTTCTCTTCCCTTGCCAAACACATACAACAACCCTGTTTACGATTATTAATAAACACAGGAATAAACAAAAAAGACAGGAAAAAAATAGAAAAATTTATGTTTGTTTTGTATCTTTACCTATTTTCTCAGGTTTGCTGTACTCTTTTGAATAATTTTACATATTTTTTGCCTTTTACAACCAGAAGAGGAAAGTTTTCAGTGTTCACGGGATGCTTTCATGGGTGAAAAGGCCTTCCTTCCCTTCCTGCTAATTACGCCATCCAAGGTGAGAATGGCAGGTTGTCTCACAATTCAACCCTCAATGACCAGGCTGTACACTCAAGGGATGACCTTTATCTCATTCAGATCTGTAAAATGACACTCTCACCCTCCAATTTTCAACAAACTCCACTACCCAGACTACAAAATAAGTCGATACTACCATCAACACAACACCAAAAAATTCATAATTTTTTACATTCAAACCTCGCACATAATATATTCTGAAAAACTTCAAAATACTCATACTGTATATAGTTATTTCACATCTTTTCAGCAACATTGACAATGTTTTTCAGTTAAAAAAAAAAAAAAAAAGGGGGCGATGTTGCATCACTGCAATAGCTACTTGTGACTAGTATTAGCTACCTAAATTTATGCAACTTCCACATTCGATTGCATGCTACAGGATGGGTCTAGGAAGCTGAAATTTGCACTGGCAGGTGCATCAGAACTTCCTCTTCAATATGGTAAGGAAAAAAAATCAATTTTCAAAACTTCAGAAAATGGTCCCGGCATCGGCCAGGGGCGCACGTAAAATTCCGGACCCACGGCCATGGAGGGGTTACGAAGTTTTTCTTTAACAAAACTGTCCTTGGACAGTTTTAAAGTGTTCTTGTACAAATTCACTTTTCGAAACTTCAGAAAATGGCCCCGGCATCGGCCAGGGGCGCATGTAAAATTCCGGATCCACAGCCATGGAGGGGTTAGGAAGTTTTTCTTTAACAAAACTGTCCTTGGACAATTTTAAAGTGTTCTTGTAATTATTATTATCACCTGCCTGGTGAGGCCATAATGTATTCACCTGTGCCTGTGTCTGTTTGTTCAGACAGTATCTCAAAATCAAGTAGGCAAACTACATCGAAGTTTTATTGCCAGTATCATGGGATATATGCCATGTTTGTTATTAATCTTTGCTAAGCTGTGATGATTTGCCCCTGACTGTTTGAACATTTAAACAGATACCATCTAGCTTTTTCCCTTAGCTTGCCATTAATCACCAGTTTTTATCGTACCCTTAACGAAGAGAATGGCTGTTTTAGGGGTAACGATTAGAAATTCTTCAAAGGTTTGTTATAGTCAATAACCTTCAGACGTTTAACTTAGTAGGAAGAAACTACAAAATCCTAAAACTTTTTTTTTTTAGCAATGCTACGATGATATGCCTCAGATTCCCAGAGGATTACTGATCTATTTATTTATTCAGATATTTTTTAGTGATGACAAACAATTCGCATTTCTGGGTGAATGTTCTGCCTTTTATTATTAAAACTTCCCACATCCCTTTGAGAAAAATTCTTTCCCACAAAAAGTGTTAATGGCCATTATTCAGAGGCTCTTTGGCCTAGAGTCTTCAAACGTTTTCAGGTGAAGCACACACCTGGAGACTCCTCCTGGCTTATTCTAAAGGTGATCAATCCAATGGATCACTGGATGTTATTTAGAACAAAAAAATAGATTGGGGGATGTTATCTCATAAACCACTTAAGTTAGCAACTTGAAAATTGCAATATTGCCTGCGGGCCACCTTGCACAAAGGAGTATGGTTCCAATCAGCTGATTATTCTAAGATCGCCTAGGGTAAAAAAACTGGGACTTTTCTAGATATTCACGATGCCACCTAATTTTCCATCAAGGATTAAAACTAGAGCCAACTAACTTGGTGGATGTATAGACTGTGGTGATCCAAGGTGACATACACAAGATCAGCGACTTGACGTTAAGGTCCCTTTATGGCTTGGCTTCTGGTTGGCAATGGCTATGGGAAGTTTTTCTTCATCAGAAATGTCCTTGGACAGTTTTTCTGTGTTCTCCTTACAGTTACAATCAGTTATCTTCACACTATCGTTACCATAAAATGTAGAAAGTAAAGCTGGCAAGTTTTCACCCTGACTCACCTCCATATTACATAAAAATGGATTAGACAATATGTTGTAACAGTAAGCAGGATCGAATATTCCTATACATATTTCGTATTACATTCAGTATCTTACCATTTACATTCTGCTCCATAAACTTGTACTACAAACCTCACAACACCATACCAAGTGCTTTTTTGTACTTAATACAAAAAACAAAAAGTTTCCTCTTTTTCCTGCTAAACAAGTTTAGTATGCATTTAAGCAAAAATACACAGTCTAAGATGGAGTATCCAAGTCAATAGGTAGCTTGTGTCTCACTGATTATGAGCACAGTGTCTGAGAATTTTTTTCAACATTCGTTTAATAGAGACGTAAATAATTTCCCCATACAATAAAAGAGTGTGATCCCTCAACAAATTTTTGGGTCATGGGTGTTACCCTTGTTCTTATACAGCTGCACTACAGTACCGATGAGCCACTCAGATGGAATGACACGGGTATCAGGCATCTTATTCAACAGTTTTACATATAAGGGGTACAAGAGATGTTGGGTGCATTTGATATATTCCTTTAATATCAAATCATTTGCAGGGACCTCATTATTCTTTTATTTACTAGTGCCTCTATTTTATTGAATAAAATGAAGTATTAGTAAATTAATATCAATACTGCCCCAAGAAATGAAATATTAAAGGTGGTGCTGACCATCAAACACTTATTTGATGTAGTGCTGCCCATTTCATCCTTCAACTTTATAATTCTTTTGTCTGCCCTCCTCAGTTCCTATGTCTTCCATCCTTCCTATCACATTTCATTAATCTGTCCTTTCTGGTGGCATTACACTGAGTGACAAGCCTAATGTTTCCTGTAAGCCAGGGAACCATTTGCAACACTGGGTGGCAACAATAAAACCAACCCTCACACGTTATCTACGTGTCAACAATTGTATGGTGATGGGTTAGTGACCCTTCCCATAAAACAAATGACTCAAAGACAAACAGCCACTCCTTATGGGTTTATGGTGCCTGGCTATAGATAGATAGATAGATTCTCTATATTTCACCAAAAGTTATGAGGTTATTGAGTAATGATGAGGTGTTTTCATCCTTTGCCTCATACTGATTTCCATTAGCATTTTCATCATCATAAGCCGGAAATTTAAAATATTCATAGACATATTAAATTTAACTGGAATCTCATTGCTTCTCTTAATATTTTTCAATGATATTTGAATCGTTTCTGTAATATTCACATAACGTCTTAAACTAATTTTCTTTTTTTTTTTAACACTACTTAGTTCCCCTTTATATTTTATACTTCTCTCAGTCATATTATTGTACTAGTGATTAGAGTACACCCTCGATATAATGAAATAATTGGTACCAGACCCTTGATGTTAAAGCTGACAGTTCGTTAAAGCCGAACATCATGTTGTTTAATAATTTCCCAGGCATCGTGGCTTTTACAGAGCAAAGATCGTTAGATATAGGGCATCGTTCGGTCATACAGTCACACACAATAGCATACAGCTGGGTCTATATGGCTCTTTTTTTTTTTTTTTTCAATAAATGCTCTATTTAGGGTTCCTCTCATGACGCTGGTTTCCCAGAAACTGATGCAGCATTCAGCAGGATGCGGAGGAGGGCGATATGCATGTGTGTGTGTGCTTGTAGGGATGCCATGCTAGTCGGTGTTTCCCCCCACGTCCATTCTTTCACCGAACGAAAAATTTTTAAATGAACGTAACGTTCGGCCAGCTCAAGGTGGTTGTTGAAACCGAAATTTGTATAAAGGAGGGTTCAGTTTATCATGGGTTTACTGTATTCTTATGCATATTATACTTGTGCCTAAGATTGTAATATTCTTTTCCACACTTTCAGCACTTGGTATCATACCCTTTTAAGTTAGTACTGTTACTCTTTCTGCACTGTTACTCATATATATATATATATATATATATATATATATATATATATATATATAATTCTTCAGTTGTGGAAATATTTTACTGTGCGTTCAATTAAGACTTGTTTCAGTTCCTGGGTTACCTCATGAAGAAACAGCTCATCAGTCATCACAACCAACCCATTCACTCTGTACATATCAATATTCCTCTTATATTCACTCTTCCCTGTTGTCTATCCTTTTTTTCCTTCTTCCTTGCATTAAAAGAAAAAAAAAATCTAGGCATCACACATTCATCACCTTCTGGATGATCATCTGTTGAGCCAACAGTAATTGCAGTTCTATTAAATTTCAACTGTACAGTTGTAGTCATAATAATCAAACAGAAACACCCCGTCCACCAGAGAGGTGGTGTACTGTTCTCTGCATCTAGTAACCCTGATAGGTATGTAACTTTGCCATGTTTTGTTTCATCAATAGGATGAACCAAACGTGGTGATCACTGCTGCTGTGTAAAGTTATTGGTGGTAATATATAAGTTATTTTCTGTCAAAATATATACTGATAAAAGCATGTAATGATTAGGCTATTTTTTTTTTTTTTAATTATATCACACAATACGTCCTCTACATAACGGCGGTTATTATGAATGACACGGATTTCATGAGTGATTTAGTTTCGGGTCACGAGCTATGCAACAGTTAACAATTCATCATATAAGTCATAGTTAACATATTTCCCAATCATTGAAGGGTGAATTATCGTAACGCCCATCCTACCTACCATGAACTTGACATTGGCAGGCCTCTGATATCGAAGCAAGTTCACTACGTAAAGGAGGTGGTGCCACAGGAGTTGGGAAGGTGGGGGTGGGGGACCTGGGAAACAGGAGGAGGGAGGTGGGAGAGAAAGCGGGCAATAGTGGTCGAATTGAGGGCTAGAAGAGAGGCGTGATGGGGTAGGGGGCGGTGGACTTTGGTAGACGACAGGAGCTACAGTGGGAGGGATAGATTACAAGGTGATGACTGGGCCAAATCATTGTTTTATGGAGAATATGGATATTTACAGTCAGACCACGAAACGTTACGTTGACGTGTCCACTTGTAATTGACCGTCATGGTTTGTAACAATTCACGACACACTTTCCATAGGGTGACTCAGCACCCATGTATATTGAGTATGGTGACTGTTTGTTAATGCGCACATATATGACATGTCCCTACAGTTTGTCATATGTCACAGCTGTTGTTGCAGTGACTGGGAAATACTCGTGTAGCCTATTATGTTATATCATCATGGATGACGACTGATATCGCAAACATGGTAGCGATAGACCTATGTACGTTTTTCCTTTACTATTAATAAATACAATCAGTCTGATCGTAATGATGGTCCCTATGGTTCTCATTAATATCTGCATGACACTGATGTAAACAGATGGATTAACTTAACCAGGTTTATGTTATCATTTTCTGTATGCCATGTTTGGCTGTTGATTTTACACATTGCCAGTGATTATTAGTCATATTTAGGTTCATATTGAGCAACTCGTATGCCCCAAGCATTCCTTCACAAACCCTCGAGCCAGTAATGGTGGAACAAGGTTATAATGTCTGCATTTATCCAATCTGAGCATGTCCATATTACATCAACTATGCCAATTTCTTACAGAAATCTCTTGTATTAAATGCAAACACACACTTTATCTGCAGTGTGCTTTGTTATACTAAACAATCGAGTAGAATTCACACTGTATGAAACTGACAGAATAGAGATAAACATGAGGACCATTGTCCTGTTCACGGAGAGCAACTACCGAGCCACTCATTTCAGCAGTGGCCAACCATGGAGCTGTTGCTCTGGCTGAGTGACGGTGCATATTGCAATCCGTTAAAGAGGACAGGTGATCCACTGTCCTTGATGTATAAACATGTGATCTGCTGTTCATGGTGTGGCAGTCGTTATGGCCATCTCCCCTCCCCGTCAGTACCCTTGTCTGAGTGCACGCGGATGCCGGGAAGAGGGAGGGGCAGACAGTGAACTGAACACTGAGGTTGTGAGTCAGATTGCTTTACAGTTATACATCCTTCATAACATGATCTATTCAATCAGTATAGGGTTTACAGTAATCCGATATAAAGATCATTTTATACAGCTGATAAGACATCTCTCAACCCATGTATTAGCCCATCCCAGTATAGCCACCTGTGTTCTGGAACCTAGTCCATCCTCCCCTCCCCCAAGCAAATCATGTTTTTGTTTACATCGGTATGATACAGATATTATCGAGAACCATAGACACGAATCGGTACTATTATCTAATATTCATTGTGGCAAGAGAATACTCCTCCCTCTCCCTCCTCTGCTTTCAATATCAGCCAGGTCTGTCTTGTCCAGTCCACCGCATAACAGGGGGTATCTTGTGAGTGCATCTGCTGCTCGGTTCGCCTCCCCCTTCAGGTGCTTTATGTGAAATGAGTATATCAGTGTCCTTCTCCTTGAGGATGAATATGTGGGGGTTGATGTTGTCTTGCAGCTCTTTGTCCTTGAAGATCTTGGTGAATGCATGGTGGTCCAGACATCCCAGCAGGAACAGGCGAGGCTTTTTCAGGCACTATGCGATGGCAAGGCCCCCCCCCCCCCAACGTTGAGTAGTTCTTCTTGGCCGCTGTAAGATGGCGGCTGCTGCACAGGGCCAGTTTCCAGCTGCCCTTGCAGCACAGGGGGTTCTCTTGAGACAAAAACTGGTAGTACTGCTGCAACACCACGAAACCAATGCCATGCATGCTGAAGTCGGCGAACACCGCTGTGGGCCGTGTGACATCGTAATACTGGAGGCCCTCCACCGCAAGCTTGCCTATATCCTTTGTTGACTCGAAGATGAACTGGAGTTGGCTGTCCCAGTACACCACTTTCCCTGATGTTCTTTTTCAATAAGTCTCTGAAGGGCTCCATGAGTGGTGCAATGGCGAGGAATGATGCCACCTGGTTCACCAGCCCGAGCCACGATTGGATATCTGTGAGGGAGGGGCATGATGGTATCCCATTTCCACAAACGTCAAGCAGGAGTATGTCGTCGACACACTTCAGTCTACCGGGGATCTCTGCTGTTGCGCTGTTGAAGTGCTTGATAAAGGCATCCTGCCCTGCACAGTGGCCCATGGGTGTGCGCAGGTAATGGAAGCGGCCCCATAGGGTGATGAAGGTGGTAAGCTTCTTACTCTCCTCGTCCAGAGGGATCTGCTGGTACCCTGAATAAGTGTCTGCTACTGTTTTGAACATGTGCTTCAGCATGCTGGCAATTGCGCTGAGTTGGAAGCAGGTGTGGTGGGTCTCCCACTGGCTTGCCTGGTTCAGCCACTGATAGTCCACTGTTCTGCATGGCAGCCCGTCCTTCTTCAGAACGACCACCATACAGGAACACCACTCCCTGGGTTCTCCAGCTGGTATGGGCTTGACGATTCACATTTTCTTCTGTCAGGGCATATGGGGGAGTATTGAGCTGGGCGGGGATTGGGGGCTCTTCTACCTGTTCAACGCCCCCGACAGTCACAGGCCCATTAGGGAAATCATGTGGCACAATGCGCAGTGCTTTACACATCTGCAGTGACAGATACAGCTGATGCATCCCATCAGCAAAGTACAAGTATGGCATTGCAGACCTTCCGGACATGTTGAAGCGGCATTCCTTGCATCCCACAACATGTAGGCTCCGGCCCACAAGGTGATTAATACTCATGGTAGGTCTCTGTAGATTTTGCAGAGTCAGCCTGAGGCCCAGTATGAGGTGTCATCCTGCTATGCATACCTATGTGCCTTTATCAGCTACCGCTGACAGCTTGCATGCTGCTGGTGGGTTGTCACACTCCACTTCCACCCTGAGGCACGCTGATGCCTTGGCGCTGGCTATTGTGACCCTGCCGGTGGTCTTGGCTGGGCCAGCCTGCTCCTCTGACCTACACACTCACTGGAAGTGGCCGACCCTCCCACTTCTGCGGCAGGTGGCCTTGATGGCAGGGCACCAGTGCTCCCTGTTGCACTTGCTGCCACCCCACCTCCAGCAGCCCTTTGCTGGTGGGAGAGGGGCATGAGGCTGGGGTGGCCCTGCACCCACCTGCTGTGCCCAAGTGGCACTGGTCGCTTCTGTTTCCTCATCATCATTCACTGAAGCACTTGCCACACCACTCTGGCCAGGCACTCCCGCCTTTTTCTCTGCCAATTCGAACACTTCATAGGTGTTTGTGATTTCTTCCACAGAGTGCAACAATGGAAGTTGCCGCAGTACTTCTGTTTTCATACTGAGGTTGTGCAGCCCCATCAGAAGCTTTTTCGACAGCATGAAATCATCGAGATTTATGGAACACTGGGGGCACTTAGAATCACACTCTACCTCCTTGGCCCTACATTTCACCACATATGAACACATACTATCACTGGGCTCCTGCGTGTATGTGAAGAAGTCTGACCATGCTCCTACAGTGTACCTGAGGTCCACAACCATGCTCCTCACCATGCTGATGGCCTCCTCAGTGCACATGGCCTCAAATCTATGCCTGGCCACTCATGCATCCACACATTGCTAAACTTCAGGATCACCCAGCAATCTCATGTCCATGGCCAAGGGTGGGACCCACGCCTCAAACTGGGATGGCAACATTCCCATAGTAGCCTTACTGAGAGCTGCAGGTGGTGCTGGCACTCGCCACTGAGCCTCGGCTGGTAGGCTGTCTCCATTCCTGGAGATTGAAGCTGGGGTGGTGGCACATTGTACATGTTGCTGCATACTTGGTCTTCCAGCGCCACGCGGCTAAATCAGCCTTTTGACTCTGGGTTCGCCTGCTCAAGCACTTGGCCACCCATAGGACTCCACTGCGCCATGTTGAGGTGAGAACCAGGAGGGAGATGGAAACAACAAGGCCAGCTTGAGATTTATTTTAATAGGTGCAGGCAACGGCACGTCCTCTCCCTGCAGTGGTCTGAGTCAGACTGCCCACCAAGCCCCAGGCGTGGCCAGTGGGGGGAAAACTTCCAGCACAAATACAAATTCCAACACCTATCAAACTGACCCTTTGATTTTGGATATCCAGGTTAAATTCTTAAACTGGACAAAGGACTGATAATATGAGCTCTCCTACTGCTGGCAATGGACAAACACCTGATAATACGAGGTCTCTCCTATTTCTGGCAATTGTTGCTATTTATACTGTACTCTGCAACATTTGGCCATATTCTTCTTTTCTTTAGATTCATGGAAACTGTAAGTATGCTCCCATTTTTTTATTGTATTCAATCAGGAATTTCTCTCCAAGGAAAGGTGCGTTGTGTCTCTACCTCCCTGTTGAATACTGAAGGATTCATTAACCCCTTCAGTATAATGTATCTTTTTTATCATATTCTTACTGCCTTCACACAATGACAGTATACAGTAATCCCTTCAAGACCCAGATGCCCAAATCCCGAACACCTCAAGTCCAGGACATTGTGGGCTTGGGTTCATTAATCCAAGTCATGGAATATTCCCTAAGATATCCGGACATCTGAGGCACCAAAAATGGCCAAAAAACTGCAAAATGCAAAAAATCAAGCCGATATGTGTTCATCCCTACTCTAAATTTGCCTCGGTGATGAACAGCAGTGTTTTGGCACGTAGTTCCGGTGACGTCCGCTAGAATGACCCTGCATCCTCCTCATTGCCCTCCTACCTACTGTCGTGACTGCATGCTCGTCGCCATGGCGCCCACGTGCTCGCTTTTGTGGTGGACAGTGAATAAACTGCAACAGATCACCACTAGACCACATGGGAATTTACAGTGTTGTGCAGTGTTAAGAAATTAGAATTCAGGGTGCAAAGGATTACGTGCAGAGTGCGACACTGGCATGTTGCAACTGGCGTGGCGCAAGTAAGAACAGAATGTGTAATGTTAAACAATTATAATTCACAGTGCAAAGGATTAAGTGCAGTGCAACACTGGATTACTGTACGTGCTTCAATTGCACCTTCACCACTGTCAGAGCCATACAGGAGGTGGGTTAATGTTCGTGATGGCCATGGATGTGTCGTAAGTACCCTGTACACTGCTAAATATTTTCCATAACCACTTCTAATTTCTCATTCTTTGGTTCCATTTCATTTCATAGTTTATGTCCCTTTTTTGTGTGCATAGGGTCTTAAATAGGTGCTGTGCATGTCCGGTAGGGAACTATATAGGTGGCTTTCAAAGTTAGGTTGGGTTGGGGTCTATAAGTACCTATCCAGGGGCATTTTTCCCAAGCTCCGGACAAAACCAAGTCCTGGACATGCCTTTGGCTCTATACTGTTCGATCTTGGAGGGATTACTGTATTTCACTTTGTGAGACTTTTCGATCTGGAAGATTGAAATACAGGTTTCATTAACATAGTACGTGAAACCATTCTTCATGTAAACAAATACGCCTAATGTCTGCAAGCATATAATGAAAAAAATTTTCATCATAACAGCGGGATTATATCTATAATAGGGCTTACAGCTATTCCACAATTATCTGCCCACAGCTGGTCTACCATATACCATCGCCCTCTAAGTTCTAATAATGCATGCATAATTGTGAAGGCAGTGGTTCCGTTACTCACCTATAACTGGGCTGAAGTTTAGTTCTGTCATTTTGGGGGGATCCAGGTGACCATGTAGTAGCTTCATCAGCGGAAAGATGAGGCCAATGCCCACCACCAGCCACAGTATCCTTAACAGCTGCTGCATCCCTATCAACTCCATCTGTGCTGAAGAAAAAAAAAAAAAAAAAGCAATAAGCCTATCGTCCATACATGTAATGACTGTACAAAGAAGACTGAAAATCACAAGGATACTGAAGGATGGAAAAGTGAAGCATATCTACCACACAACATATAATGATGGTAAAACGAAGCCTGTTGTCTACATGTGATGCCGGGAGGAAAATATCAGCAGAGCACATCACCCACACGTGCAGTACAATGACGGGGGGAATACTGAAACCCACCCTTCACACACACAGCGATTGAGAAACAAGCGAAGCCAATCGCCAACACTTATAATGTTAGGGAAAATGTGAAGCCTATCATCCAGGCATATAATACTAAGAAAAAATGAAGTGCATTGTCCATATATATACTGCTGGAAGGAATCAAGCATGCTGGATTGCATGACCTGCATCATGCAATAAAACTGTCAAAGAGTATTAGACTAGGATTGGTGATTAAGGTTATGGGTTGGATATGGTGGAACTTAGGTGGGTGGTTGGGTTTGGGCAGGAAAGTCTACCCAGTTGGAATGAATACTGCAGGATCAGTGGTTTGGATGCAATGCATATTTGTTTCAAAATAGTCTTAATAGCCCATGAGACAGTCAGCTGATATTGATTGATCGGTACCACCTGAGGGGAGCAAACATTATCGTCATTTTCTAATAGCTATCAATCTAGCAGATACTGTATTATCAAAAATACTTTCAACATCTGAATCTGATTTATTTATTTATTTATTTTTTTTTTTTGCCATATTACAGTATTCTCTCTGAATCACAATTCTGTATATACCCACATAAAGCTCACTTGACCATGCATTTGTGTTTCTATCCTGTACAAAGTTTATTTCATTTTGTTTCTTGCTTTAATCAACCAGATCAGGTTATTTTCTTACTATTACTATGTTTTCTCTTCAAAAAGAGGGTGACCGAGACAGGACGAAACACTCACGAAATTACAGACACACACACACACACACACACACACATTTACTCGCATCTTCGCCTCTAAAGGGGAAAGGTACCGCTCCTCACCGCACAAGAGTCAATTGCGAAGTGCAATCCAGACACATAGGCAGCAGGGCCCGACAGCAGAGCTGGTTTACCCCTCCTACATCATAATGGACCTATCCCCTTCGACGCATCTACCCCGATCAGCTGGTCAGACCAGGCGCGGGAGAACATCTCATCGGGGCCACGTCACCATTTATTCATTCACAATTTCTCTCCATTCATCCCTATCATGCGCAGCCACTCTTCCTTGCTCTGAAGACCTCCCTGTCACATCTAATGCTCTCTTCACACAGTCCATCCATCCTATTCGTGGTCTTCCTCTCAGCCATACATCTCACATCAGATCCAGGTATCTTTTACATCAATCGCTCTTCATCCATTCTCTCCGTATGCTCAAACCACCGCAACATTCCTTGCTCCCCTTGATCAGCCATCTCTGGGTTAACTCCAGTTCTCCTTCGCATTTCATCATTTCTCACTCGATCCATAGGTGTCACTCCACACATACTCCTCAGACACCTCGTCTTCATTACGTTCAATCTCTTCCACTCTGCTAGACCCATATTCCACGTTTCAGCCCCACATAACGCAGTCGGTAACACTACTCTCTCATACAGCCTTCTCTTTACATATATTCTAAGTGAACGTCATCTAAACACTTCTTTCATTCCTCTCAGCACCTTTCCAACTTCATTCATTCTAAACTTCACCTCTGCATCTGTTCTTCCACCCATTGCAACATGTGACCCTAAGTACTTAAAACACTCAACCTCCTTAACTAACCATTCAAAACTACATTCATCCTCATACCATCTGCCAACCTCATACCCTTCATCACTTTAATTCTCATGCTGTCTTCATTTCGTCCTTTCACACACCCTTCCTAAGTCTTCTACCAGCTGTCTCAATCTCTCCTCCGAATTAGCCACCAGTGCAGTATCACCTGCAAACAGCATATGACTCAGATTCCACTCTCTGCCATCAGCATTCACCAGACTCAGACTTCTACTTACACTCCTGCATTTACCTCCTTACAACACCATCCATATAAATATCCTATTGCACAACCATGGGGCCATCACACACCCTTGTCGCAGCCCCACTCACAGGGAAAACCAGTTACTCCTTGTATTTCCTACTCCTGCACACGCTCTACTATTTACATAAAATCTTTTCACTCCTTTTTTATTATCTCCAAAATTACAGCTACGTCATAGGGACACGATGTAAGGGTTTTGCCGGCTCTGCTTACTACCTTTCCCCACTTTTATTTTCGTTTCCTTAGAAAGCCAACGAAACTATTCTCCAAACCTTCAAGCTGGTTCCTACTATCTGGAACCAAACAATAAACTATTATTTTTTGTGCATTGACCAAATTTGCTTTGGTGTTGACACGACATCGTCTATGTTTGTTTAGAGTCAGCATGGCGGTTGTCATGGTAACGTGACGTCACGCCTCTATTTTATTCCACCAAATGCCGGATGATTTTATTCAACTGAGCTAGACCTTGAAGCCTGAGTGTTTTTAACTTGGGTTAATTTTCCTCTCATAACTACGATTCGCTTTGGAGGATGAGCAAGTATGATAATATTTGGCACGCCCATTCCTTATCCACGCTGAGAAGACAGCTGTCCTGTGACAAGGGATAGCAAGTTGCAAAGAACCTTCTAATACTGTTGGTGTTGACTCGCCCTCTCTCAGTCTGTTGTATCTTTCACATTTGATTTCGACACTTGCAGAGATTTTAACCCTTTTGTTGTGGTGAATTCACAGTTTGCACACTACCTTTATAGCCTGTCGCATACTAAGTTACATAACCTCAAGGTAGGAAAGTACACACAAACTGGACAGTTGCGGACAAGACACTGGCGCCATGTTCCGGTCCAACAATTATAGAATTCTTATTCAGCATTCAGAAAATTTTGTTGGGCTCTGAAAACCACATTTCCAATTACGAGAATCATTGTTAAGTCTTGCATTAATGAAATGATGAGGTGTTTACGTCGGCAACTGTACGATAAGCACACACACACACACACACACACACACACACACACACACGAAGAAATGTGACGTAATGCCAGCAACAATACACTGTCCCTGTATTACACTAACACAATGCAATATGACATCACTGCACGCTCAGCCAATACTGTCACGAGCAAAAGTTTTGCCTACAGTAATATTCATTCCTTCTATCTCTTGTTTCATACTGTGAAAAAAAATATTAGGTAGCATAATAGGTACAATTACCACAGGTGGCGGGGAAGTGTCGGCAAGAGTCCCTTTGCTGCTTTGTACACACTAGGAATTACAGCATAAGGTAATACTGTATCTTTTAGGCAGTCTACGCACGAGATATGCCGTCAAGGCAGGGGATCACAGACATCACCCTTACAAGTGCAACGTCCACAGTGCTACTGAGTCACCTCACCTCATCGGGGTACTATCAGTATTGCTATTTTGGCACTAGATGTAGCGCTTTTTGTATGATTTTGGCGCCAAAAAACACAATTTACTCCATATCTAGCGCGTTTTGAAGTCTAATTTAGCGCCAAACTTTGAACTGTTCGCCTATAGCTTAGCATGATTTTAACATTCAGACCTAGAGAAAGTGATCAGATCTAAATACCCGTAGATAAAGTGTTGAGACCTCTAAGATAATACTAGAAGATCGTTAAACTACTGACCTGAGTCATTAGAATAATACTTTATATCACCTTACTCCCCAAAATTCGTTGTTGGTCATATGTAAATATAAATGTAATTCACGCTCATCAACTTAGCAGAGACTTTCGTCTTGTTATACATGGTTTCTGCCCGAAGCTCAGTGGTAGAATACTTCACATCTTTTAACAGCATATCCTTGTAAGTAACATGTTGATTTAGTGCCAATCTCTTTTTACAGCTACTAGTTCCGTATGGTGGAGCTATAATTCAAGGTCAGGTTAAACCGCTATCTTGGCAACCCTGCTAGCGACCTTATCACGTGCTTGTCGGGCGGATGTTGCGTCACGGCACCACAACCACCACTGTCACCATCACGATTACAGCCATCACCATAACTGTTACCAGCACTAAAGCAGTCACCATCATCATCATCACACTCACCAGACAAGTCGTCATTACCATCACCACAGCATTCAGCATCATACTCACCATCACCACCTCTACCATCACTATTACCACTTTCACCATGACCTCAGTCACCATCCCCACCACTAACCACCATCACTTCACCACCATTACCATCACTGTCACCATTACATTACCATCAACACAACGATCACAGTATCACAAATAAGCATCAAAATCACCACTACTTTCACCAACAATAAAACTGATAACAATAATGACAGACGGTTTAGCCCCAGTTATATGATTCCAAGAAAGGCGATTGTTTACCACAAAGACGATTTCCAGTCAGGCAGTTCATATAGGACGATTCCCTGTCACCATGCTGGTATTGCCATAACTTAAACAGTTTCAATCCATTTAAATACAGTTAGGTATTTTAATAGTAATTAGTGTGTATTCAGTTATAATTAGTTATCTGACCGTGATTCTTCTTCTTATTTTTTCATTATCCTCTCTGTGAAGCAGGATGTATCATTTTCTGCAACTCCCCTATTAGTCCGGGCTAGAAGGTACGATTATTGAGTGAACCTTGCACTTGGATATATATATATATATATATATATATATATATATATATATATATATATATATATATATATATATATATATATATATATATATATATACACTGATGTTGGACAATTTCGACCTGCTGATTTCAAATGTGATGAGCGCCAGACGATAAAAGTTGAGCGTTTTTTTTTTTTGCCATCTATTTAAAGCAGATATATAAAATCATGGTAAAAGGCATTGGCTCTCTCCTTTTATACTTATCTAGAGCAAGAACTCTGCCAAGACTGACAAATTTGTATGGAGTTCTGTAAAATTTACACTTCAGTATTACTCATTATTACAAAATAGGTCATTATTGTGTATTATTAAAACACTAAAGATGCTATAATTTATAGCTGCATTCAAAATTGAACTCTGATTATAAGGCTGGTAAATATTTGTCTTTGTCTTTCTTGAAGTGATGGATTGCATAATATGTGGTAGCAAGAAGTCGAAGCTTATTCAGTCTTCAAGGATCCGAAGTCTGCATAATGCGAGTCATCAACTTGGTGATGGTTTGAGTGAAAGTCTTGCAGAAGGTGTTACACAATTTACCTGTCACAAGAATTGCATCAGCACTTACAACTCGAGGCATCATATAGAGAGATTTCTAAAAAAGCGTAAATTGCAGCCAGCTGACGGCACAAGTAGTAAGAGACTGAGAGGATGTCATGCGTTTAACTTCCTTGAGGACTGTTTGTATTGTTGTCACAAATGCTCAGTTCGAGAGAAGCATATGTTTGTAGAACTGCTGATGTTGGAAAGACATCAAAAGAAGCCATTCTAGGCGAGCAAGTGAAAGAAATTATGCTTGGGCAAAAGATGTGACATTCAGAGTTAACTGTGCTTTGATCGATCTGCATGCAGCAGACGCCCATTACTACAAAGACTGTCTTGCTAAATTTTTCACCAACAGTCCAACTGAGTCCACTTCTAATTCAGGTGACAGTGCACTAGACAATCTGGTCAAACAAACTGTCTTAAAGAACGTATTTGGAATAGTGTTGATTTGTATAAATTGTAAATTGAACTAGGGGGAACACAGCACTCGAGGCGATCCCTCTTAAAGACTGTCAGCAAGGAACTGCATCCTGAACTGATTGTTTTGTCCTTTCCTGGTGTGGCATCAATCTTGGTGTTTCGGGGTAAAGCAGCAAATCAACTTCATATTGTAGGTGACACTGAGTCATCCCAAGTTTGGCCAAAAACATCAGAGCAGAATGGCTGAAACCTAATATGAAATCTTATTACACACATCATTGCAATAATGGCATCATCAACAGAGACCATTTCCACAGAGAGACTGTTCTCTCATGAACCGAACTTCTCTCTTTAAAGAGAATGGTGAAATGAGGACAAGCAGCAAGTCAGTACTCAAGAATAAACCTCAGATGGTATATGGAATACAGCACTGTCAACATCCAATGGTGGTAATCCTAGATGGCTGTGTTTTTTTATGGGCAATTCCTTGTCCAGCAGTACCTGCAAAGCATTCAATGTTCATCAGCACTTCAGTGTCCAGAGTCATGCGATATACTGAGACAGCATCAGTCCTTCATGTGGTGTTTGACAGATACTATAAGCTGAGTACAAAGTCATGCTGTCAAACCTCACGACAGAAAGGATTGAGTCGCGTATTCAAGCTGACAGAAGAATCGTCTTTATCCAAACAGGCAATCGTGTTGAATGTTAAGTGCAAACAAAGAACAGATTATCCATTTGATTGTAAAAAAGTTGTGCTCCATCCAGGTCCCACAAGGAAAATGCATCATCGTGACTGGCCCTGATCCACATGCAATAGAAGTTGGCGTTGGTCCACAGTAGATAACAATAACACATGAGGAGGCAGATGTCATCATGGCATACCACATGATTCACGAAGCTTCTGCAGGCTTTTCACCAATTCGGGTTGTATCTGATGGCACTGATGTGCTTCTTGTCCTTGTACATCACCTGCATGCACTAACCAACGGCTTGCCAACTACAGTCTAGAAACAGTCATGTTCTGGAAAGTACACTGTCATCAGTGTCAATGAGTTGGTCAATAAGCATGCTGCAGTCATCTGTAATCTTCCTGGAGCTCATGCCCTAACTTGATGTGATGCAGTCTCTTCATTTGCTGGCACTGGCAAGGCAACTGTGTTCAAAACACTTGAAAAGTTCACTGGTTTGCTTCTTCTAGGTGATGTTGCAGCATCACCAAATGGCGTCACTAGCTCCTGTTTGAAATTTGTAGCCATGTTATATGGGCAGGAGTCAGAGATATTAGGCCACATGCGTGCTAATATTTTCAGGTGAAAAATTGCTGGTAAACGCTATGTACAACCAAAGTTGGGCAGCCTTCCATCTAGTCAAGGTGCATGCTACATTGTGAGCGAGCCGATTTCCAAACAGCTTTGTGGAAATCAGCAGGCATGGTTTTGCTGCCCGACTTGGACCCTCTGCAGCATGGCTGGGAAATGAATGGACAAGAATTTTGACCAAAGTATGCCCTGCCTGAATAGTTAGCTGCACCAAATGAAGTGCTTAATCTCGTCAACTGTGCTGCAAAAGTGGCTGCAAAACGACACACTGTCCATGCACAAAAATTACACTTCCGTGCTGAGACTTCTGCATATGCAGGGGCCAAGCAAGCTGTTAAAACCTGTTCAAACTGAACATAGACAGTAGTGACGACGGTGGCGATGAGTCTGAGTATATACTGTGTGAATATATTATTATAAACATTATCTTTTGTCAGGATTGATTTCTTGAATTGATTTCTAGAACTGAACATCCATAACCCGTCGTATGATACCATTACGACAAATTCTTCGTGTACTTTTTTCATGTATGGATAAATCATTCTTGTCATATTTCTAGTAATATCATCTGATTGTTTTGTCAACAAAAATATAAAATATAACATAATTTACACCTTTAATAACCATTTTGATTCATTCTTAGCGTTTCATAGGATTCCCAGCAGTAAATTTGGATTTTTGCGTTTTTACAAAAACGCTCAAAGTTTACGTCTGGCACCCACCATATTTGGATTCAACAGAAAAAAAAAGTCTAGAAACAGTAATGAACACTACTTAATTTTAAAAGAAAAGGTCTAACGATTTCTAGCCCGGACTATATACCGTTGTGCGAGATTCAGCCCGTGTGTGTGTGTGTGTGTGTGTGTGTGTGTGTGTGTGTGTGTACGTTCTTACCTAATTGTTCTTACCTAATTGTATCTTTACAGGAATGAGTCAAGCTCGTACTATCCCGTGTCTTAAATCATTTTTTTATCGTACATATCCTTAAATTTATTAATTGTTTTGGCACACACTATTTCATTCAGTAATGCATTCCACTGATCATTTGCCCTGTTTGGGAAGCTAAATTTCCTTTCGTCTTTATCGCCTCTCTTTTTATGCAGTTTTTTGCAGTGTCCTCTTGCTGATGCATCCTCATAGGTTATGTAATCATTTATGTCTATTTTCTCCTTCCCTGATATGCATTTATATAGTATAATCATGTCTCCTCTTTTCCTTCTCTCCTGCAGTGTAGGCAGATTCAGTTTTTCTAGTCTTTCTTCGTAGCTTAGATCCCATAAGCTTGGTACCCATCTTGTAGCTGCCCTTTGAACTTTTTCAATCTTATCTATGTGTTTTTTGAGATGAGGACTCCAGACTACAGACGCATACTCCAGGGTTGGTCTGATGAATGATGTTATTATCTTTCATAGCTTGTCTTCATGTATGTGTGTGAATGCTCTTCTCATATTTGCAAGCAGTGTATACATGTTCAGTACCTTCTCACTGATGTGGTCAGCCGGAGATAGTCTGTTACTGATATTCACACCTAGGTCCTTCTCTTTTTCTGATGTGTATAGGGTTTTACTTCCTAACTTATAATCACAATCATTTTTTTTTTTTCACTTTTACCAAACTTAATTACATGACACTTGTTCACACTGAATTCCATTTGGGGGAGGCATGGCTCAACCGGTAGAGAGGTGGCGTGCGGTCCTAACGGACCCAGGTTCAAATCCCGGCTGGGGCAGGGAACAGTTTAAGGATTTGAATTTCATTAAATCAGGCTTTACTGATCTACCAGAAGACCCGCCGACATGTCGTAAAAATACCCCCGCTAATACCAATACACCAGTCCTGTATGAGACAGCCCTAGCGTGTATTCAATATGGACGGTGGGTGTTAGCTCCGAAGTGGTGACATGTAGATGTGTATGGTATGTAGGAGGACTGCTAGGCCTTGATAGCAGGCTGTGAAGCCTATGCCCAGAGTCGGACACATAAAAAAAAAAAAAAAAAAATGTATTGCTCCATTCATGAAGTTTATTTAATTCTTCTTGTAGCTCTTTGCAAAAGTCTGTCTTACTAATTCTCCTATGTATTTTTGCATCATCAGCAACATATTTAGATAGCTTTCATTTCCAGTGTTACTGTCTACATCATTTATATACACTAAAAACATAATTGGTGCCAGCACTGAGGCCTGTGGAACTCCGCTAGTCACTTCCCTCCATGATGACTAATTTCCCCATAGTACTGTTCTCATTTCTCTTCTCTCTCTCTCTCTCTCTCTCTCTCTCTCTCTCTTTTTGAGAAAATCTTTCATCCAACAATACAGTTTGCCTCGGATACCTCCTTGATGGTACAGTTTCCATAAAAGTCTTTGGTGTAGTACTCTGTCAAATGCTTTCTTGAAATCTAAATAGATACTGTCCACCCCTCTTTCTCTGTTCTGTAATGTTTCTGTTACTCTGTCATAGTAGGTCAAAAAATTAGTAACACACAATTTTCCTTTTCTGAAACCAAACTGTCTTTCTGTTATCATATTGTGATCTAGGTGATTTACCCAAACTTTTCTTATCAAATTTTCTAATGCCATGCTTACAACACTGGTTAGTGATACTGGTCGGTAGCTGAGTGGATTTTCTTTATTCTCATTCTTGAATAAGAGAACAATGTTTGCTTTCTTCCAAATATCAAGTAGTTTACCTTGTCTCAAGGATTCCTTGAAAATTAAAGATAATGGTTTACTTAACTCCTTTGCACATTCATGTATCACCCAACATGAAATTTCTTCAGGACCATTTGCTTTTCCTTTGTCTGGTTTACTTAACTCCTCCTGTATTTCTTTTTCTGATATTTGTATATATAGTAGTATGTGTGGGCATGCATGTTCCATATAATCCCTCTCAAAATTATTTTCTTCTGGAAAAACTGATTGCAAATTCTTATTTAGTGCTTCACAAATATCCTTCTCTTGTGTGTAGGTGATCCCCTCATCTGTATTGGATTGTATTTTATCTTTTACTTTGGTTTTGCTTCGGATGTAGATTAAAAGAGCTTCGGTTGTTCGCTACTATTATTTACGATGTCATCCTCAAACTATTTTTGGGCTTCCCTCCTTATTCTTGTATAATCGTTTCTTGCCTGTTTATAGTTGTTATATGCCCTTTCACTATTGTGTCTTCTGCATCTGTTCCACAACAAATGTCTTTTTTCTTTTGATTTTTTTGCATTCTGTATTAAACCATTTCTTCCTTTTCTTTTCTGCTTCTTTGTGCTGTGGGATGTACTTCTAGACTCCTATTTCATAAAATCTAGAAAGTTTTCTATATATAACATTTAAACCTTGTCCTCTAAGCTCTTTTTCCCAATCTGTTTCTAAGAAGCATTTCATTAGGTCATGATAATTGCCCTTTTTGTAGTTAAGGCTCTTATTGTAACTTTCATTACTATTAACTGTGTCATATGCAATCCTGAAGTAATTTAATACTTCGTGGTCACTGTTCACTACTGAGGAGTGGATGTGGAGCAATTGTATTGAGGCAGTTGGACAAAATTCAAAATAAAACCATTAGATTAATCAATAATCCTGCCATAATGCAGGACTTTCCCTCATTATCAGTACATAGAGATGTTGCTTCTTTAGCATTATTTTATCGATATTTTTACCGTAAGCGCTCTGACGAACTGGCTTCATTTGTGCCTCCCCTTCACATTTTCTCCCGAAATACTCGGGCAGCTGAGAGCGCCCATGAACTCACACTCTCTCCCCCGCAATGCAGAACCTCTGCTTATCAAAATTCATTTATTCCCAGAACTACTACTCTCTGGAATTCACTTCCTGGGAGTTGTTTCCCACATACATTTAATCCACTCGAATTTAAATCCAGTTGTTATAAGTATTTTATGAATGGAGGATGCCTTTAGGCACATGGACTTATTTTTTTTCCTTTGTTCTTCCTTCCTCCATTCATTATTTCGTAAAAAAAAAAAATGGAGGGTGATACATTATACTGTCAATATAATTTTCTTGCCTAGTAAATATATGATCTAGTACTGATTGTATGTCAAGTCCTCTTTTTCTGGTGCTTACTTTTACATGTTGTGTTAGGAAAAACTCCCGCACAAGGTCCAGGAGCTTTTGGTCCCAACAGTCTTCCTGGCTTTTTATATTTAGAGTATTCCAATTTATATTTGTCCTGAAATCTCCAGTTAGTATAATTCTTTCAGATTTCTCCTCCATTCTATGCAGTAATGCTCTTGAACCCTGAATTGTTTTATCTGCCAGGTTTCATGTTCGCCTTTTCCCCAAATGTTTGATCTGGGTGGCATGTATTAATTTGCCACTGTTACTTTCCCTTCAGACGTACTAATCTCTACTGCAATCAGTTCTACCAGTGAGGGTACATCTAATTCTATTTCTTTGACTTGCAGATTTTTCTTTGTTGATATTATAATTCTTCCTCCTTTTTTTTAAGTTCCTATCTCTTTTCCATATATTGTTTTCATCTAGGTTTAGTGCATCGTTCGATATCCTTGGTGTTAATTTTGTTTCAGTTAGGCAAACAATATGTGGTTCCTTTTCTTTGATATAATCATTCATCTCTAGTAATTTAGATACCATTCCATCTACATTAGAGTACATCAACTTAATCATCTTGTTTACATACTTGTCATGACTTGGGTCTGCTACCTTTCTCCTTTTTATTCCCTCCTGTTTGTTTACCACTTTCGAACCTGCAATCCAATTGCTTCGTAAAAAAGTGTGTTCTTCTCTTCCTCTGATGCTTCCCTCATTCTTTGTTCTTGCCTCCTCCCTCTTCTCTTCTTAGTAATCCAAGTTCCTCTTGAGTTAGGCTTTTTATCTATGCATTTTTGAAGTCCTCTTTTTCCATAAGATTGTTTGCATTTTTCAGTATTTCCTCCACAGTGTTTACATTCTGGAAGGTTACTTTCAGAGGCCTTGATTTATTTCTCTCATATTTCCCTAACCTTTTGTGTTCCTCTGTGTCTTTACTACAGATTTCCTCTGACACTTCCTTCAATATATTCATTAAATTTGCCATCTTCTTTTTGGTTCTCGAAATCTTGTTCTTTATTTCTTCCTCCTCTATACCAGTGACTACTATAGATTTGCTGATGTCTGCTGAATCTTTGACCAATTTTGGATTGTTTTTGATTATTTTCTTCACTTCCTTTTTAATGCTCTTTTCTTTAACTCTTGTTTCTAAGTCTTTCTTTACACTCACTATTTCAGCATAGGTGGTTTCCATACCATTTTTGTAGCTTTGCATTGCTTCATTTACCTGGGTTATCTTCTCCTCAATATCCTTGCTATGATCTATCAGAGTGCTTGCCTGCCTTATTGTCTCTGTATCATTTCTGAAGTCTGCCATAATACTCTCATTGTTGACAACTGTGCTTGACTAATCTTCCAAGTGTACCCACCTCAACTGATAAATCATCTATAGTTGTGGCTTTTTTTTATTAATCTCCTTTAGTAAATTTTCATTCTCTTCCTTCGGTATGTGCCACTGCTTTTCAATGTCATCTGTTTCACTATGAAATGCCTTCTCTAATCTGTACACTCATTCCACCAACTTGTTATGCGTTTTCATTTCCACCAGTTCCTGGTAGAAATCATCATCCTGCTTTCTACCTTTGTCCGTTTTCTTAACTCCTTCCAAAGTTGACTTGCTAAAGATGGTGGTCATCTTCTGGTACTAACAGAAAGCTTCTACTTACAGTTATGCATTCCTCTACATCGCAGCCTAAACAGTCAACACTGAAACAGCCGATTTGCTTGTTTCAGCACTGCTGCCTACTTCGTTGTATTGTGTTATTGGAACAACACCTTTACTTAAACTTCCTCTTTTATATTAGAACACCATTTAGTTGAACCTAGTGCCGAGCTTGACTAATATAAAGATACTTTTTAGGTATAGTCATTTGAGGGCCGAGATTGTCCCGGTGCGGAGCGATGCTAGGCACGTCATCTCACTCTCGTGTCTAGTGTGTGTGTGTGTGTGTTAAATCCTCCTAGCCTATATTGGATTTAGATGAGGCTTCACAGGTGAGTTCCACCTAGTTGCTCGAAAGGCCTTCCACTATATGCAGTTTTCCTCCCATGATTGTTAAGAGGGTCAGCCCCTCCTCATCAAAAAAAAGAAATAAAAAAATCTCAGAATAATGATAAGAGGGCAGGTATGGTTTTGATATCTTAGTATGTGTTACATAACGGACTCTCATCCATAATGCAGTATTTGGGGGACGCAATCCCTCCCACCCACACATTGATTTTTGGGAGAGTCAATCCCTTCCAGAAATAAAAAGCAATTAGAAGAATGGGAGAGTGAGCACATAGATTTAATGAAACTTCTTAGGTTATTTCGTCTTCTTCCTTGGGATGTGCTCCAGGACATTAAATCTGCACCATTTAGGAGGGATCAGCCCCTCAAAAACTTACAAAGGACACAAAATAGGGTAAAAAGGGCAGATATCACTTTGAAGCCTCAGTACATGTTGTACAATGGGGTTCCATCTGCTGACTACTAATACAGCTGCTAATACTAATACGACGACGATGACAACGACTTCTCTTTGAGTGTATCCTCAGGTAGACTGGTCAACAACAATTTTGTCCCAAGAGTACTGATGGGTATCTTGTGACGCCATGTTCATACATTCGTCGTTTAGTATAATCACGGGATAAAAGATTAATAATATATTGATTATTTAATATTAAGCAGAAAATTTTCTGCAAAATTAATACAATTTACTCCTGTGGAGAGAAGGATCTGATAATGCTGGCAGGTGTGTGTAGAGTAGCTCCAAGTCAGTCTGCTTATAGGTGCCACAGTGTTAACAGTTAGTGCGTGTGTTTTTTTTATGCAAAGAAGAAGGAACCAAAGGCCAGGAGTCAGGAATTTGTTCCGTACAAGAACAAATAAAAACAATATAAAATAGCCAACTTCAACTGCATTTGAAAGACTGGTGATCATAGGCAATGGGAAATACCGTAGAGACAGAGGAAAACAGATCCAGAGAAGACCTGTTGTGTACATTAAGGACTAGGAATAATGGTTAACTCTTGCATTAGAGAGTCTGACGGAAAAGATATGAGAGTTTGCTGCTAGACAGGTGCTATGCTCCCACTGTGTTGGTGGGGAGATGCATGCAGACTGTTCAGAGGAGCTGTGACCATTCAAGTAGCTACAAAAAAAGAGATGAAGATGCAACCGTGCGGCAAAGAGACAGGTTGAAGAGAGGCAGTAAGAGGTGGAGGGTGGATGAGATGAAAAGCCTTTGGCTCCACCTTATTGATAAGAGCTGTACAGGTATGTGGGTAGCCACCTCACTCATGACAGTTGTACTCTACATAGGGACGAATAAAACCTGTATATAAAGTCAACAGCTTTGCAGGGGTAAAGAAGGCACGGAGTCTGGACAATCTTTTTGGGAAATTGCAAGGCCAGAAATATCTTGAAACTGTGTGTGACCTTAAGTCCTACCAAGCAATGAGGGCAATATGTCATTAAAGATTCGTTTTTTGGACTCTTACTCGGACTGTTTTCCAGAAAACCTGGGTGCGGTGTGCGATGATCATGGTGAGCGTTTTCACCAGGACATTATAAAATGGAAAAGCGATACCAAGGCAACTGGAGCCCCAGTCTGCTGGCTGACTACTGCTGGTCTCTTAAGAAAGATTTTTAAGGCAAAATACCAAAGAATGTTAAACAAAGGTACTTTTTAAACCGCAAGTTTGTGGTTTTTAATAAGTGGGTAAGTATATGGGTTTTTAAAAATTAAATTGCATGTCACTCAAAACCCTTATCTGATGAAAGAAAATTACCCAACACATTTGAATTTAGCACGAAAAAAACATTAGAATCAGTACTTTCATCAATGTGACACAATTTTGTTTGTTTCCCAGTGATATCATCCTTTCATAAATCCCACCATAATGATCATGTTGCTTTTACTCCGGCAA
Source organism: Coenobita brevimanus (assembly GCF_032717465.1). Lineage (NCBI taxonomy): Eukaryota > Metazoa > Arthropoda > Malacostraca > Decapoda > Coenobitidae > Coenobita > Coenobita brevimanus. Next base: position 21,001,305 of record NC_136980.1, read on the forward strand.
ATAGCTTCTTCTATGATGCAGTAGTATCATTTTGATTTTTTTTTTCAAAGAGCTATGCATATCGAAGGTTTGGGTAAACAGTTCCGTGTTTTCCCTGGATGTACAGGAAATATCTACATATCTACCCTATTTTAAAGTTCTATAAAATGTTTGTCTACCTGGTTAATATATTCATAACAGAAAAACAGCTCCATGAATATTGTATAATTACAAAAGCCCGGAACTTACATATTCTTTGGCCCAGCCATCTAATCTAGCAGTCTAAACAAACTTGACATTTAGATGTATGTCCGTCATAGTGTGAAGAAACAAACTAGGCAGGTAATTTTAGCTGGTGACTGAAACAACATATTAGTCAACGGTCACTTACTCTCCCAGATTAGCCTATCCCGCCGACTGTACAGGCCGTGGGAATGAAGCCTGCACAGGATTCCACAACCAGTGATTAGAGCCTTGGTCTCAACATCTGATACACGCTCAGGTTTGCCAGAACAGATTGAATAGCGCAGGTGACCGGGCAGGTTAACCTGGGCGTGTTTGGGGTTCTTTTGCTTCACTTTTTCTCCTCGGCAACACAAGACCACATTGTAATGGTAGATGATCGTGGCACTATACCCTATTTGACTGACCTGTGCGGCTGAGATGTATGGGGCGAGTAGGGTGTGTTTAACTCGCTGCTGCTGATTGACCGCCAATGATGTAAATCTACAGTTCTTCTTGTTTTAACACACATATATATATTTATATTTTTTAATTGTCTGCAATTTAAGCAGCCAGTTTAAATATGGAATAATTTCCGAAGCTACATAGGTCAAAATTAGCTTTAAAAATTTACTGTTATCAAAGAAAATTAAAATTGATTACAAAGTTTATATAACGATGAGTGACGTTTGAAGTAAAAAATGCACGCACGGTGTACACCACGTCCCACTGGCGTAGTTAGACCTAGGCACTGGGGACTATAGCCCCAAGTGTTTTAAGAATAGCCCCGTATCTCAAATAGCTTTTTTTTTTTTTTTTTTTTTAAATAAAAATAGCCCAGGCAGGAGCCAACACAAAATTTTGATTCCTGTTAGTATTAGAATTGATAGATCCTGTACGGAAAACATTCGGTTTGATCTCATCTGGTTCACGTTCGTTCCTACACGTATTCACGGCCACTCACCAGTCACCAATCGGTCACGCAGTGATGCCAGCCCACGCATGGATGTGTGAGCGATAGAGCAGAGCACACAGGTTACAGGGTTTGTTGACATCTGGTGGTAGCTAGCAAGACCTGAAGCTATGGATATAAGAAGCTTCTTCAAAAAGAAAGGGGACCAAGGCAATGAGGTGCAGCCTGCAAGGCTAGAAGGGCGGAGGAAGAGTTACTTCCTCCTGTTGCTCTAGTAGCAGATGAGTCAGGACGTGAGATTGCCGCTGCCTCTACATTGTCTACAAGCTCAGGTTGGTGAAGCAGAGGACTCTTTAGCCAGTAGCTAGTCTAGCTCAGTGGTTCTCAGATGTTTTTGCCACACAAGGCACACCAAGCATTTAACGAACACTTTTGATTACAGCTATGTATATCAATCATTATATAAGAACAGTTCCAAGGCACACCAGTTTCAGAACCACTGGTCTAGCTAGCCTGTACTCACTGTGATATTGTAATATTTATATTATTTGCAAAGTAAACTGCTCCATCATCCAATTGGAAAACAAGTCTACTCAGTCACTGCCAATTTTAATTATTTAGAAGAAAAAAAATCGACCCATTTAATTATCTGTGCGTATTTTGTATGATTTCCCCATACACATCAGTGTGTCAACAGTGCCATTCAAAGATGACTAGTTAATGTGTGTGTGTGTGTGCAATAAGCAATTGATAATAATACAATTATTTGTATAGCGCATCACATTTAATAACTAAAATGTAGCTCAAAACATTTCATATAGGAGAATAAAAGAAATATAAATAAGAGGCATAAAAGACAAGGTGATGATTAAATTAGACACATGGCATAACAGGTGTGAAATATAGCAAATGTAGACTAATATAGGACAATAAAACAAAAATGCAGTGTAGAGTGATTAGTAAAATATGTAAAAATTAGAGGAAAAAAATGTTAACTGGGTAAATCACAGAGCAATGAAACAGTTGATATAGTTATTGTGAGTTATGCTGTGGGTAGATAAAAGTAAAGATCTAAAACCCGTAGTTTACTGCTGCTTCACAGATCAGCCAGGGAGGAGAGACGAGGGAAAAAAGGAGAGGGTTCTAATGAGATTTAGGAAGCCCAGACTCTGGTCCAAAGCAAGTAAAATACTGTATATTCAGTTTCCTACCAAACAATTTGGACTTCAGGAGAGGTCCTTTCAGAGGAGCTGGTACGACACTTATAACAAGCTAGAGTATTCAGTCTGCCAAAATTCCGCTTTCTGTTTCTGCCGCAGATTTTCATAAACAGCAGTGTACGCCAAAGAGAGATGGTATAGCCTCTACTGGCTACAACAAGTGGAAGAGGGCTTTGGATTCGTTTAGGGACCATGAGAAGAGTCCATTACTCAAGGCCTCCATGGTAGCATGGATGAGCTCTAAAGCAAGCAAAATTCATGGTGATGTAGCTGAGAAGCTACAAACTGCTAGTGTAGCTGTCGTGAGTGAAAGAAGGAAGTATTTGTGCTGCATTATTTCGGTTACTGTCTTTCTAGCCAAACAGGGAATTTCTTTTCATGGCCACAGTGAAACGGATGACAGCCCCAACCAAGGGAACTTCCTTGAATGTATGCAGCTGCTGTAAAAGTTTGACCCTTTGCTGCACAGATACAAAACTCCTACCAATTGTACATACCTCTCGTCTTATTCTCAAAATGAATTAATCGGATGTTGCTCCACAGAGGTCACGGCACAGATTATTCAAGAAGTAAAGGAATCAAAGATGTTTGCGGTAATGGTAGATGAAGCCAAGGATGGGCACACAGAACAGCTCGCCGTATGTGTGCGTCATGTTCCACCAGAAGGTAATATCAAGGAAAGTTTGCTTTACTTGAAGAAACTGGATGGCTATGGTGCAGAAACGATCACAGATGCAGTCGAGCAGGTTCTTGTGTCCAACAACATTGCTAACCTGAAAGTTGTCTCCCAAACATATGACAGTGCAGCAGTGATGAGTGAATCTGTTTGAGGAGTGCAAGCTAGTTTCCGGGAAAAACATCCATAGGCTGTCTATGTGCACTGCTATGCACATGTATTTAAACGTGCTATGGGTCACAAAAAGTATCGGCGCAAAATATGCGTGAGACATTTTGGACCACAGAACGGTCAGCGAAATATTAGAAGTCCGACCTACCACACGCTGGTAGCCCTATCGTCGGGAGGTGTCATATATCCCCAGCTAACAATATCATCATGCAGACATTTAGCAATTGGTATGATTATATAAACACTCTTCATACAAAATGTGACGTTGATAATGTAGGTAGTTGTTCGAATGTTTTCGGTAGGCTTTGGTCATTGGACCCCTGAGCACCAATACTTTTGCGAACCACGGTACGTATCATTTTGATCATTAGCCAATTCGGGCCAGATCAGCAGAGAGTTGGTGCATAATGAAAAAAATACACCTGTTTTCATTGCTGAGATTAGATTAACACACTAGTAGTTAAAGACTGTTTCTCATATATATATATATATATATATATATATATATATATATATATATATATATATATATATATATCCTGATTAAAACCGCTTTGGGTGAAATAAAGCATAAATGTCTAAGTTCAGTGTAAGCCAATCACATAATTATGTCGGTACTGTAGTGGCTCACATTACACACACAAAATGTTATGCTTCTGTAGATTTTAAGACAGTCTCCAGGCAAGTATATCTCATTTACTTTGAAAAGCTAAGCATTGAGGGTTCTGTGGTTAAAGAGAGTGACGCTTTGGATCACCCCTTCAGCCATACTAAATATTCGTTATGAGATGACGCTCGAATCCGGGCATCATTTACGTGCACAATCACTAGGAACTTGCACACAATCTACTATACAGACACATCAAAGACGTTCACACCCTTCGATTTACCGTCTTTCCTTTGTGTATACGGTATCATCTACCTGTCTATCCATGTATGGATGTACACACACACACACACACACACACACACACACACATAAGTACCAAATTGCAAAAACTGTACGTATAGCTTAGTAATGAAGAAGTGTAGGCAGTATCTATAGGTAACTTTTTCCATCAAGTATAGTATTGTTTCACTGTTTAAGATGAGCTTCAACAAAGCTGCCAATTGTCGTTCATCCCATGCCTCAGAGTCACTGTCATCTTAATGCCACCATCTACTGCCTTCTTCCTTATTATATGCAATAAATAACTTTTTATTTAGACTCCAGTGAAAAGACTGACTATTACGAGTAGATAAAGAATACAGTAACAAATAGGTACGGGCATTTCGCGCTTATTTCGCCAGCGAGTGTACACTTTTCACGTACAGTCATAAGAAAAACTATTGTTACCCTTCAGAGCTATGCACTATGACACAAGGACGATGTGTTGTGGAATGACGGGACAGGAAAGTTTGTACCGCAAACCCGTCAGTGTCGGTTATGTGAGACAGATATTAGAATTTGTGTTGGAGGCAACAACAGCTAATTAGATCGTTTGGCCTCTGTGCATAGAGACAATACGTTTTATTATCCGGCACAGACGTCATTAAATAAAAATATAACAGAATGGTGTAGAGTCGGCAACACACATGCAGACGGGGAATGAGTATGTGCACCCATGCCAGACGTATGATAATAATTCAGCCGATACAAGCCAAGTTAATAAATTTCAGTGTTATAATGGTATGTATTGCTTTCTACATAAAATAAATGTCGAGGAAAATAATAATAATACGTGTTCAGTCTCATTGCTTTAATATTTTGTATACACACCCCCTGCTTCCGAAACAGCTTCTAGACGTCGATGCGTGGATGCCACTAACTGAAGCATCCATCTGAAGCATTTAACCACCCATCTGAAGCAAACAAATGAACTCGTGCACCCCTGCTATACTATCATAAAGAAAGCAGTCGATGCCTATAGTTTTATTACACTTCAAAATAATAAATTTGTTGTATTCTATAGATAATAAGTGTTGAAAAGTAGGAAAATAATAAACGTGCCGAGTGTCATTATTAATCCCCGGACGGGGCGCTCAGGGTAACGCGAGCACATACTCTATATTCCCCCGCCATATGGTTGATTCTTGCTCATTATTCCAACTCTTGCAATGGGACTGTGATATGGCAACACTAGATTGGAGAGGGGCGAACAGTTAACGTTCATTTCGTATTGAACATTCCTGGGGGTAACGATAGTTATTTTTATGACTACATAAACCCACACGGCCATCACACACACACACACACACACCACCAGTACACGCACACAGCATACCTCACTCTCAACGTGTTCCCTTCGGCCTTCAGTTCTGTTTTACCTATCCAGTTCCACTCGTCCATTTGTTATGAACCTTTAATGATTCTGAGTAAGACCTTTAGGCTGCAAAACAGTGTCAAGGTAACAAAATTCTTTCACACAGAATCAGGCAAAACGATGACCGAAATCCTCATAAAATGTCGTGTTAATGTTTCTTCTGTAACGGGGGTTTTGTTGAAGACAGGTCGTTTTCCCTTTCATGCCGACTGCCACCAGAACACCAGGAAAAAGCACAAACCGTCCCCTTCACTCTCGTTATTGCATACATAAGAACAAATTATATTAACTTAAATTATATCTTATTAAAGTTAATTAACAGCTAATTAACTTAAATTATATCTTATTATAGTCTAGGTTATGATCTGATAAAGCACACACATTCTCCTGCCAATTTAGGACCACCAGTACTGAAAAATATAGGAACACTCAAGACAGGGATGAGTGGGGTACATGAGGAAGGGCTCAGAGGAAAGTGTAGCGAGGTAACTATGAGGTATGGTCTCCACCGAAACATCTCCTAGGGTCTCTCTGCCGAGGTCATGGTAGTACTTTACTCAAGCATTTCTTCCCCCAGCACTAGTGCCCTGGAATTCATTTGATTCACACTAGAAAAATAATATACGTGATCCCAAGTTCAGAGTAATAAGTGCAACTTTCAAAGTTAGCAAAGAGTTGTGAAGAGAAATGAAATTTTTATGAACTAGAGTTATACATAGGTAAGTTTACCCTTGAACTCCCGGTTTCTTCCCACTTGACCTTGAAAGATAAAGATTCTAACGTTTATTCACTTGCCACTAGGCATGTAATCATTGATTAACTTCTATTCAGTTACCGCAAGGAATGTATTCACTGGTTATAAACTAGCATACAGGAATTATTCTGTAGCGTAACACTGTCACGGTAACCAAAGGCTTTTCCCAACATGCCGTTCACTTAATTTCTCTTGTTAATCATTTGTCAGTTTACGCTAAGACTACTTCAGGGTAAGTTTAATGTGTTCATGAGGAATATGTAAGTACTAACCCCTTTAGGAGGGCAAAATAACCTACAGATCCATGGGAAGTATGAGTGCATGAGGGATTCCTGCCCAGCTCTGCTCCGTGTCTTGTTATAGACAAAAGCGAGAGAGGAACTCGCTACAAGGATGAGACGAGGGAAAATTCCGTTTACCAACTTTTTCTCTTAGCTAAATCGGCAGTATGAATTTAATATGAGGGGAAAGGTTATCGAATACAATTGTTATCGTGCACTTGTCTGCATTTAATAACACTGTATAACACGATTTTTGTTCCTGGGTAGCGGATGTTATTTTCTGACAGCTTCGGTCTCAGAACCATGAAAAACGGCTATCACTCTTGTCAGACTTCACTTTTGTGACTGGGAGAGCGATTTTTATGTCTTCAAATGCGTGAAAAATGGCTACCTAGGCAGAGTGGGGTGGGTTCTTGGGCGAATGAAAAGCTTCACTTCCTAAATGACAGGACGTACATTTTACATGTGTCTGCATTTGCCGATGTCAGCATTGCACGTCATTTTGCTGAGCTCGGTGACTGGCTGAAGCACATTATTCGAACACAAACTATTTCCGGATGCGCTGTTCCTCTCCGGGTGTGGTTGCTATCAGTTGAAATGAAGCCAGTCTTAGTGGAGCTTAGTTGAAAGGCTTGTGAATTTATATTATATATCAAATCTTTATCGAATTACCGAATTACGGATGAATTTTGGGTTTTTTACAATAACTGCTAATTTTGTTGTACATTTAAATTCTATACCATTTGTTTCTGTTTCTTCGATCATTGCCAAAATGAATGTATCTATTTTTTCAGAGATGGCATCTAGAGGTTGTAAGCATTCCTCTGATGCATGTTGCTATATTTGTGGTCAGTTTATTAAAAGGAGAAAGATGTGTGAACCTTATAAGGCATATTTTGGCATGTCTGTCGGTGATCAAGACAAGCTGTGGGCACCTCATTTCACTTGCGAGCACTGAAACAAACAAACAAACTCTGGAAGGAGAGTTGGATCCATAAAATGTCCGTATTACACTGAGATGATCTAACCGTAGAAATATAAAATGGATAGTTTTGTATTCTTAATGGTGAAACCAGTGTGTTTTAATACTATTTGTTATTTTACATGGTGGTACAGAGAAGAAAAAAGGGCCATGAAGTTCGCCATTCCAAGAATATTGGGTGAACCCACAAACCAAACAAGTGACTGCTACTTCTGCTTGGTGGATCCTTCTAAACGCTGAGATGGCAAGAATGCTCCTGCAATCACTTATCCAGACATTCCTTCATCTATTGACCAAGTGCCTCATTGTCCTGAGCTCCCAGTACCAACTCCTCCAGCCAGAGAACTGCCATCTTCGGAGAGCAGTGAACCAGAGAATGTGGAAGACACCACAGATTCAGACGGCGGATTCACAGAAGCAGCTGAGGAAAACCGTCCTTCCTTCTCAAACCAAAAAGATCTCAATGACTAGATTAGAGATCTTGGTCTTACAAAATCCAAAGCTGAGCTCCTGACATCCAGGCTCAAACAATGGAACCTGTTGGGTGAGGACGTGCAGGTTTCTGGTCAGGGGAAGTGTCACCGATCATTTTCCAGCGTCTTCACCCATCAGGATGGACTGTTTCTATTATGATGTAACTGGTCTGTTCGAGGCGATCAGAACTGCATGTAACCCTAGCGAATGCTCCTCTTCATCGACAGCTCATCAAGGAGCCGAAAAACTGTGCTCCTCCACAATGGGAACAAGTAACCAGACCATACGTGCTCCCTACGTGTCAGCAAGTGGTTTGGTGGAGGGTTAGTGCCCCTCCCCGTAAAACATATAACTCAAAGTCAAATGACCACCCATTACGGGATTATGGCGTCTGGCAATAGATAGATAGACCCATCTCTTCCCCTGGCTCACTCTTTGCATTACGACAGCGTAAAGACGTTGCTGAAGGCTTTGAATTACTACGAGTACAATTGGGAAGTCATTGGAGACTTCAAAATGGTGGCATGCCTAATGGGTTTCCAAGGCGGCTGGAGCAAGTTTCCTTGCTATATCCGTCTTTGGGACAGCAGAGGTTCCAAAACACTTTACCATCGAGTTCAGTGGCCAAACATGACCGACTTCTCTGTAGGGAGCAACAATGTGAAATGGGAGCCATTGTGTACCCTATAAAGCTACTGATTCCGCCCTTACACATCAAACTGGGCCTCATGAAACAATTTGTCACGGCTCTGAACAAGCAGTCGGCGGCATTTTACTACCTACGAGACTTCTTCCCCCTGCTATCGAAGGCGAAAATCAAAGCAGTATTTTCGTTGGTCCACAGGTTAAGAAGATCGTGGAGTGCAAGGATTTTCCCAACAAGCTTTTCAAAGTGGAAAAAGTGGCTTGGGACAGCCTGAAAGCAGTGGTTCGCGGTTTTCCTGGATATAACAAGGATGACAACCATGTGGAGCTGATTGACAACCTCAAAAAGAACTACGGCGCCAGTCTTTCAAAGTTCATATGCTTCATTCCCATCTTGATGAGTTCAGGGACAACGTGGGTGCATGCTCGGAAGAAAAGGAGAATGCTTCAATGAAGATATAATGGACTTTGAGCGGAGATACCAAGGACAGTATCATGAGAGCAAGCTGGGGAACTATATCTGGGGGCTGGTCCATGAAAGTGATCTACTATACATTAGCTAATCGCGAAAAAATGTTCGATTCAAAACTTTTATGATTTCTTTCATTATGTATTCACCTATATTACATGTAACTTTTCATATTTATGTTTTCCTCTGGCTCCTCACGAAGGAAAAAGGCAAACTCACTCATTCTTTCAACAGAAAATTATCAGATATAAAAAATCATTCTCCTGTTTACAAAAGCGAAGTTTTAGATGATGATATATGTTCTCTATAGTTTTGGAGCAAAACAAATAAGGAAATATATATATATATATATATATATATATATATATATATATATATATATATATATATATATATATATATATATATAATATTTTGTTACATAGTGTAATTCAATTTTACCAGGATTTTAAGAAATTGAGAGGAAAGCAGAACGTTACATCACTCCGGAAGAACAGTGACATCAGGTTCGCATGTATTTGAGTTAAGAACAGCGGGCAGTTCGAATCCAGTCTCAAGCCCATTGAGTTCATGAAGACTTAATATTAAAATAAGTACAAATATTATTGTGTTCATTTTAGGCGACAAGTGGGTGAAGGGAAAACTCTTACTAAGAACTTATAAATGACCTCTACTGATCACTGGGATCATTACACAGCTTCTTTCCTCCTTTTTAAGACTTTTACCTCACTCAAATGTCCTACAAATACACATGACAGCACTATTCTTACAACTACAGAATGACAGCGAGAGACACTGCTGACCCAAAAGAGTCTGTCACCAATACAAGCCGGTACCTCACTCTCCTGGTCCATAAACACTGATGTCAACCTGACACCTATTATGTCCCACAGAGACAAATCTCCCATCCACCTTAAGTCACTTTTGAGACTCCAGATGCCTTCATAGAGGTTATCGTGGACTTCCAGACTAGGTTGTCCTACACACTCTTCGCATTAGATAAGCCTCAAGGAGGAAAGTGGTTAACTTGTAATGCATCGTCTTCATCCATACAAACTCTCATACACATAGTCTTCCCTGAATTTCCTTAGAGCTACTAAACATGTCCTCATGTGCTCTGATACATCCCCATACAGAGAACACCTGTATTACATCCAACTCAGGACGTCCTATCGTAAAGTAACACAGATGACAGGGATTTGACAGGGAGAATGAAACTTACTGACGGGACCAGAGTGTGGTACAATATACATTTAACAATCCTCAGTATATCTATGGACAGATCTGCGGTTTCTGGGTTTCAGGATCTCAAGTTGACAATCCTTATCATCTTCCACCACAACTGATGGCTCAATCTGCCACTGCTCCATTCCGATATAAGGCTTCACTTTCTCAGCTGCTGTCTGCACTACAGGGTTGTCGAACATGTTTTCCAAGTGATAAGCACCACCATCATGTATCACTTCTATAACTTTACATGGTCCCACCCACTTCGCAATCAGCTTCTGGCCCATACATGGTTCAGGGTTTTCATTTTTCACCCATACTAAGTCTCCACACTAGGCCTCTTAGTTCTTCCGTTTTCGGTTGGCTACTTCCAGGAACTTGCGAGCCATGTTCAAAGCGGTTTGTTGTATAAGATCATGAGCCACGGCCACCGCCTCCTGATGTTCATCATTTTCTATCACTGGGAAGTTCACACCTATCTGTCTAAGGGGCGTGCCTTGAGAAGAAAGCAAAATAGGGTTGTTCACCAATTGACTTATGGACTGCACTGTTCAGGACACGTTGACATTCACTCAAGAATTTGAGCCATCAGAGGGAATGACCTTTACACAGGTTTGCCAGTACACTTTTTATGGTCCTGTGCATTCTCTCCCACAGTCCGTTCCCACTGGGATGATATGCAGTCACATAGCCTATTTTGATGTTGTAGGAGGAGCAAAGGTCTTTGAATTGTTGCGAGGTAAACTCTCCCCCATCATCCATGAGAATAAGTGTCAGGACTCCATAGTCACACAACTACTCTGAGAAGTTAGCACACACCTCACCTGTCGTTTTAGTCCTAAGTTTGGAAACTTTGACAAACCTACTGTAGTGGTCCAGAACTGTCAGCACGTAACGGTACCCTTGGGTTCCAACATACATATCTGTGAGATCAATACTGATTCAGTCAAGCGGCTTGTGCACAAGGGGCAACTCCTGCCATTTCTGTTGTAGCCCAGAAGTACCCTTAAATTGCTGGCAGCTTTTACATTCTAACACACAGGTACTCTACTACCTAAGGTTTGGCCAGTAGAACTTTGTTTCGGCCTTGTCAATTGACTTTTTCCAGCCTAAGTGTCCTGACTCTTGATCATGTACTAAACTCAAAGCAGCTTTCTTTAACTTCTGTGGGATTGCTAGTAAGTAATGTAGGCTATCATCCTTCTTAGGTACTAACAAATACAAAATTCCTTGCTCTACAGCAAACTAACATAGGGTGGCACGAGGATAGCGATGTTTAAGGACTGCAACACCTTCTAGGTAATCTATCAAATCCTACTACCTGGCCTCTTTACATTGGGCCTCTCTCATCTCTCCCCGAGTCTTTCCTAGCCATCTCTCATCTGGCTCCCATTTTAGCACTCTCACTGGTCTACTTAACTGGTCTGCAACCACATTCTTCCTACCCATCTTGGAGTCATTGTCAAACCTGTACTCGTGCATTTCCAGCATCCGTCTGTTTATTATAGTTGACTTCGTTTTCTTCTTGAATACAGTTACTAGAGGCTGGCGATCAGTCTTAATGGTGAAACAACTATCCCACAAATAATGGTGGAAAGTCTTACAAGCTAAGATTATGGCAAGAGCTTCTCTATCAGTGGTGGAGTAACGTGCTTCTACGGGGTTCAGTTTCTTACAAAAGTAACCCACTGGTTTGAGTGACCCATCTGACTGTCTTTGCATAAGACCGGCTCCCACGTGGGTGTTACTGTAATCAGTGTGCAGGTTAAATCTTTTATATTAACATTAGCTTTTACTAATATGAAGGCACTGATCAGTTTATGTTTAAGATGTTGAAAGGCTTCCTCACATGACGGGGACCATTGAAATTAAGCATGTTTCTTAGTTAGTTCAGTTAATGGGACAGCAATTTTAACAAAGTGGGGGATATGCTTTCTATAAAATCCAACCATACTCAAGAATCACCTCACATCTTTGACATTTTTAGGAGACTTCATGGCAGCAGGGTCTGGCTTACATCCCTCTTCTGATACCAAGTGTCCTAAGAACTTTACTTGTTTGTGGGCAAACTGGCATTTAGAGACATTCAGCTTGAATCCATTTTTAATGAGATGTTTAAACAGGGTTGATAGTCTATTAAGGAGCTCATTAAAGGTGGCTGCCCATAAAATGATATCTTCCAGATAATTCTTTACCCAGCCTTCCTTCATAAGTGTGGCCAGAACAGATCCTAGTTGACGGGTAAATATTCCTGGACTACAACTCAACCCAAAAGGGAGTTTCTTGAAGCAATACAGCGAAATTCCATCACTGAAAGTGGTAACATCTCGACTTTCTTCATCCAACACCACCTGGTGATAAACATCCTTCATGTCTAGGGTTACATGAAAACGGTTTCCACCTGTCAGCTCTACTAACTCATCTAACCTATGGTAACGGTTGTAAGTCGGTTTGTAACTTGATATTAATTTGTTGATAGTCCAAACACACTCTCTTACTCCCATCAAGCTTTGATACCAGAACTATCTGACTCAACCAAGCAGCAGTAGATGGCTCAGTTATGTCTTCTGTCTGCATATCTCCCAACATTTGTGATATTATTGCCTTCGCATTCTCAGGACATCTGTATGGAGGACTTCTGGTTGGAGTCGGGTCAGAAACACCAATGTGAACAGGGGGGACCTTCATGGTTTCTTGTTCATTTGCACTAAGGATGAACACCTGATGATTCTGTTTGAGAATATTAGTCAACTGCGCTTTCTGTCTAGAATCTAAGTGATACCAGTTGCACTTGTTAATTAAGACCTCCAGTTTCTCCTCTCGAGTAACGGGACCAGAGGCTGTGTTATATCAGGAAGCATGGCACTGGTCACTGTGGTACTTTTGACTTGGAAGGGTGTGTCTTCAGTTTGGTCATTAGATAATTTGTTATCAGTGGCCAGCAAGGTACCAGGTTTTAGACTGATTCTTGATCTACTGGGGCTATGAAAGGGGAGATAGACTTCCTTGTTCTCATTAACTCACATGGCTTCCTCTTGTTGGAGGCATTTAGCCTCAGGATTAATCTTAAGAATGTCATGGGGGTTCTTTGCTACTGATACAGGCAACATACAGGTTTGATATGGAGGAAAGTCTATTCTGGTTACTAGTCTGATGTAATTACCTCTTAAGGATTCCCAACTACATGTCTGTGACTTGGTTCCATGAACAAATCTCAGCCTGCCACTGTTAGTGTGAACAAAATGAACAGGGTAAGTAAAGTCAGAAGGTTTTACGACTGTCATCCCAGGATATTGGCGCTCTCCCAAGGAGATCAACACTCAATAACAAACCTGAATTCAGGTATCCACTGGGAATCACTACACCTAAATGCTTCACACCTTTGGAAGGCCCTGTGAAAATGTGAAGGTAGGTCGTACACGGAATTTTGAATGATGTTCCTGTAATGCCTGAAAGAGGTGGTATAGTTTTACTCTAAGAGATTGGTAACCTAGTTCTGCTACCAGTGACTGTCTTACAAACGTGAATTCGTTACCTGTGGCTATCAGAGCTAGGCATAACCTGTTATTCACAAGCAGTGTTATGGCTGGCGATTTGTTCTCAGAAACCAGTCACCTTCTCCCAGTGTTGCCACATGTACGATAATTATCGTATAGGGACGATAATATTGCCTCTGGTACATGTACGATACCATTTTCTATTATCGTACAGTTTGTACGATAATTTTGGTTACAAAGCTAGCATGCCAGTAAATTTTGTGGCACGCCTAGCTAATCATGCACAGTTGCTCCACAATTTGACAGATGAGGATCTTAAAAGCTAATGTGATGGTCATCACTGAAAGTGTTTTTTTTTTATTTTTTTTTTATAGTGTTACTGAGTTATTGCCTGCAAGAATAAGCACATTTCTATGAATTATCTAAGTTCTATGGACTGCATTCTACTGCTAGTCAAGAGTGATTTTCTAGACTGGCACTAAGGCTATCTCTTTTCCCTGTAATATTATTTTTGTAATAAAGGATATGAGTATACTATCATAATATTATCATTCTGAGATTTTCATGGTATTCTCTAATTCTAATACACAGGGGTGCACCCAGGAATTTTTTTTTTTTTGGGGGGGGGGCATAAAAATGAAAATTGTGGCTAGAAAAAAAATCTAATGCAAGTCACTTTTATATACTTCGTTTCTTACAAGGAAGGAAATTTCGGGGGGACCATGGCCCCCTTGGCCCCCCCCTGGGTGCAGCCCTGCTAATACAAAATAAAGTAATAAATATACACTTGAGTGTACATCAAAACCTTACAAATGACGCTTCTGATGAAGATAATTGTAATGGGTAAGTTTTCAGTAAATAACCAAATCATCGGCGAGAGTTTTCAACCCTTTAAAAAATGTCTGAACTGTGGAGGAGCACATGCAGCCTCCTCAAGGGATTGCAAAGTATACAAGTATGAATATGAGATTATTTCCGTCCGAATAAAGGAGAAAATTTCCTTTTCTGAGGCAAAGGCCAGGGTAAGGGAGCAGTTCATTCGCCCTGGGGTTAGCTTTGCTGCTGTGTTGTCTCGCCATAAAGCCACCCGGCAGGTGCCGCTGCCAATCACATAATGCCCCATCAAATTCTCGGGGTTCTACTTCGCGGCCTTCTCGGCCGGGGGGTTCCACTGAGTGAGTGCAGCCTGGAAGCAGCTGTGCTTTCTCCAGAGAGGTGCCTCCTGTCTCTGGGGGTGTCCCCTCTGCGGTGGTTCTTCCAGCATCTGGGAGTGCCTACCCCATCCCAATTCCTCCGGTTGCTCCTGTGACAAACACGTGTGTTGATGCTACACCTTGCTTTGACACTTTCAGAACTCCCGATGTCCTTCCTGTGCAAGGTAAGTGTCGCCGTGGCTTCTCAGAGTGCTCAGAGAGCGAAGCACTGCTACCGAAGATCTCTGCAGTGGAACCCATTACTCCTCCTCGGGACGCTCAGGGGTCAGGGCTAGTGCAGGCTGGGAATGGCGTCTCGCTGACGACCCAGCCACCACCAGATAGTGGTGGTCCTCAGGTCGTTGGTGTGCCAGCTCAGCTGCATGAGGCCTTGCCCTCTCAAGATGCCAGTATTGTGGGACACGCTACTGATCATGCTCCTTCTCCTGGTGGCACTGCCTGCTCTATTCTGGCTAGGGCAGTTTGTGGTCCACCTGCCAAACCATCTCTTGCCCTGCCACAGAAGAAGACCGTTGTCCGGCCCTCTTCTTCCTTCAGGTTATCTTCAGCTGGGTGGCACACTGTACATCATAATGGTGCCAGACAGTCCCTTTCCAAGGGCAGTTCTAAGCAGCAATCTAAATCTGGTTGCTTGTCGGGGGCAAAGTAGTCTCGCCCCTCCTCCTGATTTTTTCTTCGCTGTGGGTACTATGGCATCTTCAGCCAGTATATTACAATGGAATTGTCGAGGGCTGCGTGGTAATTGGGAGGAGCTGCGGATCCTCCTGGCTTATTCCCCTTTGTGCGTATGTCACCAGGAAACTCTTCTAGGGCTTGCCACTCCTCATGCACCACCTGGGTACAATGCTTTTTACTCACCTCCAACCCAAGATCCCGTTGGAGGTGTTGCTGTTTTGGTGAGAGCTGACATCCCTCATCAGTCAGTCCACCTCCAGTCTGACCTCCAGTGTGTTGCTGTGCGGTTGTATGCCCACCGCTGATATACAGTTTGTTCCATCTATTTACCACCCAACACAGCAGTCAGTAGGGTGGAACTTGAAAACCTTCTTGGCCAGTTACCTAAGCCCTTTCTTCTCTTGGGGGACTTTAATGGTCGCCACCTTTTGTGGGGCGACTGTCTTGTTAACCAACATGGGAGTATGCTGGCATCCTTACTGGAGGATGAGGATCTTGCCCTATTCAATACTGGGGCCTTTACATATTCTCACCCCCAAACGGGTTCATTTACTGCAATTGACATCTATATCTGCTCTCCTGACTGTCTCCTGGACTTTACCTGGGGGGTTATGGAAGATCTCCATGAGTGTGATCACTTTCCCATCCTCCTTATTGCAGCAATATCTAGTCCCCGTTCCCGTCTACCAAGGTGGAGATTGGATAAGGCAGACTGGTCTCTTTTTTCTTCTCTGATTTCTGTTAATGCCTCAGTTGAAGACTTTCCGCATATTGATGAGGCTGTTTCACTCTTTACCTCCATTCTACATTCTGATGCCCTTCATGCTGTTCCTAAAACCTCTGGCACATATTGCTATCGACGCGTCCCATCGTGGAATGAGGATTGCAGTGTTGCTGTATGTGCTAAGAAGTTAGCTTTCTCCCGTTATTGTAGACACAGGACAGAGCATAATCTTGTTGAGTTCAGAAGGGCACTGGCTAAGGCTCGTTGGGTACTGAAACAAGCTGGGCAGGACTTTTGGAAGGCTTATGTGTCATCTGTAAACTCAAAGACACCAGTGTCTCAAGTGTGGAAGAGGGTGCAGAAGATTTCAGGAAAATTCACTCAAAGCAGGTCCCCTGTTCTGATATCTAACGGTGAGCTTATTGGTGACCCTGCAGCTGTGGCTGATATTTTTGTGTCTGCCATTGCGGTGGTCAGTAATAGAGATACTAGCTCACCAATTTGCGCCAGACAACGGGAGATAGAGGAAGCAAGGGTGCTGGACTTCCGTTCGGGGAATGTGGAGTCCTACAACCTCCCTTTCTCCCATTGTGAACTCCAATCTGCCCTTTCCCTCTGCCATGACACCTCACCAGGGCCGGATGATATTCCCTATGCAATGCTTTGACACCTGGGTAATGATGCATTGTCCTTTCTCCTCAGCCTCTTTAATAGAATCTGGAAGGAATCTACTCTTCCTTCCTCTTGGCGTGAAGCTATTGTCCTGCCATTCCAGAAACCGGGGAAGGCAGGTTACAGTCCCCTGGAGTATTGGCCAATCACCTTAACATCTTGCCTGTGTAAATTATTTGAAAAAATGGTCAACACGCGCCTTATGTATTTCCTAGAAAGGAACGAAAGTTTTTCTCCATGTCAGTCTGGTTTTCGAAAATATCGCTCAACAACAGATGCACTAGTCCGTCTTGAATCTGCAGCTTGTGATGCTTTTGCTAGGCAGCAGCATCTGGTGTGCGTTTTGTTTGATCTAGGAAAGGCATATGATACTACATGGCGGTTTGGTATCTTCCAGCAACTCCATTCTTTAGGTTTACGTGGCAGGCTGCCCCTATTTATAGTAAATTTTCTGCATGACCGCTCATTCAGGGTTAGGGTTGGTGTCACCCTGTCTCCTTCATACCATCAGGAGGAAGTGGTTCCTCAAGGAAGCGTCCTCAGTGTGACCCTTTTCTCACTAGCCTTGGACGGTATTGTGTCCTCAATTCCAGAAGGGGTGTCAGCCTCACTGTATGTTGATGATTTGGCTCTTTGGTATGCTACTTCCCGAATGTCCGTGGCTGAACGCTGCATGCAGCTTGCCCTGGACAGGTCTCTCGGTGGGCCACCATGCACGGCTTCCGTTTCTTCCCAATGAAGATGGTGACCTTGCATTTCTGCCGTTTGAGAAGTGTACATCCAGACCCAGACCTCCATATATATGGCCACAGGGTGCGATGTGTGGATGAGGCAAGGTTTCTTGGTCTTGTTTTTGACAGGAGACTGACGTGGATACCACATAGCCGTTCTTTGCGACTATCGTGCCTCTGTGCCCTGTGTCTCCTACGGACTCTATCTCACTTGTCTTGGGGCGCTGACAGAACTGTCCTGCTCCGCCTTTATCGTGCCTTAGTAAAGAGTAAATTGGACTATGGGTGTGTGGTATACTCTTCTGCCACTGAGGCAAGGCTGTGGCCGCTCAATTCGGTCCATCATGCTGGGATTCGTTTGTCAACTGGGGCTTTCCGGTCTTTTCCGATTGAAAGTTTATTGGTTGATGCAAATGAACCGCCACTAGATCTCGGCTGGCAGTCCTTAATGATGCAGTGTTGGCATTACCTTCACTGTCTTCCAGCCTCACTGAGTTGTAAGGCTACCTCCGAGGTCGGTCTTCTCCCCTTTTATAACACCCACCCTCGCTATCCACACCCGTTTGGGTACAGAACGAGGGTTGCCATGGGGGAGTTGGGTGTTCAGTCCTACCCTGTTTGCCCTATGCGTGTCCCATGAGTGGCTCCCTGGCTTCTTCCAAAGGTACAACCTTGTGATTACTTTCTGGAAAGGAAGGCCTCCCTTTCCTCACAGGCAGCTTTGTCCTATTTTTTTTTAACACGCTTCTGCTCATAATGATTCGATCCCTGTATATACTGATGGCTCTAAATCCCGTGTGGAGACAGGTTTTGGTGTAATTTTTCGTAATTTTAGCCGTGGTGGGAGTCTCCCTCCTTCTGCATCTGTTTTTACTGCTGAAATCACTGCCATATCAGTCACAGTTGAATTGATTTTTAGTTTTCCTCCAGCTTCTTTTACTATTTTTAGTGACTCAGCCAGTGCAATACAAGCTTTGTCACGTGGCTTTCCATCACACCCCCTAGTCCAGTCTGTCTTGGAGTGGCTCTACTTATTAGGTAGGCGAGGATACTGTGTATAACTGTGTTGGGTCCCTGCACATGCGGGGGTTGTGGGCAATGAGCGTGCTGACTCTTTGGTGAGAGCTGCAGCCTCTCGCCCTTCCTCTCCTCATTACCGTGTCCCATCCGAGGATTTATGTACAACCACTGTGGAGGCTGTCCGTCTCTGTTGGGAGACAAGGTGGGATGTAGTAGGGTCGAACAAACTCCACAGCATTCGTCGGAACCTCGGCGATGGGGGGTATGTGGGATTATCCTGACAGTGGGAAACAGCTTTGGCCTGTCTCTGGATTGGCCACACCAGGCTGACTCATGTTTTTTTAATGGAGAGGGCACCCCCTCCCTTATTGTGAAGACTGTCTGGTTCCTTTGACTGTGCGGCATCTTCTTGTGGAATGCCCCAGTCTTGGGGACCTTCGTCAGTGATACCTTTCCAGGTGCCGAGTCAGCAACCGATCGTACCTTCTCTCCTTGGTGCTTGGGGTAGAGGCTTGTGTTATGGGGGGAGGCACCTTCTCCTTTGTATTGAGTTCTGGTCTTCTCCACAAGCTGTAGGGCTTTACACTATTTTAGTTTGTGTTTTATAATGTTCTCGTTTAACCTCAATTTTTCCACCACGTTTTAGTTTTGGTAGTTTCTTTTATACTGTCGGTTTGTTTTATGCATCGCTTCTCTCTGCTTTTTATGGTTTTCATATATTTTAACTTTCTTTTAATGTTTGTGTTCGGCGGCATATGACCTCTGCTGTTGCGCCACCATGTCATATTTTCATTTATTCATTCATTCATTCCCTCTTCTCGCCAGGTACCTTCACCTGCACGAAACTGGTCTGTGCGGCATTGTAAAGAAGAACCGTCGGCACATGGTGAAGGTGGGAAGCTTCAGAAAAACGAGTTTTTTTACAAAGCACATAATATCCTCGTAAGAGCATGTCACCACAACCGCGAAGTATTCCTCCTCTTGTCTGTTCATCGGCTCCTTGTACACTGCACAGACAATGTAGATTACAGGGCAGAAGAGCCGTGCCATGTCTGGAAACCAGAACCTGCATTGGCGTACAACGTGAATATGCGACAGGTGGATCAATCAGACGCCATGATTTCTAGCGTTGACTGTGTCAGGCCCACGATGAAGTGGTATAAAAAATTATTCTTTCATCTCCTCAACATCACCGTCCTTAATGCTCACTATCTTCATGCACAGACCACTGGCATCCAAGAGACATTCGAGGGCTATATTCGCCAGCTGGTGCGGGAGATAATGGGGAAATATGGGGAAGATAGAAGTGCTGCTCACCACCGCCACACTTCTCCGCCTCACCTCTAGACACTTCCCCAAAATCGTCCCTCCAAGTGCAACATGTCAGAATCCCCAGTGGAGGTGTCACATTTGTGCAAACAGCACTGTAAGGCCATGTACTCAGAGGAAGGACTCAAGGTATATGTGTGCCGAGTGTGATGTAGGACTGTGCTTATACCCATGCTTCGAGGAGTACCACACTCTCACTAACTGTTAAGAAACAATAGTGTGGTAATGACGAGCGATAAAAAGACTCTCAAAAAGTGTTGTAAATACGAAAAAAGACGCTCAGGAAGTGTTATTATAAGAACTGCATACAGTGATGACATGTAAATATTTTCTCGTAAGTGTAGGGCTGAACGTTGTGGAGTAAAGTTTTCCATATGTTCTCGTAAGTGTTAGACGATATATGCACAGTGAGAGGATCAAAAATACTCTGGTAATGTTTGTGTATACTGAAGGCATGTTGTAAATAATTTACTGTAAGTGAAAGGCCTGTACACTGTGAAGTCAAGTTATGCATATTTTCTCGTAACTGCAAGACAGTGCATTCACAGTGATACGTATAGTGTTGCATGAGTAAGTGATTTTTTCCCCCCAAACACACGGTTTCTTTATGAAATAATAAGATTTTTTTTTTTTTTTTTGTGGGTGAGAAGTGGACAGAAAAGTGTTAAGACCATTCCTATACCTTCCCTGAGTCACGTTGGCGAGAATACCTGAGTTTACCTTGCATAGAAAACGGGTTTTCTCTCTGCCACTGGGGATTCCCCACCCGCTCACACCTGTGGGCAGCCAGAGACTAAGAAAAACGCACTTCAGGCCTCCGATCATATTCGTTTTTTTTTTTTTTTTCACATCAAAATCTATCATTTTAACCAAAAAATTAAAAAAAAAAATAAAAAAATTGGCCGACACAGGGGTGAAACTTAGGGCTGGGAGTGGCCAGCACGTGGCAGGTTAGATATAATAAGCCAAGAAAATTGCTGGGACCAAAAGCTACTGGATCTCGTGCAGGAGTTTTTCTTAACGCAACGTGTAAGGGAAAGCACCAGAAAAAGAGGACTTGATGTACCCTCAGTACTAGATCTTATATTCACTAGGCAAGAAAATGATATTGACAGTTTAATGTATCACCCTCCATTCGGCAAAAGCGACCATGCAGTACTAACTTGCAACTTCAGGACTGCATATGACATAGTTAACAGCAATGAAAGTTACAAAAAGGGCATAAATTATTAAAAAGGAAACTTCCATGACCTAAAGAAGTACTTCTTAGAAATAGATTGGGTAAAGGAGCTTAGAGGACAAGATTTAAATGTTATATATAAAAAAAATGCGAAAAATAGGAGTCCAGAAGCACATTCCACAGCACAAAGAAGCAGAAAAGAAACTACAGAAATGGTTTAATACTGATTGTAAAAAATAAAAAGAAAAGAGATATTTGCTGTGGAATAGATATAGAAGACACAATAGCGAGAGGGCATATAACGACTATAAACAGGCAAGAAACGATTATACAAGAATAAGGAGGGAAGCCCAAAGACAGTTTGAGGAGGATATCATAAATAAAAGTAGTTATCAACCGAATCTATTTTACAGCCACATCCAGAGCGAAACCAAAGTAAAGGATAAAATACTGTTACATCCTCGTCCCACACTGCCACAGGCTCCAACAGCGGTAGTTCAGTACAGGAAGGACGTTGCCCAGTGAGTTGTTCTTCCTATGGTCAGCCTTATGGTGTACAGTGCACAAAATCAGCCGAGGCAAAAATAAACACTGGCTCCTTAAAGTTCACTGTCTTTATTTTCCAAATAATTACACTTAATGCTTTCAACTTCACTATTCTCACAGGCAGTGGAGCTATACTCACTTTACTAATTTCAGTTACACTTAATGTTTGCCAATACTTTACTCTTAGTACACTTAATTCTTGCCATCACTTCACTTATTACACAAGTACCGGAAATAATCATCACTGACAGTAATTACACTTAATTCTTGCCAGCAACTCTTCACAAACTTCTCTAACAGTCTTGTAGAAACTTCGTAGGTTCTTGTAGTGTGTTTTGTAGATCAGTTAAACATATATTAGACTCGTGGACGAGCGGTTGTTATACGTGAGTAGTTTTGTAAGTGGATAATATTCGTTCCCTTTGTCATGCAATGACAGGAGAGGTAAAGATTAGTATTGGACTATTTTTATTTGTCTTGGAAATATTAACAAAGTCTCTCTCACACGAGTGAAGTATAAAGTAGAGTCCTGCTAGCTACCTCCCTGTCTCTCTCTCTCCCTTTCTCTCTGCCATCCGCTCGCCCCTGCTGCTAGTCTCCTTCTCTCTCACTCACTCTGTACAACCTTTTGCTACGATCGCCAGCCCCCTTCTCTTCTCTGATTCCTACATTCTCGTTTAGCAGGGGTCGTGTCACATGGGCTATACTGTTGTTGAAATGTTCTAGAAGCCTGTGTGTGTGTATGTGTGTGTATGGTCACGAGGCGCTGTTTGTGGGCTATCATGCTGGTGTGAGACATTCTGGAGGTGCTTACGTCACTTCCTTTGGCCCCTAGGTTTGACATTGACCTAACCTCTAGACTATATTATGTATGTTGCTGGTTATTATGTATTAAGATATTTTACAGTCCTGACATCGCTCGGTCACGCCAACTGATGGTCCTCCGACAGCAGTCATCATTGACATATGCTAATCTATTAATACATAACATTCATTATAATATTGTATAGATATAATATTCTTGTTAATATTGCAATGATCCAGTAATAATACGTTTTAAACAAGTTGTACGCACTATTGAACAAATGCATTATAGTTAAATTGATTATAAAATATCGTAAAACATATTGTAAATTGTGTATGTATAACAGAGATACGCATATAATTGTGCAATGGTAATACTGCTAGGTCATTACATTACATATGGAGTTATCCCTTTAGTAATGTCTAATATTTCACCTAACTTGTGTAATGATTCTGGTAATACAGAATTGTAGTAACATTGTATGAATTGTTGCACAATAATTGTATTGTACATAATTGTATTGTAATTGTTACATATCGTTTGTAGTTACATAACTATAGCAAGTGTAAGTTAATTCTAGTAACACTGCAGTAATATTGTATTAACATTGTAGTAATACATAATTGTAAGATTGTATGAATTGTTACATAATTGTATTGTTACATAATAATTGTATTTTACATAACTGTATTGTAATGGTTACATATCGTTTGTAGTTAAATAACTGTAGCAAATGTAAC
The DNA here is from genome assembly GCF_032717465.1 of Coenobita brevimanus. Classification (NCBI taxonomy): domain Eukaryota; kingdom Metazoa; phylum Arthropoda; class Malacostraca; order Decapoda; family Coenobitidae; genus Coenobita; species Coenobita brevimanus. The sequence goes on from NC_136980.1 coordinate 21,024,754, forward strand.
ATAATGCAATTGTTTGTCATTACATAATTGTAGTAATTGCAGTAATATTGTAGCAACTGCAGTAATATTGTAGTAACATTGTAGTAATACATAATTGTAACATTGTATGAATTGTTTCATAATTGTATTGTTACGTAATAATTGTATTGCACATAATCGTTACATATCGTTTGTAGTTACATAATTGTAGCAACTGTAACATAATGCAATCGTTTGCCATTACATAATTGTAGTAACTGCAGTAATATTGTAGTATCTGCAGTCCTGACATCACTACTCCGGTCATGCTGTGGTCGATGATAGTGATGATGTGCTTTGCCACTGGCTCGTGGAGAACAACAATTTGCTTTTTGTTTCACTAATAGAAGGAGTTTATGTGATATTTTGGCATTTGTAGTAACACACCTGTTTTCATTTGTTTGTTATGCAATCTTACTGTTTGTTTTATCTTTTTTTTTTTTTTTTGTAATTGATTTTCTATAGTTTGTTTAACTTCGTTTGTCTACGCTTTTTCGGTGTTGTCCATGGTTGCATAATTGCTGGTTAATTCCCTTGGGACCCTTTTTTAAGGCTTAGTTTATATTGCGCAGATATTATTGAAAATGATATTATGTAGCCCCATATTTTGTTATTTTATATAAAAAATATATATACTGTACACTATATACAGTATTAACTATGTACACTGACTTGTTGTTCACTTGTACCTATCGTGGGCAATATATATGTCAGCAGTGTGTGGAAATCTTTGTCTTCACGAGTGTGTGGTAAATGTTCATTCTTGCTAACGTCATTTGTGTTGGCCATTTTTTTTTCTCTGTAACTTAATTTGTCTGTTTCCACTAGGTAGTTTTAATTAATAAATCTTTAATACAGTTCTTTTAATCGTTTACTGAGTAATGGTGATAGTATATTTTCTTTCTTAATTTGTAGATGTAATAATGGCTAGTTGAATGTATGAAACACGTATTTTATGTAGGTATAAAGGGTAACACTAGTTGGTAGTAAATAAGTGCTATAATAAATGAATGAATAAATACAGTGTAGAATATTTATTGTTGGTGCAAGTATTTATTGATTGAATTATGCAGATAACTGACGTAGGTATGTGTACGTAAGTTGTAACTATACATCACGTTTTATATGTTTGTGCAGATGTTTTTTATCTATCATTGTGTATTGTATAAATGAAGTAACTATGTAACTCACTAGTTTTTACCGTGGTGAGAGTGGTGTTGTCACACACGAGTTGATTGACGTGGCGTCTTCTCAGCAAACACGCACGGTGATGTTGACTTCCCACACTGGAAGCTGTGGTGAATAAATGAGTAGCAACGAGTAACTTGAGTGAAGATGAATAAGATGAGTCGTGAATATGGGGTTGGTATTTGCTGTCATCGTTTTGACCTCGCACTGCTGTGTCAGCAGTGGAGGTTGGAGGAGGTAGGGGGTGGATGGAGAGAAGGGCGGTGGTCTGGTGGTTGTTGCTGTGTTCTTGCTTTCCGTTTGCTTGTTTTGTTTTTCTTTCTCAATTAATTCTCGGTCCTCATAGACTTGTTACTTGTAGTTCATCGTAGATGGTTGTAGTTCATTGGTTCGTTGTAGAAATTGGAAGATTGTTTGTATCAGTATTTTGTTAAACTACTGGCAAGGCAGCGTGTGACCTCTTCACCTCTACATCAGTGTGATGATTGGGGAAATGGAGGGGGGTTTGGAGAGATTACTGTCAGTAGCTGGTTGTGAGTTGTTGGTTGTAAGAGGTATTGTTTGTTTTCTGTCTTGATAATGTAGACTCAACTATACACTTGTAGGCTTGTAGACTTGTAGGCTCGTAGACTCGTAGGCTTCTAGCTTGAATTGTGTAAGAATTCACCGTAGAACAGAAGACGAGGTTCATACTTCTGCTGCCACCATATCTTGTAGAAACTTCATAGCTTCTTGCAGTGTGTTTTGTAGATCAGTTATACATATATTAGACTCGTGGACAAGCGGTTGTTATACGTGAGTAGTTTTGTAAGTAGATAATATTCGTTCCCTTTGTCATGCAATGACAGGAGAGGTAAAGATTAGTATTGGACTTTTTTCATTTTTCTTGGAAATATTAACAAAGTCTCTCACACATGAGTGAAGTATAAAGCAAAGTCTCTCTAGCTACCTCCCTGTCTCGCTCTCTCTCTCTTTGCCACCCTCTTGCTCCTGCTGCTAGTCGCCTCTCTCACTGTCTCTGTACAACCTTTCGCTACAATCGCCAGCCCTCTTCTGATCTCTGATTCCGACATTTTCGTTTAGCAGGGTCGTGTCACATAGGCTATACTGTTGTTGAAATGTTCTAGAGGTCTGTGTGTGCGTATGTGTGTGTATGGTCACGAGGCACTGTTTGTGGGCTATTGTGCTGGTGTGAGACATACTGGAGAGGTGCTAACGTCACTTCCTTTGGCCCCCAGGTTTGACATTGACCTAACCTATAGACTATATTATGTATGTTGCTGGTTATTATGTATTAAGATATTTTACAGTCCTGACAACAGCACTACACTCAAACTGAACCAAAACCGACTAAACTTCACTCAAACTGAAACGAAACTCGACTGAACTCATTCTGGTCTCTTATCCATCCTTGTATAAGCTTGCATTGTACTAGAAATTTCTACATCTATCCATATTTCTGGTGTACTCTAGAGAGAGAGCCCAGTTACCAACTCAGAGACAACCCAAAACATGTCAGTTTTCGTACATTACATAACACTGTAAATTATTTACCATACAAACTTCATTTAAATTACATAATTTAACAAGCAATCACATAAATAAAACATTATAGAGAAAAAGAGCACAAAAATTTAATGTACAACTTACGAAATAACTATGCTTGCAAACAGCAGATTAAGTTGCAACTCTGACTTGTACTGAAACCACTGTAAACACTGGGAAACGTCGAGAGACATCTTGGCACCTAACTGGCAAATCTCGTTTCTTAACACTACTCCCTCCCTAGTTCTTTGTCGTCCTGTCAAAACTACACAGTTTATCCTATACAAACATAAACCTTAGTCCTAATGAAACATCTAACTATACACAAAATAATCCTTCAACTTATCAGGTCTCCATCTGTGCCGCTTCCGACGATGTCCTTGCTCCTCCACACATTCCACTTCACCGGGAAGGTCTTGGTCCTCTTCTTGATTCGACTCTTCCCTGGAGATACTGTCACCATACTCTTGCTCTTCAGCTCCTCAACATCCTCGGCTGCGGGTGAGCACTATTCCTCAGAGACGTCCCAAATGTACTGTCCTGTCCCATGGTACTGCCACAGACGGTTCACGTGTACCACCTTTGGGTGACATTTCCTGCCTCCCCAAATCCAATATATTACATCTGATAGGCGGTCCAACACGGTGTAAGGCCCGTCCCATGGGCTTTGCAGCTTCGGTGACTGTCCCTTCTTTTGCCAAGTAGGATTGTATAACCAATCTCGGTCACCATCCTTGAAGCTCATCTCACTTACCTTGGCATCATACTTGCACTTCATCACTTCTGAAAACTTGAGGGTTCCTTGCACTTAATGATGTACCTCAGCCAGCCTCTCCTGAAGGTGCTTCACATAGCCGGTGGTGTCTGTAGGCAGCTCTTCACCGGATAGTCTCCCCATTAACAAGTCGACTGGTAACTCGTGGCCCAACATCAGTTTTGCAGGAGTGTAGCCGGGAGACTCGTTGGATACAGACCAATATGCCATCAGTAACGCAGGTAACTTCTGATCCCATTCTGTTTGTCCATCAACGCAGTACTTAACCAGTTCTTGTCCAAGGGTCCATTTGAATTTCTCCACCATCCCATCTGACTGTGGCCTTAGTGGGGTCGTCTTGGTCTTCTTGATCCCCAATAACTTGCAGCAATCACGGAACACAGCAGACTCAAAGTTTCTATCCTGGTCTGAATGTTGCTCTTGTGGCATCCAAAAACGAAAGAAAAATTGATCAACCAACACCTGAGCAGTCACAGCCTCTTGATCAGGAATAACATAGGCTTCTGGCGACTTTGTGAAGTAGTCCATGGCAACACAAATATACCGGTTTCCTCTTTGAGTGAGTGGCAAAGGTCCAGCAGTGTCCACCGCGACTCTTTGCATCGGTACACCCACTTGGTACAGCTGGAGAAGGGCACAACCACGTTTCTTGGGTCCCTTCTTGGCACAACACTCATCACAGGCCCAACACCACTCTTCAACATCCTGACGCATGCCAAACCAGTAGAACCTCTGTCACAGCTGGCTTAGAGTTTTCTTCACTCCCAGATGCCCACTAGTGATTTGGTTATGAGACTCATCCAAGATCTTGGACCTCATCTTCTTTGGAACCACCAGTTGTCAATACTTGCGGAGGCCATCAGATGTCTCCCACTGACGCTCCAGTAGTCCATTGTTCAAACGAAGGAAGTCCCACTGACTCCAGCGACTCCCAGTCACAGGGACTAACCTGGAAACCCCCTCCCAAGATGGTAGCACTGCATGCCGCTGCAGCCACTCCAGCACCGGTTGCAAATCTGCTGGCCCTGTTACTACAGTACAGCAGCATTTCTTCCTATGATTCCCATTCATACTACACTGCATGTCATCTGTTCTTCCGTCTTCTCGGACACCATTGATCAAGGTACTCCTGCATTTCCTCAATGGCGGGACGTCTTGAAAAAAACTGGCTGGTTGTTGCCTGTCATCACCAGCCTTCACCAGGGACTGACAACTGTTCCTCTCCATCACTGATATCTGACCCAGAATTTCCATTGCAGCACCCTTAAGGCTAGTAGCAAGCTGCACTGCCCTCTGCCTATTGTCCCAACCATTCTGATCCGCAAGTAAATTAAACTGTGCTCAGTAAACTTCCCAAGATACTCTACCATCAAGTTCCTGAGGTTTCTTTTTAATTGGACCCCCACTATAGCCATGCATTTCACTAGTTTGGGGCCTAAAAACTGGGGCATCATAATCAAGGCTAGGACTTAAAACTTCTGCATTCTGATTATCCAGTCCTGTAATGCTACCTTTAGATGCCTGGGATCCGTCCAGATTCACCATACACTGTCCATTCCCTTCATATGCTCCCTGTACACTAACCTGAGGCTCAGCAGTGGAATATTTCTCTACAGCCTCAATTTTCTCACTAATTATCTTCACATGGTCGACTACATGCTTCAACTGGTTATCTACATGCTGTCTGCACTCCGTCATTATTCCCTCACTAATCTTCAGCTGGTTGTCCACAAGCTGTTTCACTCCATCACTATTTCCTCACTAATTGACTTCAACTGGTCGTCTACATGCTGTTTGCACTCAGTCACATTATTGCTTATCTTGTACTTCTGCTGTCGAACCTAAGCATATGCCTCCTCCTTCAATTGTTCCTGTTCTTCCTTCATTTCCTCCATGAAAGCATCCAGCTGTCCTTGCATCCTCAGTTGTAATTCTCTCTGTTGCTCCTGTAATGCCTCTTGAAGTTATTCATAACGTTCTTTTTGTTCTTCATGCTGTGTCTCTAGTTGTTCACTCTGTGCTTGTAGTTGTTCTTTCAGTCCTCCATTCTGTGCCTGTAGTTGGGCACTTTGTGCATGTAACTGTTCTTTAAATTCGTTTCTGAGCTCTTTCTGTTCTTCACTTTGGGCCTGTAATTGTGCTTGGAGTTTTTTCTGTCCTTCACTCTGTGCCAGTAATAATTGTGCTTGGAGTTTTTCACTTTGTGCCTACATTAGTTTCACGATTGTTACCAGAGAAATTTCCTCCCCCTGCCCAGCTCGAGATCTTGTCATCACACCTTCTGATTCCATGTCGAAGGTTAAACTCACTACAGCCCTAAATAATTCCACTCCTGACACCAGTGTTATGTCCTCGTCCTACACAATCACAGGCTTCAACAGCAGTAGTTCAGTACAGGAAGGACATTGCCCAGTGAGTTGTTCTTCCTGTGGTCAGCCTTAACCCCTAAACCACGGGGTTGTTTTTGCTTGACTTGCGTGTCTCGCGAGCATATTCGCGCTCCGACAGACTCTCCAAAAATATTTGCCAAAAATCAGATATTAGTCGTAGAATATTAATAATATATATGCATATGGCACATAACTTCACCTTTCTCCTGGGATGTTTGTTGAGCCTTCGTCGAGTACCGTAGGACTTGTGGAGACCTTTGAAGTTGGGTAATGAAGTCTCTACTTTACACTTCCCAACAACCCGTAATATGATTACCACAGCCTGATATTGTCACTAGAAACACTATTCTATGTTTCTCAAATAGTTTGGAATCCATACTCCAAAAAAAAACAACTGTGAAAGCAATGAAAATTATGAGCACGTATGACCTTCCCACTTAAGCTTTTTAACCGCTGGTGTTCTGTCATTTATTTTTCATAAAAACACTCACACTTTATATTTCTATTACTATATAACACTTGTATATATCTGCAGTCTTTATCCATAAGTTTCCTTCAGTAATAGTAGTTTATTGTCACTGTAGGCATTTAATTTCTCTTTCAGTAAAATACGTAGCATTCACTTTCTCGTCCTGTATACTAGCGTTGAGAGTGAATCTGTCACTTTCACTTCCACTTTCATAACTCATAGTATTCATACATGCTAGAGTGAAACTTTCACTTTCATTACTCCTAGTATATATACTCGTATTCTTATATTACTACTCATTTACATTTCTATTTACATTCTCTATTTTATTTACATTATTTACATTTCTGTTTTATTTACACTGTGTTATGCACTGTCACTTGCAGTAACTTATAAAACTATTTTCCACCGTTCACTTGTATTTAAATTCATTGCTTTCACTTGCTGTTTACACATTATTTACATTTCCACTTGCACTGTTTTACTCACCAGGAAGATCGTAGTCACTGTCCATCATTTTCATTGATAAATTAGCCAGTTCACATTCCACAGCAATCATTTAGCCCTTTACCCCTTTCCACATGAGGTTTAGTAGGGGGTAGAGGTCACAGGGCCCTTTGCATGGGGCTAAAAAGCAGAGGAATTGGACAAGCGTAAATCCGACGTGCTTTCACCTTGAAAGGCGACAGTATACCGAATACAGTGTGGTGGCCTAGGGGGAGTGCAATGTTGCCAATGTCAGCATGGTGACAGCTGCTAATATATATGCTATGAAATGTTTGGCAGGAAATCTAGACAATACATAATAAATTAGGTAGTTCCAGGTGAATGTAAATATCACTTAGGCTTCTCCCTTCCTTTCTTATATATATTTTTATTATGAGAATAGATTATACGGCATATTTCAAGGGGAAATAAACAGCGAAAATTAGCGAACGAGTGCACGTGAGGTGTTGTCAGGTGATAATTAGCCAATTCCAGGTGTATGGGACTATCACTTACCTTATTTCTTTTTTGTATATATTATTTAGTATAAGAATAGGGCATAGGGCTTATTTCAATGGATGAAATCAGTGGAAAATTCCAGGGAAGATTTACTTAGCGTAGCACGGCCAGGCAGGCGAGAGGAGAGGGTAATGGAGACCAGGTAGGGAGGGGAGTCAAGAATGGGGAGAAATGGCTAAATTGTCAACAATGGATGGGAGTACAGATGAGATTAGGAGTGCTGACTAGTGTTGGACACTGGCAGTACTGATAGGTGATACAAGCCACCACTTGAAAGCCCAGGCGAATTCAAAATAACACAGAATCACAAAAGTGATGCCCCACGGTATGATCCCTTGCTCCCAAGCGTCATGAAAGTGATGCCCCACGGCTAAGGGGTTAAGGTGTACAGTGCACAAGATCAGCTGAGGCAAAAATAAACACTGGCTCATTAAAGTTCACTGTCTTTATTTTCCAACTAATTCCACTTAATGCTTTCAACTTCACTATTCACACAGGCAATGAAGCTATACACACTTTACTATTTGCAGTTACACTTTATGTTAGCCAACACTTTACTGTTAGTACACTTAATGTTTGCCATCACTTCACTTATTACACAAGTACTGAAAATAATCTTCACTGACAGTAATTACACTTAATTCTTGCCAGCAACTCTTCACAAACTTCTGTAACAGCACTACACTCAAACTGAACCAAAACTGACTAAACTTCACTCAGACTGAAATGAAACCCGACTGAATTCGTTCTGGTCTCTTATCGATCCTTATATAAGCTTGCATTGTACTAGAAACTTCTACATCTTTCCATATTTGTGGTGTATTCTAGAGACAGAGCCCAGTTACCAACTCAGAGACAACCCAAAACATGCCAGTTTTCGTACATTACATAATACTGTAAATTATTTACCATACAAACTTAATTTAAATTACATAATTTAACAAGCAATCACTTAAATAAAACATTATAGAGAAAAAAAGCACAAAAATTAATGTACAACTTTTGAAATAACTACACTCGCAAACAGCAGGTAAACTGTCAACTCTAACACGTACCGATGCCACTGAAAACATCGGGAAACCTCGAGAGACACCTCGGCACCTAACTGGAAAATTTCGCATCTTAACCACACAATCCCTTACAGACGAGGGGATCACCTGTACACAAGAGAAGGATATTTGTGAAGCACTAAATAAGAATTTCCAATCAGTTTTTACAGAAGAAAATAATTTTGAGAGGGATTATATGGAACATGCATGCCCAGTTTCACACATATGCAAATATCATAAAAAGAAATACAGGAGGAATTAAGTAAATTAGACAAAGGAAAAGCAAATGGTCCTGACGAAATTTCATGTTGGGTGCTACATGAATGTGCAAAGGAGTTAAGTAATCCATTATCTCCAATATTCAAGGAATTCTTGAGACAAGATAAACTACCTGATATTTGGAAGAAAGCAAACATTGTTTCCTTATTCAAGAAAGGGAATAGACAAAGTCCACTCAACTACCGACCAGTATCACTAACCAGTGTTGTAAGCAAGGTATTGGAGAAGCTGATATGAAAAGTTTGGCTAAATCATCTAGAAGAACACAATATGATAACATAAAGACCGTTCGGTTTCAGAAAGGGAAAATCATGTGTTTCTAATCTGCTGAGCTACATGATAGAGTAACAGGAACCTTACAGGAAAGAGAAGGATGGGTGGACAGTATCTATTTAGGTTTCAAGTAGGCATTTGATAGAATACCACACCAAAGACTTTTATGGAAATAGTACCATCAAGCAGGAATCCGAGGCAAACTATATTGTTGGATGCAAGATTTTCTCAAAAAAAGAGAAATGAGAACAGTACTAAGGGGAAAAAACTCATCATGGAGGGAAGTGACTAGCGAGTTCCATAGGGCTCAGTGCTGGCGCCAGTCATGTTTTTAGTGTATATAAATGACATAGATTGCAACATTCGAAATGAAAGCTATCTAAATATGTTTGCTGATGATGCAAAAATACAAAGGAGAATTACTAATGCAGACTCTTGTGAAGAGCTACAAGAAGAATTAAATAAACTTCGCGAATGGAGCAATATATGGCAAATGGAATTCAGTATGGACAAGTGTCATGTAATGAAGTTTGGTAAAAGTGGAAAAAGACCTGATTGGGATTATAAGTTAGGAAGTAAAACCCTACAGACGTCGGAAAGAGAGAAGGACCTAGGTGTGATTATCAATAACAGACTACCTCCGGTTGACTACGTCAGTGAGAAGGTACACACAGCAAAAAAACTATCGTTACAGGGGGGTCCGATGTGTTTCATACTGAACAACCTGGCTGTCTCGCTAGGATTGGTAAGCCTGACAGTGGGTGTGTTGTCAAATGGGACGAGGTAGAAATATGCATGGGAGAAGCAATGGATATAACTTATAATAAATATGCAACAAACACACGCAGGGATACCAATGGAGGAGGCTGTTATCAAAAACCTTCATTCGTGTGTCATTTTATATCGCGCAGAAGGTGTAACGATAGTTTTTTTGTTGTGTGTACATAACATGTACACACTGTTTGCAAATATGAGAGTAGCATTCACATACATAAATGAAGACATGCTAAGGAAGATAACATCATTCATCAGACCAACCCTGGAGTATGCATCAGTAGTCTGGAGTCCTCATCTCAAAAAAACACATAGATAAGACTGAATAAGTTCAGAGGGCCGCTACAAATTGGGTACCAAGCTTAAGGGATCTAAGCTACGGAGAAAGACTAGAAAAATTGAATCTGCCTACACTACAGGAGAGAAGGAAAAGAGGAGACATGATTATGCTATATAAATACATATCAGGTAAGGAGAAAATAAACATTAATAATTACATAACCATTGGGGATACATCAACAAGAGGACACTGCAATAAACTGCCTAAAAAGAGAGGCGAAAAAGATGTAAGGAAATTTAGTTTGCCAAATAGAGCTTTGATCAATCGAATACACTACCGAATAAAATAGTGTGTCAAAACAATTAATAAATTTAAGGATATGTATGACAAAAATGGTTTAAGACCTGGGACAGTACGACCTTGACTCATTCCTGTAAAGATACAATTAGGTAAGAACACACACACACACACACACACACACACACACACACACACACACACACACACAATGAGAATAGCATTCACATACATAAATGAAGACATGCTAAGAAGGATAATAACATCATTCATTAGACCAACCCTGGAATATGCATCAGTAGTCTGGAGTCCTCATCTCAAAAAACACATAGACAAGATTGAAAAAGTTCAAAGGGCCGCTACAAGATGGATACCAAGCTTAAGGGACCTAAGCTACGAAGAAAGACTAAATAAACTGAATCTACCAACACTACAGGAGAGAAGGAAAAGAGGTGACATGATAATGCTATATAAGTGCATATCAGGGAAGGAGAGAATAGACATAAATGATTACTTAACATATGGAGAAGCATCAGCAAGAAGACACTGCAAAAACTGCATAAGAAGAGAGGTGATAAAGACGTAAGGAAATTCAGTTTCCCAAACAGAGCAATTGATCAATGGAATGCACTACCGAATGAAATAGTGTGTGCCAAAACAATTCACAAATTTAAGGATATGTACGATAAATAGGGTTTAAGACACGGGACAGTACGAGCTTGATTCATTCCTGTAAAGATACAATTAGATAAGAACAATTAGGTAAGAACACACACACTGTGCAAAACTCCTCACCTCCAAACTCATCTGGTCTTGCAGGAACAGCATCGCCACTGGAGAAGTGAGTTTTTTTTTTTTTTATCTGTTTTCCTATCTTTATGTCATTATATTTACATATTGATATATATTATTGTTTACTAAAACACAAATGACAAGGAAATAAGTACAGGTTCATTTTCAGTTGCTAGCAATAGGTGTTTTTTTTTTCTTTTTTTACGTGGCCAACTCTGGGCAAAGGGTTCAGGGCCTATATCTCGGGGACAGTGACCTATCCCAAGGCCCAGTAGTCCTCCTACACCTCCACATGTCACCACTTCGGCGCTAACACCCGCCATCCATATTGAATACATGCTTGGGCTGTCTCATACAGGATTGGTGTATTGGTATTAGCAGGGTATTTTTACGACATTTCGGCGGGTCATCTAGTAGATCAGGAAAGTCTGCTTTTAGGAAATTCAAATCCTTAAACTGTTCCCTGCCCCTGCCGGGATTCGATCCTGGGTCCGTTAGGACCGTAGGCCGCCTCTTTACCCATTCTACCACCGCCTCGTGTGGTTTCTGAAAGGATAGAAACAAAACAGAAGTGATTTTATAATAGTTGTTGGTATAAAAACAAAATAAGCCTAGCTAGCAAGTATAAAAATGTTTGTGCGCTATGGGAAATATAATGTGAGCGCGGCTGACTGCGGTCCAGCGTGCGGATGGGTACACCGTGGTTTTTTGCATTTTTCTTGAAAACTACTAGGCGCATGATTGCCATCTGGTCTCAATTGAAAGCCCATGTGATTCTGCATAGAATGATGAAATATAGACATATCACTGCTGAGAAAAGTTTTTTGCTAGAGCTCCCCGAATAAAAAATCAGTTGTCTGTCGGAAATAGTTTTACTTTTTCACTTATTACTTGAACACCATACCTCGTATCAAACTGGGACCCCCCCATTCGAAAGCTAGTAAAATTCTCTTTCGACCAATAGTATAACATAAAGAGATCGATTAGTAAACATTCGAGTTAGGAGTTTGGGAATTGAGATAAATGTTCCTGAATGTTTATTCACACTGCCCAAATGTACGTATAGTGTTTTTTTTTTTTTCTAGCTTATCGTGTTGAACAAACATTGATGAATAGGAAAATGTGGGTTTTGTGGCAAAATAAATATGTCTGGGTGGTGAATATAAGTGCAGCGGGCAGCGGGGGATGGGGAGAAAGGTGATGTGTTGTGGAACGTAAAACTTACTAAAACTTATCATGAACGAAAGGGTTAACTTAAATTATATCTTATTAAAGTCTAGATTATAGTCTTATAATGCACACACATTCTCCTGCCTACTTAGGACCACCACTACAGAAAAACACTAGGAATACTCAAGACACGAGTGAGTGGGGTGCATGAGGAAGGGCTCAGAGGTAAGTATAGCGAGGTAACTATGAGGTATGGGCTTTATCGAAACATCTCCTAGGGTCTCTCTACGGAGGTCATGGTAGTACTTTACTCAGGCATTTCTTTCCCCAGCACTAGTGCCTGGAATTCATTTGTTTCACACTAGAAAAATAATATACGTGATCCCAAGTTCACAGTAATAAGTACAGATTAAAAAGTTAGCAAAGAGTAGTGAAAAGAAATTTTTATGAGTTAGAGTTATATTTAGATAAGTTAACCATTGAACTCCCAGTTTCTTCCCACTTGACCTTGAGAAGGTAATGATTCTTTTATTCATTTGCCACTAGGAATGTAATCATTGATTAACTTCTATTCATTTACCACAAGGAATGTATTCCCTGGTTACAAACTAGCATACAGGAATTATTCTGTAACATAACACTGTCACGGCAAACAAAGGCTTTTTCCAACATGCTGTTCACTTCATTTTTCTTGTTAATAACTTGTCAATTTACGCTAAGACTACTTCAGGCTACGTTTAATGTGTTCATGAGGAATGTGTGAGTACTAACCTCTTCAGGAGGGCAAAATAACCTACAGATTCATGGTAAGTATAAGTGCATGAGGGATTCCTGCCCAGCTCTGCTCCGCGTCGTGTTATAGACAGAGGCGAGAATGGAACCTGCTACAAGGATGGAGAATGGAACCTGCTACAAGGATGAGACGAGGGAAAATCCATTTACCAACTCTTAGCTAATTTGGAAGTATGAATTTAATATGCAAAGAAATGTTATCGAATACAGTTGTTATTGTGCACTCGTCTGCATTTAATAATTCAGTTTTACTAGCATTTTAGGAAATCGAGGGAAAACCAGAACGTTACGTCATTCCGGAAGAACAGTGACGTCAGGTTCGTGGGTATTTGAGTTAAAGGAAGACGGGCAGTTCGAATCCAATTTCACGCCCATTGCATTCATGGAGCCTTAATATTAAAATAAGTACAAAATCCTCACCCCACACTGAGACTTTGATGGATGGTCGTGGGGAGTGCAGACGTGTATTCTGAGCTCTTCTCTAGCTTTGCAGGGCTGCCTCACTGGCATTAGTTTTGTACATAGTGTAAATAAAAGTTAGGTTAGCTAGTACTAATTTTACTCCCAGCCCTTTAGAGATATAGTAAGTGTCTATATCTGTTTCCTGAGATTGCCTTTGCTTACTCGCCTCTGGAGTGTACCCCCTACTGATCGCTCTGGGGTGTGTCACACACAGGCGCGTCCTTAAGAGAGTGATTTGAGAGGGTAATCTCAGACTAGGTGTGTCTTCCCCAGGTGTTCTGTCCCTTGCTCGTTTTTCTCTTTCTTCCCACTTCCCCCGTGAGGGGGAAGTGGTTACTATGACGGACGCCCCTGCTGCCTCTCCCCCCTTCAGGGGGGGAGGCGGTCCTGACTACTGTAGGAATGACCGGACTGACCACCCCCAGACTGACGGACGCCAGACTCGTTCTCCAGTTGACGTTCCCATAAACAATGCGATATACGTCACTATACGTGCTCTAGGCTCCACTCCCCTGTCCAGTCTCAATCCCTTCCTTATCAAGAAGGTGATTGACCACTGTGCGGGAGAAGTTGAACAAGTAAAAAAACTTGCTAATGGAGATCTCTTGGTCAAAACTGTTAACTCGGCAAAGGTGAAAGATTTGTTGAAACTGCGTAAATTCCACTGTTACGATGTCGATGCAAAAATCCCAGTCTCCATGAATTCTTGCAAGGGTGTTGTCACTTGCAGGGATCTCATGGTGATGAGCGAGGACGAAATCATACATGAATTGGCACAACAAGATGTAATTAAGGCTAAATTCATTACTTGTTACTTGGAAGGCACAAGGACGAAGACAGCAACTATTATGTTGACGTTATGTCAAAGTTGGTTATGAAATCACGTTCTGCCATATGTCCCTAACCCTTTGTGTTGCTTGAAATGCCAGCTGTATGGGCATGGTGCCAAGACTTGTCGGGCTTCCCAGCCAGTGTGCAGGAAGTGTGCAAGCCAGGATCATGATGCAGAACGTTGCACATCCGAGACAGTATGTTGCTTTCACTGCAAGGGTACTCACTCCACTTCCTTTAGGGATTGTCCCAAGTGGAAGGAGGAGAAGGAGGTCCGCACGGTGAAGGCAACTGAGGGTATTTCCTTCTACGAAGCCAGGAAAAAGGTGAAGGAGTTGCATGCAACTCCCACGCTGAATAGGTCCTATGCTTCGGCGGTAATGTCCCTTCCTGTGATGTGCTCTGTTGAAATGCAAACTGACCTTGTCCTTCTCCCTCCTGCCACTCACAGTACCACTCCATCTCGGCCTCCTGTCTGCTTCAACTCTCTCACTGACATCCCTAAGGCTCTACATATTCTCAGGCTGCTGCTGCCTCTCCATCAGTATGGCCTAAACCGAAGTCTGACAAGCCTAGTAAGAGTAACATGACCACCCTCACAAAACAGTCACGTCCTCATGTTCTTCCGGTTAATACTCCAGTGAGGGAGAGAAAGGTTAGCTCTTCCTCAGGAGAGTCTGGGAGCCTCTTTATTGATGAAAATATGGAGGTTTCCATTAGCAAGCACCAGGTAGCCACTCGCCTAGTTGCGGGGGCATAAAAAGACTAAGCATACTGGCCCCCAATGTAAATCTTAAACCGCCGCATTCACTGTGTTACGGTGGAATTGTAGGGGTCTTAGGAATAAATTACACAATATAGTAATCTTGCTTTCCATACACAAGCCAGATGTTGTTTTTTTACAGGAGATGCACCTGGAGGATCATCCTGATCCTCCACGGTTCCAACACTATCACTCGTATAGAAGATATGAAGGTCATGGAGTTGCCATATACACACACAAATCACATCCACAAACAGAAGTGATTCTAAATTCTACTCTGGAAGCTGTCGCGTGCAGAGTAAAATTTAATAACATGTATCTGTCTATTTTCTCTCTGTACTGTCCTCCACATGGCCCCATTGATAGTAATGCATTAAATTCACTATTTGAATATCTACCTGAGAATAAGTTAGTGTTGGGCAACTTTAATGTCCATCACTATCAGTGGGGTAGCTTGAGGATCTATGGTCGTGGGGAGCAAGTAGCTGACCTAATACTACAGTCCAACCTCTGTCGTCTGAACAATTGTAGAGTGACTCGTGTAGATGATCGTACTGGTAACTTTTCAGCCATTGACTTATCTTTGGCCTCCCCTGGTATACATGAAGATTTCTCGTGGGATCCTTATGACGATTCCTTGGGAAGTGATCATTTACCCATTTGTCTTTCTTATACACACGACATCGTTTCGGACCCTCCACCTCCAAATTTAACTATAAGAAAGCAGATTGGGGATCCTTCTCAAAGATCGCCAATTTAGATATATCTGGGGAGACCATAGATGTTAAGGTCGAAAATGTAACTACTTCCATATTACACACAGCTGAGGCTGCTATTCCCAAGACTTCTACAGTTCATGCGAAGCAAAGAGCACATTGGTGGATGCTGGATTGCCGACAAGCATTAAGGAAACGCAATAGGAGATACAGGATTTTTGATAGTCAGCCCACTGAGGAAAATTTTATTGCATACAAACAGACACGGGGTGAGGCAAGGAGAATAATAAGAAGGGCCAAACGTGACCCCTGGCAGTCCTTTGTCCACGGTGACTCGTACTATACCATTAAGTAAAGTATGGTCCACTATAAGAATATTAAATAATAAAGACCCATACTTCCCAGTTACCACCCTGCAGGTGAACAACGCCATCTATGACGAGCCCGTGGACGTTGCTAACATCCTCGCCAGGAGTTTTTCTCATGTAAGTAGCTCAGCCAATTATGATCTGCGTTTTCAACATCAGAAACACACGGCTGAGCTACAGATAATATACTTTGCCACAGAAGACGTAGACTATCCATACAACCAAGAGTTTATGCTCGATGAACTGGTCCTTGCCTTTATATCCTGTAAAGACACCAGCCCTGAACCTGACACCATCATGTACGGTATGATCCAGCATCGTAATCAGGACAGCCTGATTAAGATGTTAGCATTGTACAATGAGATTTGGGCGTCTTGAACGTTCCTAAACTCATGGCACTTTGTGCATGTCATACCGATACCCAAAGAGGCTGGTCGTCTTATGAATCCCACTTCATTTCGTCCTATTGTGTTGACTTCTTGTCTATGTAAGGTCATGGAACATATGGTTAATAATAGGCTTCTTTTTGTTTTAGAGTCGAAGAATTTGTTAAATGGTCAACAATGTGGCTTCCGTAAATACAGAAGTTCACTAGATCATTTAATGAATTTGGAGCATTGTATTGTAGAGGCATTTGCCAGTAAAGAATTCATGATAAGGGCATTCTTAGACATCCATAAAGCCTATGACATTACATGGCAACACAGTATACTAATGAAGCTCTATGCTTATGGTTTAAGAGGAAATTTGCCTAATTTTAGTTAAAATTTCTTAAGGGACAGGACTTTCTCTGTCAAATTGCCCCATAACATAACATCGGATATATTTATCCAGGAAAACGGGGTGCCGCAGGGAAGTGTGCTTAGTCCCACATTATTTAGTATTATGATCAATGATATTCTGTCATCGGCTCCCATCCTGAGGAATCTTAAATACTCGCTCTACGCTGACGATTGTGCAATATGGCACTCTTCCCATAATGCACAATTTTCGGCTGGGCTGATTCAAGTAGCCCTTGACTCCTTCCCCCCTCCCCTTCGGCAGCCACCTTGTCGTGGTGGGGGGGCTTGCGTGCCCCTGTCATCCCACAAGCCTGCCCGTGGATGTAACGACATCTGGCAGGGACTCCCATGCCGGTAGAGTTGTGGGTGAGGGGTCTGGCTAAGCGCTGCCCGAAACGTAGGTTACCCGTAAGGGTCATCGGTGCCGCCCTCCAGAGAGATCGCCTTCGTGCTGTCCCGAGTTGGTTGGTTGGGTGTCTGGGCTGGGGGGTGCTGGGGAAGGGGGTCTTTGCACTGGTGGGAGCAAACTTTCGCATCACGAGGTGTCCTTTTGGGGACACCCTCTGGGGATGAGGTACCACGCTCCCATCAGACCATGCTTGGTCCCCTCACTCCCTGGTAGGCGGTTTCCCTTGGCTCCTGGTGCCAATTTTTTTCTCACTGATGTAGGGATACACAGAACATTTCTTTACCCACTCGTGTGGTCAGTGACCAGCCGCATGAGTCGGCATCAACTGGTCACTCTCTGGCCGACGACCCTGTACCCTCCGGGTCGTCTGCCAAAACTGTGAATCATGATGCCTTTTCTATGGAGCTGTTACCTGGTGTTTTTGTTAATAACTCTTACACAAAATACGTAGTCCTTAAAATGGATAATGGTACTTCTTTCTGGAACCTGAATTGTTTTCAGATTCACAGTGGTCTAGTTTCAGCATGTGGATTTACCCCCAAGGTCTCTTTGCAGGGTGATGGTTCTCTATTGCTAGAAGCTAGAAATGAAGAGGAGAGTTCACGCATCCAGTCCCTAACTATGGTTGCTGGTTATCCTGTATCTGCCTCTCGTCACTTGGTCCTAAACCAGTCCCGATGGGTTGTGTATTCTCGTGACTTGATCTCATATTCTGATTCTTCCCTCTTAGAGGGGCTGGCTCCTCAGGGTGTTGTAGGAGTACAGAGAATTGTGAAGAAGGTTGATGGGGTTTTAACCCCCACGCCCACTCTTATCTTGACATTTGACCGTCTTACCTTGCTGGAGGTTATCACTGCTGCGTGGTGGAAGCTAAAGGTTAAACCTTATGTTCCCCGACCTAGAAGATGCTATTATTGTCAAAGATTTGGTCACGTCCGCCGTTCTTGCAGGCGGGAAGCATCTGGCCTTCCTGAGGTCTGTGGAAATTGTGGTGGAATATCTCATGGTATAGATGATTGTTCTCAACCCTCTAAATGTTTGAAATGTGGAGGAGCACATGCAGCCTCCTCAAGGGATTGCGAATTATACAAATATGAATACGAGATCATTTCTGTCCGAACGAAGGAGAAAATTTCCTTTTCTGAGGCAAAGGCCAGGGTAAGGGAGTGGTTCATTCACCCTGGGGTTACCTTTGCTGCTGCGTTGTCTCGCCATAAAGCTACCCAGCAGGTGCCCCTGCCATCACACAATGCCCCATCAAACTATCGGGGTTCTACTTCCTGGCCTTCTCGCCCGGGGGGTTCCACTGAGGGAGTGCAGCCTGGAAGCAGCTGTGCTTCCTCCAGGGAGGTGCCTCCTGTCTCTGGGGGCGTCCCCTCTGTAATGGTTCTTCCAGCATCTGGGAGTGCCTCCACCATCCCAGTTCCTCCGGTTCTTTCTGTGACAAACACCCGTGTCGATGCTACACTTTGCTTTGACACATCCAAAACTCCCGATGTCCTTCCTGTGCATCCTTGTCCTGACATATCCAAAAAAAACAGCGTCTCTCATACATCTGTATCAGCTGCTACTTCCGTACCGACTGCTGCTCTTGTATCATCTGCTCGCTCTGCTACTGTTGCTCACTCTTCTTTACAGTGTGGCACTATAGTTTCTAATGCTTTAAGTTCTGGTTCAGAGATGGAGGTTGCATCTGCCAACCTCAAACGAGTGAGGAGTGAGGAGTTTTGGGGTGACTCCCCTTCTTCTAAGGTTCAAACTTCTGTACTGCATGAGGATTCTGAGGGGGCTCTTCGCTCGACAACCCAGCCAGTGGTGGCGTCTGAGTCTGTGGGTGTTCATGATGGCCCTTCTAGGATTCCCGTCCCTGCCTCTTCCTCAGGTGTGGTGGGGCCTGGGTCTTTAGATACTCATAGAGCTCAGTCGCTTGCTCCCTCTGATCCGTCACCCAGCGGCCAACCTTTGGATGATTTGGTTGAGGGGGGGGTTCGGTTGGCCCCGAGGTGCCAGCTGAACCCTCACATGGGTGTGCGGACTGGGCACGTGGGTCTTCCAAGAAGGTCCCTGTGCTTCGGACTCTTTCTGGCGATGGGCGGGACATGTCTCGGGGTAAGGGTACTTCCACCCATGGAAACTCTAAATTTTCATTGCCTTCTCGGTTGGTGAGGCAGAGCTCCACGCCTAGGAAGAAGGGCTTTCACTCCCTTCCCAACGAGGTTGCTACATAGCTTTCTAAGTTCATAATATTTAATACTAATCACTATGGCTTAATCGGTACCAATCTGTCTTCAGTGGAACTGTAGAGGTGCCATGGCAAATTGGGAGGAATTGCAGTTATTACTCTCTGCTCTGAACCCACTATGTGTGTGTCTTCAGGAGACAATGGTGGGGGACAGACAGTTCTCTTCCATTAGGGGGTATAAGGCCTCCCATGCATCTCCTCCAGGTGGTCACAGCGGTGGATGTGCAATTTTGTGCCGTTCTGATGTCCCCCTTATTTCCTTTGAGATTCAGTCCCCCTTTCAAGTTCTAGCAGTACAGATGCACGTTGGGAGGTGCTATACCATCTGTTGTCTGTACCTTCCACCTTCCGTTCCTGTTATACGTGCTGATCTAGAAACCCTTATTAGCCAACTTCCACCCCCTTTCCTACTCCTTGGTGACCTTAATGGCCGCCATCCTTTGTGGGGTCTCACTTTCAAATCCCCGGGGTGATCTTCTTGCCTCTTTGGTTGGGGATTTAGATTTGGTTGTCCTAAATGATGGAAGGCCGACCCATTTTCATGTTCAGACTGGCACGTATTCTGTCATTGACCTTACCATCTCCTCCTCTAACTGTGCCCTTGATTTTTCTTGCGAGGTTTTGGATGATCTACATGGTAGTGACCATTATCCTGTAGTAGGCCAGCCTACTCGCTCTGCTCCTGTAGCCCGTCTGCCACACTGGTGTCTGGACAGGGCTGATTGGTCTCTCTTTGAGGAACTATGTGTATTTGCCAACAGGGTTACTGATTTTTCAACCATCGATGATGCCGAATGTTATTTTACTAAGACCATTTTCTCAGCAGGAGTTCATTCTATCCAACGGACTTCTGGTGTTTTTCCCGGAGACCTGTGCCATGGTGGAACGATGACTGCTCCATAGCAAAGGGAACTTACAAAGCAGCTGCTCGTCGGTATTTTGCCAATCGTAATGTTGTTTTTCTAAAAATACAGTTTTGCAAAGCACATGCTCACTTTAGATGGGTCATGAAGAATGCTCGCTGTAACTCATGGAGGTCGTATGTTTCTACAATTACATCTTCAACTTCAATGTCTATGGTGTGGAAAAAGGTGCGCAAGATTTCTGGTAGGTTCTCGCTCCCCTCCCCTCCGGTGTTGTGCCTTCACGGAGAACTTGTGTCTGCACCAGATGCAGTAGCCTCTGCTTTTGCAGATCATTTTTACGATGTCTCCACGAAGGATCCTTCTCAGCCATTTGCCACCTTTCGTAGGAATCAGGAGAGCCTGGGTTTTGACTTTCGCTCTCATAGTGGAGAGCTGTATAATTTAGATTTCAGCCTCTGTGAGCTACGTGCTGCCCTTTCAGAGTGTCGTGACACTGCTCCTGGGCCTGATGATATTCCATACGCTATGCTGCGTCATCTTCTGACTGATTCATTTCAGTTTTTATTGGACCTTTTTAACAGGGTTTGGAGTGAGGGCTCTATTCCGAGGAGTTGGAAATTGGGTATTGTCCTCCCCTTTCCCAAGCCTGGTAAAGACCGTTCCCAAGTCTCCAACTATCGCCCTATCACTTTAACATCATGTGTGTGCAAGCTGTTTGAAAAGATGGTCAATGTCAGGCTTATGTGGTTTCTGGAGAAGGGTTGCTTTCTCTCTCCATCGCAGAGTGGTTTCCATAAATTACGGTGCACTTCAGACAACCTTATCAGGCTCGAGGCGTCAATCTGTGAAGCTTTTGCCTCCAAGCAACATCTTGTGGCTGTGTTTTTTGACCTTAAGAAGGCTTATGACACTGCCTGGTGCCATGGCATCCTCCAACAACTTCATGCCTTTGGTTTACGTGGTCGCCTGCCTGTGTTGCTTGGAGACTTCTTGACTGATCGTGTATTTCGAGTCAGCGTGGGTTCTACCCTCTCTGCGCCACTGTGCCAGGAGGAAGGTGTCCCACAGGGGAGTGTCTTAAGTGTTTCCCTGTTTGCAGTGGCCATTAATGGTATCATTGACACTGTGCCTGCTGGGGTATCCTCATCCCTTTATGTGGATGACTTAGCTATATGGTTTTCTGGCTCCCGCATGTCTGCTATTGAGCGGTGGATGCAACTTGCCTTGGACAAGATTTATGCCTGGGCCACTTCCAAGGGTTTTCAGTTTTCCCCTTCAAAGACTGTGGCTATGCACTTCTGTAGGATGAGAGGGGTACACCCGGACCCTGATCTCCAGCTTTGTGGCAGAAGACTCCGTTGTGTGACAGAGACGAAATTCTTGGGCCTGACTTTTGATTGTCGTTTGCCATGGGTCTCACACTTGGCAAATCTTAAAACATCATGTATGAAGGCTCTCAATCTATTGAAGGTTCTGTCCCATACCTCTTGGGGTGCTGATCGAAGGACACTCTTGCATTTGTTTCAGGTATTTGTAACCTCTAAGCTGTCATATGGCTGTGAGGTATATTCCTCTGCCACAGAATCAAGACTAAAAACTCTAGATGCTCTCTATCATACTGGTCTTCACCTTGCAACTGAGGTTTTTCGGTCCTCTCCAATTCCCAGCTTATTGGTGGAAGCTGGTGTGCCTCCTTTAGATCTACTGCGCCAGTCTGTTGCAGTACGTTGCTGGCTCTGGATTCGTCACCTTCCAGACTCACTTGTCTGTGAGGGTGTGATGAAACAGTCTTGTCTTTTGTGTTATAGTAGACACCCTCGCATGCCTCGTCCATTTGGCTATAGGGTTCAGGATATAATGGAGGGGTTTGGTTTGTCGGGAGTACTTGTCAGTCCTGTTCGGATCCCGAGGGTTGCGCCTTGGATATTGCCCAAGGTAACTTTCTGCAGGCCTATTGCAGGTTCAAAGGATTTTGTTGCTCCTCAGTGTCTTTTAAGGTTATTTTTAGAACATTCTTCTAGTCATGGTGTTTCTGTGCCTGTGTATACTGATGGCTCTAAATCCGCATCAGGTGTTGGTTTTGGAGTGGTATTTCCCAATTTTAAGCCGTGCAGGTAGTCTTCCTTTGGTTGCCTCAGTTTTTACTGCGG